>NC_051441.1:17560348-17565532 GCF_001649575.2 Kryptolebias marmoratus | reverse complement strand
CCCCCCTTTTTTTTTTTTTTTTAATGTGCGGCAATTAGGGTGACAGAAAACGCTTCTGAAGGAACAAACAAAGGAGAAAACAGATGGATTGTCTTTGAGAACATTTTGTTTTTAAAAAGTGTTTTCCTGTTCGAATAGTTCAGCTTCACTTACACTGAGACGGGCTCAGATCCAGAAACCAAAAACACAAACTTTTTGCTTCCAAACCAAAGATTTGCTGTGTTTGGAAGTTATGTACAAGTTTTTTCTTACCCTATACAACTGATTATGTAAAAACATTACCATCAATGAAAAAAGCTGACCTTTTTTTTTTTCTTGCCATAATTGAACGAGCAAAGACTTTATTTATCTTGTGACATGGTCTAATTATAATAATGATACGCTTAAATAAACAACTGAACGCTGACATTTTGGAATTGCTTTCATCACTTGCATAAAACAAAACCATAAATGATTCATATGGCAGAGGTAATTACTGGATTTGTCACACCTATAAAGAAAATTAGAATTTTGAGTTTCTTTACAGCTAAACTTTATATCATCCAGCTTCAAGGCTCTCTGCAGCCATATTCTTATCATTATATTTTCATGAAAGCTTATTAATCCACAAGTTTCTACAGCTCTAACTATGGCTTTAGCTGTTTTTAAAAAAAAAGCCTGTTAATTTATTTAAAACAATCGGCCCACTGTCAGGGAAAAGCAAATGGTGTAAATTTTACCTTCAGATTGGGCAACGCTTTGAAAAATTTGCCCAGGAGCAGACCAATTTCTGTTACGAAAGGAAAAAAAACAAAAAAAAAAGGAAAGCCTCATCTCAGATTCCAGAGGTAATTTTCTGTAACTACTGATGTCAGTACAGACATTTAAAATCAAAGAGAATTCAGGCATCTGACTTTCTTCAGCCACATTAAAGGGAGAGTCTGACTCGCTGTCAAAAAAAGGGAGCATTAGAGTAAAAACTGCAAATCCACCCAGTATTAACTTAAAAAGAAAAAAAACAAAGTGTTATGGAATGACATCTAGAAAAAAAAAATCTCCCAGTTTGAATCCCACAGAGTTTTTGTGGGAGGACTTCAAACTAGCAAGAGCGTGCACATAAACTCTGAAACAAAGCAGTTTTTAGGAAGGTAATTCAGAATAACTCCAGCAAGACTCCTCAGGCCGGGACTTAAACGCCTTCTGGCCGCCTCGGCGTGATTTCTGAATGGCCCCGAGGCCCCAAGGCGCCTTGGTTCCACGAAGCGAGGTAGGAGCCGAGCCGAAACGGTCAATGTGTGGAAAAAAAGGGCAAGCCGGCTTCACGGCTCAGTAACGCGATGAAGTCATGATGTGCGGACTATATGAGCACCTGGTTGCGACATTAACCAACAAACAGACAAACAGATTGATGGTGATGCACAGCAACTTTGTATTTAATTTAAAATAAAAAAAAATTGGACGACGTACACTTTATATGGGGTTTCAAAGCCAAAACAACATATTACAGATTCATTTCAGAGGACAACTCTCAATTCTGTCTTTTTTTTAAATTATTTAAATTAGCAGTACAAAGGCAAATTGGGGCCACAACGAAATTCATGAACTGAACAGAACAAAAGTAAAATTTTTAGAGCATTATGACGAAGTCGTCGTGCGATCACTTGGTTCCGCAGTGCCTCGCTTCATTTCTGAAAGCTCACATCTGTGCGGGACGCAGCCGGCCCCATCTGTGAGTTTTAAACAGGAGGCAGCATAAAGACGGATTGGTCTGCGCGGCCATTTTGTGCAACCGTTTTAAGAGACCAACGTAGAGTAAAGTCACGGTCTCTAAGTTTTGCTTTGATCCGGTGTAGATTTTGTCTGTCGGTTTCTTGAAATTAGGTCTGTTTCACTTGATCTGGGTTTTGATAAATTTCTTGTTTTGTTCTCTCGGCTCTTTGTTAGTAATCATCACACCTACGCTGCATCTAGTTTTAATCTCCCCTCAGTGTATATATAGTCCTTTTGTTTTCAGTCGCTACTCGTCAGGTTCTTGCGTGTTGGTCCCTGTGCATTGCATGCTTTTTACTTGGCTTCAGTTTAGGTCTAGCTGTTTCTAATAAGAGTCTGTCTGCCACCACCTGCCCACCTCCAGATCTAAGTCTACATATGTGTCCTGCTGCTAGAATCCATAACCTGCAGGTATATGGTGTTAGTTTTGCTCAAGGGGCCAAGAGAAGTTCCTGAGGCGATGTACTCTCCCATTCCACTGAGAGAAAATGTATATATGTCAATGTTTTAGCTGACTAAACTTTTTTTTTTTGGTGTTATTATTTAATGTGCTCATGTTTTTCGACAGCCAACTTCAATTCAGATACCTATTGAAACAATAAATTTTTAATTGTGTAAGTTTTACACAAAACTGTCGACTTTCCTTTTTATTACGTTAGTACATTGTAAGATACATTTCAGAACCTTGTTTGGGTTTATTTTGCAAGCAGTTAATCTGATGTGTTTGTATGAAAAGTACAGTAAAAATTGGCAACGAGGGAAAGCTGAAAATAAAGTGAACACAGTTAAAAAGTTATCCAATTATTAGTTTTACTGTTAAACGTCTTGCACAATTAACTCCGGGGTATTTTAGCATACACTTATTTTTGTCAGATGAAGAAAAATGACTTCTTTCTACTTTCTTGTAGTTATTATTATGCTTTTAGAGATTTCAAACTGCAAACTTTCAGAAATACCAAAACACAGTGTCTACGTCTCATGGTGTTTTTATTTTAAAGATGTTGTTAAGTCCCATCACACCCCCTCCGTTCCCCTTTGGAGAGGTCAGAGCTGATTTTTAAAAATGCAACAGACATTCTATTATTTCACACGCATAAAGCTAAGTCCTAATGATTTATTATTTATGCTAAAGTGTGTTGGTTTATTTATGAGCGCCCTCTAATGTCCTTTCCTTGCTGTAGAGGGAACTACAGGAGAACTGGCTCAGGAACCAAAGCAGAGGTCATGTTGTTTCCTGCCACATCTGACTACGTGTCCTTCTTCGTCAGGCCGTTGTGTGTCACTCTGGTGTTCAGCACCAAAGGACAGAGGTACCTGCGGGTCGGGCTGGCGGTGCCCCTTTTTGGTTCTGTCGCTGGCCTGAGGAGGATGGTGGCTGACGAGGGGAAGCTTTCCCCTGACCAGGTAAAACAAAGCAGTGAACCTTAACTACTCGGTCCAAGATTAATACGAAACAGTTGAGCACCCAGAGGGAGTGGTTGGACGTTAAATGAAACTGCGTGTGTCCGTGTAACAATGATTATAATATCAGATCAGACGCATAACAGAGTGGGCAGTGCAGACCTGGATACGAGCCCAAAGGATTCATATAGACGTATCCTCTCCTGCAGAAAGTCGGCCCTGAGCTGTTGGAACTGGCCCTAAAGAGCCAGCAGATTGACACTGAGTCGAAGTTGACGCCTGAGCCAATCACACCTGTTCGATTGGGGAAAGATGTCCACTGGTTGTCAGAGTCCAGACTCATCTTTGAAAAGGAAACTAGATTTATTTTAAAATTAAAGATGAACAAAAACAAAAGGCTGATGAGGCAGCAAAACTAAAAGTAAGAAAATCCCAACGTGGCCAGACATGAAGCAACGACGAAACAGCAGGGAACCAAGAACAATGAACCAGCGGAGTGTGGAGGAGATGACTGGGTTTTTAAACAGAGGAGGTGATTGGAAAATGGGCACAGGTGAAGTAATTAACAAGACTTGGGGCAGTTGTAGATGGGCGTGGCAGGAAGACCAGAGAGAGAACTGGGGAGGAGTGACTAGTGACAGCAAACAAAGACATGAAGAACAAAAACCAAATCAAGACAAAGACACCTGAACAGAAAACATGAAGACAATAAAAACAACAAACTAAAACACCAAAAACCCAAAACCTGACAGTGCTGTCAGGGTGCCCTGAACCACTACCAGAGGTGACCTTAAGTTAGACCCTAGGGCTCTCCACGCCATGATGCCAGGCGTAACACTGGTGTGTCTCTTCATCGTTGGCAGGTTTGATCCTCTCCGCTCAGCGCCACCATACACACACAAACACACACACACAATGGTCATCCCAGGCCACGCAGAACCAAGTTTCAATTACAAGCGTGAGATACCATGCCACTTGTCATCAGTCCATGCCCACTGGTTACGGCTCCACTTCAAAAGCAGTCCTCTCTGAAGTGAATGCCAGCCCATGCATGGGGCGGTGAACCTGCAGTCTGACCGGAGCCAGTCGCCGCCAGGACTCACTTCGGGATGGCATGGGATGCTGTAAAGGGTCCAACACCTGTGTCCAGATGGCGGGCACAGATGTTATGGGGTTCTGTTATTGCTTGGCGCACAATACCATGTGTGTGGATGCTCCGTTGAACGATACGATCACCCAGCTTCTTCATTCAAACCCACAATGTGACCCCTATCAAACTCCGTCTGCTGACCTTCATTCCCCGCTTGACTCCCCGTCGAACGTTCAAACAACTTCTTGATATGCACTTTGGTGCCCGTTCTAGACGAACAGTTCCTTGCAAATCGAATCATCTGCTTGTGGACCAAATTAGATCCGAACCGGACCATTCCTTCTGGGTGTTAACCTTTTTGCTTTTGTCACCGAGTTACAGCGCTTTGTGATCTTTCCGTACGTCGTCCCCGCAAACTGAACACTGTTTGTGTGTGTATATCTGTTGATCTCCAGGTGATCCTGACAGAGGTTTACTCCACAGGGTTCCAGCGCTCCTTCTTTGACGAAGACGATCTAACGAGCATAGCCGAGAACGATGTCATCTACGCCTTCCAGGCTCCGCCGCTCTACATCAGAGGGGGCTCTGCACGCATCTCAGGTTTGATCTGGATTGATATTCACGACGTTTTATTTTGAGTCGCAGCGAAAACGCTACTGTACGTCGTCTGATTTGCGAGGTGTTTTTCCCTGCTTTAATGTCGATCTGTAAGCAAATACACGCGACTTTAATAAGTTAACAAACGAAACTCTAAGGGAATGCATCTACAGGGGTCCTGGGGGAGCAGAATAAGAATACAGGTGCTGGTCATAAAATTAGAATATCATGAAAAAGTAGATTGATTTCAGTAATTCCATTTAAAAAGTGAAACTTGTATATTATATTCATACATTACATACAAACTCATATATTTCAAATGTTTATTTCGTTTAATTTTGATGATT
>NC_051441.1:17498866-17559104 GCF_001649575.2 Kryptolebias marmoratus | reverse complement strand
CTAATTTTCTGATATGATGAATTTGAGATTTTCATTTGTTGTCATTTGTAATCATCAAAATTAAACGAAATAAACATTTGAAATATATGAGTTTGTATGTAATGTATGAATATAATATACAAGTTTCACTTTTTAAATGGAATTACTCAAATCAATCTACTTTTTCATGATATTCTAATTTTATGACCAGCACCTGTATATAACATTATGCCGAGCGCTGCAAATTACATCCCCTGTGTGCAGATTTCCCTTCTGCCGTCAGATTTGTCTTTTTTATTTTTTTTCGGCTAGAGATGTAAATTGTGCGATCAGAAGTAATTCGGTTGTTCCATCTTATTTTTGTTCCGCTGCTGTGGCAGAATCTCCTGGTTTCTCAGTGGTTTTTTTTTTGTGTGTGTGTGTGTGTGTGGGGGGGGGGGGGGTGTTGATACAGAGGCTCGAGATCAACACTCAACACTTTAGTGTACACAGCAGACTGTTCTGTCACTCACACTGACATGCCTTCAGCCCCCCACGGAAATACACGTTTCATCTTTGAAGGAAATCGGGAGATTTCTGACTGTTTGGTGCGACGCGACAACAGAGCAGCCGCCGCAGCCCTCGAACCTCCGCCTGGGCCCACACGGGATGCATCCGGGAGGCACCTGCGCTATGGCAGAGCTCGGAGCACAAAGTGTCAGGAATTCTGCGCTTAAAGGAGAGACAAATACGTTCACTAGATGTTTTGAAGCTGCAGCTTTTAGACAATAGGGATGTGGCGGTAAACCGATTTCATCACACACCTTCCATACTGCAGCTAAACTGCTGTTGCTTCAACTTTCTTGACAACTCTTAAACATTGTGTCCAAATGAAAAAATATTGTTTGGCCATTGTTTACACAAGCTATGACCAAAATTTAATTTTTAATATCCAATATAGTACTCCCCCCTTAGTATTTTATCTATTTTGTTGAGGTGTAGATTCTCTATCATCCAGGATGTGGCAAACCCTTAAGGTTTAATAGTCCTGTTGCTTTATTTTTAAACTATTAGGATATGTTTTGTTGCTCTACAACCTCAAAATTAAACTAATTTCCAGTCAGTTTGCTTTAAAGCCTTGACTATTACCTTTAGATTACTTAAATAAGTTAATATAAGTAAAATTTTTCTTAGCAACAATCCCACCATTATCTTCTTTACAATGCAAATATGCTTTTATAGTACAGGAGTCTCTGTTCAATGCTGAGAACATTATTCCCATAGTGAAGCACGGTGGTGACAGTGTCATGCTGTGGGAATGCTTTTTATCATCAGGGTCCCTGGTGATAAAAAAACATCAGCGGCAGGAACTGGACGGAGTTAAAGGAATAATGGATAACACAAAATAAAGATGAATTCTTAAGAGAGATTTGTTCGAGTCTTCTGGAAATTTGAAGCCGGGGCGGAGATTCACTTCTCAGCAAGACGATGACCCGAAACAGTGGTTTACGGAGAAACAGTTAAATGTCCTGGAATGGTCCAATCAAAGCCCAGACCTCTAATTGAGAATGCTTGTGCAGTTTCAAATAAAAAAAAAAACTGTTGAAACAACATTTTTCCCTGATTTCCTTCATTATCTGGAGTATTTTGTAAAACCCGTTTCCTTATAATCAAACAGAAGATCAATTGAAACTCCTGGTTAGAAGGCAACCGTTCGAAGAAATGCCAAGGGGGTGAATACTGTTTGTGTACTCACGGTATAGAGAAAGTAAAACCTAATACTACAACAAGTATTTAATTTGTGCAAAGCATACGAATAGCCTCGGGCTTTAAATTCTGACCTTTCGGCAACAACTTAATGCAAAATTGATATTCTTAAAATGACTTCAATAGGTCGTTGATAAATGCTAAAAGAAAACTTCAGATTTGAGTTTTATTATTTATGAATACGACAGCTGAGCACTGGGTCTGATTTAAAAGTCGACACTTTGACTGTGCAGTCATTATGTAAAAGACGGATTATCAGAGTGGAACTTGTCCTCACGAACTGAGTTTCTTTAAGAATTTAAGTCTTGGGGACCCTGCAGAGGTGCAGCCTCATGCATCCTACGTGCAGCTCAAGAAAAGGAGCTGTAAACCTGTTTTACGACACCGCAATATACTTTTTGTGGTCAGCGTGTCCGCTGCACACGTTCGACTGGTCGACTTTCATTGTTTCAAGGTAACAGTCGTAAAGTGGATTTAAAACTTTCGGATGTTAAAGGTTGTAGGAGGCAGCGTTAAGTAAAGAGACGATGTGAGAGAAGGAACATCGTACCCTTGGATTAAGTCAAAGGCAAACGAGTGACGGTGTGACCTTTTTCCACTCATAGATCTCAGCGTTCCCGCTGCGGTCTTCAAATTAACCCCCTACATCATCTTCTCACCTCTGCATATATAATCTATCTATCTGCACACCAAAGTCATTTTTTTTTTTTTTTTTTCCCGTTGCCTTGTAAAACCAGTTTGGATCGTGGAATTATTTATTGACCATTATTGCCGTGAATGTTTTCTATCAATATTCCTTCATTAGATTTTGCTGATGCAGCTCTGGGCGGCGTGGTAAATGAGATGCTGCCTCCAGCGCGGATCCATCAAACTTTTCCCCGCCGAGTAAACGACGAGGTTTGAAAGGGACGCCTGTGATGGCGTAACGATGTTGGGGCCTTCATGCGTATGTTATTAAAGGAACACCTCAGAGTTTTGGAAATGGCTAGTCAGAGCAGGGCCAAGACCGAAGTGGATGGCTGCTATCTTAAAATGGCCCCAAATTTAAAAAAAAATAATGATAATGTCACTTTGTGCTATTTTATAAACCTCTACACAGCAGTCAGTTTCACACTATACAATTGTTTTGGCAGACCTTTTATGATATTCCTGCAGGAAGTGTCCCCAGGCTGAACAGTAAGTACCACAACTAGCTTCTTCTGATGCTATTTGCACTTGGAAATGATCGTAAAATTCTATAAAACAGTCATGTATTGTAAAATTAATGCTGGATGAGATGTATAAAATAGAGTTCACGTGATTTTCTATGAAACCTTAGACGATCGAAGCTGGTTTAAAAAATGCAGCTATACCTTTCAGCCTTAGCCCCCGCTCAGGCTAGCCATTAGCTTGTCAGTCCTGTGAGAATTAAACCCTTTCTCTCTAAACTGAGATCATTCAAAGAGCTGTCTACAACAGGAAAGATATTAAATGTCCATAACCATTCCACAGAAGCCCGTTTTAAAAGCTCTGGACTGTTGAGTTGAGGTTCCTAAAAGTAATTCAGGAACTTTAGAGATATATCCACTTTAAGGGAAGGACCAAAAGAAAAAAAAAAGTGCAGAGGCTTTCTGTTCATTCTTTTTTCTGTATTTCTTTTTCAATCCATCCATTCACAGGAACTATTGCTGCCACCACAGAGATCTGTCTGTGTCGGGGGTGGGCAGCATTTTCCTTCAGACGGCCGTTTTGACTCGGTTAAAGTAATCAAAGGACCACACATTGAATTGAAAAATGGGCACTCTTTGATATACTCATCCATCACGGACGAAATCACATCATCTCTCAGAAATGCACTGTCCAAAAGAAGGCTTGCTTTGTTGTCCTTGTTGGATGGCCTGAATCAAACCTGTCCTATATTTTTCCCTCAACGATGACAGGTTTGTTATATAGTTAGCATGCTCGGTCAAAATACTGTGATACTCCCAAACACTGAAGTGGCAGCTTTTGGTAAAAGATAAACTCAACATTTACACCATTTTCCTTCTCTTTATTGAAGCTTCTTTTCACTGCTACATAAAAGATTTGTCCAAAGTAACATAAGTCTAACAAAGCCACAGGGGCCTTTGTGTTTAGATAATTTAATTGGAAGAAAAAAAAAGTCATACTAAAGCAATTTGGAAGATTAAGTTAGGCTCGATTGACAGCAGTTCTTTTGTATTTGTAGCAAAAGTAGCATGCACCGAATTTCACCAATAAATCCATTGTCCTTTGCTTTGTCCTTCATTTGTCTCGGAGCGTCATGCATTGCATTTTTAAAGCCCGAAATGTAGCTTTTCTTTTTAAATAACAGACGATTTGAAAATCCTCCCCTCCTCCTCAAAGAAAAACCCTATACATTTGCATCTTTGGACTGAACGAAGACCATTTTTCCAACCACCTTTTTCATTTCCTCACTCTCAGTTTGCAAGCAAGGGCAGTTGTTTGAGGACTGGATCCCTTTAAAAGCGGAGAGGTGTTTATTTATAAGCTTACTGGCTGTGTTTAGTGTGGCTCAGCCTGTGCATCTGACTAATAATGATGATGTAAAGCTGAGGATGCAGAGGTATGGGCAGAATGGTCTAGAATAGGCACCAGGGGTCACGAGTGGTGAATGGACGCCATATAGACACATGAGACAGCGTTAGCAGAACCTGATGGAAGTTGGTGGGGGTCATTTTGTGCATTTGCGCGAAGAAGCCAGGTGGATGGTTGTAAAGTTGTCCAGCATGTGGAGCCACAGATATCACAGTGGCCTGATGTTAGAACCAACGGTTACGTCAGGAGATCCACACACGCCGAAGGAAGGACGGTGGCACACCAAGCATTACAGAACCCCGTGACGTCTGCGCCTGTCATCTGGAACACAGGTATTGGACTCTTTACAGCATCTTGTGTCATCCGTCTGTGTCTCGGTGGCTGACGTTGGTCAGACAAACAAGTTCATTGTCCCACACATAGACTGCCATTAACACCAGAGCAGAGGCGACTGCCCTTTTTCTAGTGGTGCTGTAACTGGGAGGCACTGACTGATAACAAGTGGTGTTTTATCAGAACAGTGATGAATCCCAGTTCTGGATGAACACAAACGACCACCATGTGTACGTAAGGGGGCACCAAGGGCAGAGGACTAATCCTACTAGTGAGAATCCTACTTGAGAGACATACAAGCGTTCCTTCTGGAATCACGATGTGGGAAACCATAGGGTCTAACTTCAGGTCGTCTCTGGTAGTGGTTCAGGGGACCCCGAACTGCAAAGTGCTGAATCAGGGACATCCTGCATCTACATGGCTTACCCCTCGTGAGACCACACCCTGGTAGAGTCTTTCAACAAGACAACGCCCATCTACACACGGCCCATGTGCCTATGGACTGCCTGCATCATGTTGAGGTCCCCCTCTGGTCAGCTACAGTCATTTCCTGATCAAACGCATCCCGGATCAGCTCGGATGCCAACTCAGACCGGCAGCCAACATGTCAGCCCTCGGGGGACAGTGCCGACAGCTGCGGGCTGACTCAGGGGAGGACGCAACACCGGATTGTCCCTGTTGTGCTATGAACAAGTTTCGCGGGACTTCAAACTGAGATTTCCCACTCATAACTCTTTCTTTGGACTGTCAGAGGTCATTGCTTGCGTAAATTGAAGCACATGATTTGGCAAGTTTTCTGCTCGCTTGATTAGCGACACGTTAATAAGTGAAAAGCTCCATTTAATTACCAACATGATTATTCTCAAGACGCTGCAATCAGAAGGCTTTGGCGGACTCTGCGTTATATATATATATATATATATATATATATATATAGGGTTTGTCCTTTATTCAGCGAAAGTTTCACTCTGTCACATTCCATATATGTGTGTCAAAAGGAATCTGCAGAGGTTTTTGTTGGTTTGAGAATCGAGGGGGCATTTGCTTTTGTCAGCGATGAATCGAGCATCGGGTATGAACACTGGTGTTTAATAGAACGAAAGACACGGCCGTCGCAGCCAGCCAGTACTGCCACAATGTTTGACTGCGAGTCTAATTCACCACGTGATTTATTATCGGGAAACTTCCACGGAGCTGACCTACGCGCCGAGCCCATAGATTGGCAGCTGAAGAGACGAAGGCTGCTCCATTGACGTCACGGATCTCATAATTTCAGCTTTTTCGCTCCGCCGGTCACACTCCTCGGCGCTGGAAGAGACACAAGAGGGAATGAGAGAAAAGCGTGGCTGCCTGGCACCCCACCAGGACAGGATGTGCAGCCGAGGCAGCATCAGATAAGACCTCCTGCTGAGAGTGCAGGCAGCCATTGGTCCATCTGTTCTCCCAGCTGAATCACTGTTCTCCAAATAGAAAGCTGCTGTCTCGCCAATTTATACATCTCAATTTTCTTTCACACTCCTTCTTTGAGGTGTTATCACAAGTTCAAAGATCATGTTTTCAGTACATGAAAGCACTTAATCTTTCTTTAAAGGGCTACTTGTGAATTCCTGTGTGCTTTTATAGAGAAAGTCAGCTCTGAGTTCAAAGGAAAATTGTCTTCTCTAGTGTTTTGCATGATTTTGTCTTAGAGTTCTCTTCTTCGCTTCCTCCTACCCAGGGTACCACCACAGCTTGCCCTCATCCCCATACTCCACAGGTCCCGAGGGTCAAAGGTTACCTTCGTCTGGGGCGCTATCGTCAGAGTTTCTCAACCACGGTGTCCCTGTGAAGATCCTGCTGCTGGTGTGTAACGCTGCTGGGGCTGGCCAACAGACTGCCAGGTAAAGATAATATTTCAACCGCAGGTTAGAAGTCGCATAAGTGTCTGTTTGTCTGCGTTAGCCAAATATCTCCTGATCCAGTGGACGGACTTCAGCGTCAACCTGGTTCGAGACGGCCACCACGGCTAATTGACCTTTTTTCAAACTACAAATCATCAACATATTTTGTGCATACCCACTATATCATTATAAGTATAACTCAGTAATTAAAAAGCAATAATCCGTTAGGAAGTGTGGACATATCTTAATACATATCTTAGTACATATCTTAGCGCTCAGGGTATGTGTTGGGGGTGACTCTCAGCTACTACCACGTCAAATTTGAGCTCGATATCTGTAAAACCGACCGAGTTACAGCCATTTTTGTGTTTGCTAAAGTTGATCAGCTGCGGCGTCCATCTTGAATCAGGTGGACTCCAAGAGCGAATCAGTTGTAGACGTGCGCGGAATGATAGCGCTCTGAGAGTTTCATCGAAATCGGTTCTCTGGTTCATTTGATATTTTGCTAACAGACTGAACACCCAAACAGGCAATGACACGACTGCTGGCTTTTCATTGCGATGGGCAATAAAACACAGGAGACTCATGACAAACTTGGGTTTAACTGCAACAGATCACCGTGAAACAGGTGTAGACGTTTCATTTGTAGTTTTTCTTCAGACGTAGGGTCCGTAACAGTCCTTCCGGTGCCCCTTACATTCTGCTCTGCATGTCCAGCGACAGCCATATTTCTTGTCTCCTCCTATAAAGCCATGAATCAGTCGGTGATGTTTCACTTCTGCTGCTGCCTGTTTGCACGGGAAGGCGGGCGGGAACTAAAATCAAAATATGCTCAGGCTTTAAGGAGAGACTGTTTGAGGAGAGGTTGACGATAAGGGTCTGTCTGTTAGCGATATATCTTACGAACCACTTGACTCACGTTAACAACACTTGCAGAAAGTAATCACTGGATGCAAATCTACAACTGATTAACTTTTGGAGTCAGTTTGGTTCAAAATGGCCACCACACCCAGCTGACCTTAAAAAACACAAAAAATGTTTTTAAGTCAGTCAGTTTTGCAGATAATGAGCTCAAACTTGGTGTGGTAGTTGCTGAGACTGATCCTCAAAACATATTCTGAGCACCTACAGATTGCACAAGATCTTTGTTAAAAACATTGCAAATAACTATTTGCAGTCAACTCTGTCTGTTAGCAAAATATCTCATGAACCACTGAACAGAAAATAATCACTGGATGTAAATCTACAACTTATTAATTTTTGGAGCCAACCCAATTCAAGATGGCCACCACGGCCAACTGAACTTAAAAAACACAAAACTGGCTATATTTAAGACAACTTTACATTGATTGTTCTAAGAATTAGTGTAGTTGTAGCTGAGAGTCATTCACAAACATTACTCTAAGGGCTGCTGATCGCAGAAGATTAATGCTTAAAACTTTAGCATTAAGTGTCGGGGTCAATCCTGTTTGTCTGTTAGCAAAATATCTCATGAACCACTGGCTGGAGTTAAATTGAACTTTCAGAAAGAAATCAGTGAACGTAAATAAACAACTGAATCACTTTTGGAATCAGTCTAAATCAAGATGGCTGCGATAGCTAATCAACATTAGCCTACACAAAAATGACTATTACTCTCAGTTTTACAGATATTAAGCTAAAATCTGATGTGATATCAACTGAGATTTCTCAACAGAAGATGATCTTATTCTAAAACTGCCATGAAAGGCAGCATAATGAAAATTGTTAGTTTATCCTAAACATGATGTTATTTACTCCAGCACAATTTGCAGCTAAATAATGAAAAGTTCAAACTATTTTAAATATCTATTTGACACGTGACCCTCTCCTTCTGCTCTGAGTGTCTCCCCCCCCCACAGGCAAAATGTTTGTTATTGCTGCCTTCTAGTGTATTGTTTCCAAAAAACGAAACTAAATTTTTAAAGGCAATGAAATGCATGGAAGTGAAATAACAGGCTCTTTACACATACAGCAAAGCTTTCCTTTTAGAAGATTTGGTGTTCATCTTGTTCCGTTCTGCCTCTTTATGGAGTACCGTCTCGTGCTAATAAATCCCAGGAACACGGGGGACGGCTGCTCCCAATTAGATGTGTATCATAATAGACACATCACGTGACGCGCGGCCTCAAAGAGATCCCTCTCCTTCTCCTTGTCAGCCGCTTCGACTCCTTGCTGTCCTTTCCCCGTCCTTCCGTCGACATGCCGCAACAGAGGCTCGTGCCCCAGCGCCGCTGGTGACCATAAATAATTATTTCAGTTCCCGTAAGATGAGGCATTGTGGGGCTGTAAAGTCTACAATCTGTGGCTTTGTGACACTGATTCCCCTTTATGTGTGTTTAAGGTTCGGACCTCCGTTCTTAATGAGGGAGGATCGGTCTATTTCCTGGGACCAGCTCCAGCAAAGCATCCTCAGCAAGCTTTATTACCTGATGATCAATGGAGCTCCAGCTCAGGTAGTCAATGCCTATCAACAATCCTGTGACAGTGAGTTAACACTAGCGAGTTTTGACTTGTTTTGCTACTTTATCTTTTTTTTTACTTAAAAGCATTGAAACAGCTCCAAGAGCTGGAAGGGATTTACCGACACACTCGTTTTTACACTAAACAGCATGAAACGACCTCTAATAAAACTAAAAACTCAAATTTAGCTAGCTAGTACAAGAGTTAAGATGACAGCTCAGCTTAAACTTGTTTATATGTTTTGTTTTTAACATATGTTACCATATGTGGGAATAACTAGCTCCTCACTAAACAGGTAATAGCAGTTTACATTTTGGCAGAGGGCAGCTTTTATTTTGAAACAGGAAGTGTCAGTTTAACAAGGGCCGATGTGCTGACCGAACAATAGACTGTATGGGGATTATGGCTGAAGACTCACTGTATATAAAGCTCAAAAAACAAGCTCAAATGTTCATGTTTTTCTGTTATTGAAACAAAAGACACTCACCAGGCTAATGCTAACTAGCTTGTGCTAGCGTAGCGGCGGGGTAACAACAAATGCGCGCGAGTAGTCATTTTCTGTAAGCTAGCAGCACCTAAATACCACCGGATAACTAATTATTGCTCGCCTATTCTTTGTTTAACAGGAAAAGGTGAAAGGGCAATGATGTTTTTATCTCTGTCTGCGCGTTCATTTGTTTGTAGCATTAGCAAAATGCCTCATGAACTGTCAGAAAGTTATCACTGAATGAACATCTGCATCTACATTTTGGAGTCAGCCCAGTTCAAGATGGCCGCCACAGCCTACTGACATTAGGAAACACAGAAATGACTACACTCAGCCAATTTTACATATACTGAGCTTAAATTTGGATTGGTAGTAGCAGGGAGTCCAATCTTGCGAGATTCTGGCGTGAGATTGTGTATAATGTCATTTTTCCTTGTCAGTTTTTCAAGTTTTGAGCCAAACAGCTGTACCTCCTCCCCCTCTCAGCACAAGAGGATCTTAGTCAAAAACTCCGGCATGGAAGGCGGTGGGAGTTGTGCGTACCGTCGAGGAGAGCTAGGCCTTTAATCTAAATAAGCGTTTTAATAAACGGACAATAAATGCATTTTCCTTGAGGCTGGTTTTAATGTCCGTGTGTGTGTGTGGGTGTGTTTTGAGCGCCGGCTGGAGCTGGGACACGGCTCCCTCCTGCCAAGCTGGCTGGCGCACCTGTTCCTCTGCAGGTTTTGTTGGCTCGTGACGCAACGCAGCCCGCCTGCACAGTAGCGTTGTGTTTTTTTCTTTTTTACTGCTGAGAAGGCACAGGGCCCCGAGGCGGAGAGCTGCGCTCGCTGGCACATCGAGCCCCGAGTCAGGTGAACGGATCACGCCGCAGCGTAGGAGTCCGCGCATGTGGCTTTTGTTACACGTCCCTGCGAAATGCAAAAAAACACAGATTTAAGATATTTGAGTTACACTCCAAGTGCTAACGCTTCACTTCTGGCCAGATGTCCTGTTTGAATCATGGCTGATGTCAAAGAGTTAGAGCTTTTTATTCAGGATGGAAAAATCCGTACAAAATGTGCATCTCGATCAGAAACGATGTGTCACACCTACTGGTAACAATACATCGTACAGCGTAGGCACAATTTTGCAAAAAAAAATGGTGTCAAATTTCCCACATAAACAGCAAACAGGAATTGGGTCAAACGAGTGAGAAGAAGCAGTCAGACCTGGCGCTCTAGCGTGCAGCCATACTTCGCCTGAGAAACATCATTCAAAGTTTAAATGGGTCACAGAAAGTTCCACTTTGCTACCTTCTACAGTTTTTACACAATCACTGTTGAGCCTTAAGGATTTCAGAGGTTTTACTGTGAAATGTTCAGCTTGGGGTGCAATGATTCCGCTAACCTTTGAGCTGTCTAAACTTTCCAAAACCTTTTACTCCCACAAGTTTTACACTTCTTGTACAGTTTTTACATCAAAACATAGGCCTTTTTTTGTATTCTCGCACCCAGTGTGTCTATCACTGCTGTGGGACTTATGAGTTTCTCTGAAATCCCCACAGAGTGCAGAGTGCGCACACCCAAACTCTCATTGACTTCCACTGTTTCAGAAATTTGAATTTTCCCCTCCAAACTGGAAGTAAAGGGCGTTTTTATCCTGTCGTATCTCCAGCATAAAACAATGTGAACTCAAGAATTTTGGTGTGGCGATCAGAGACTTGCAATTTAAACTGTTTCATTAAGGCTGCTGTCTGCCGAAGACATTCGCCACCCGTTTAGCAGCATGGGTCAGATTTCGAACCGTGGATGCCTCTCCGCCTGTAGCCCGACGCCACTCGTGCAGCCTTACAAGGACGAGTGCGGCACAAGTAAGCCGTCAGTTTTCCCTCGCTCTCTGAGACGGGAAGACAAGAGGCAGGTGCAACATTTTGACTCCCTCGGCTGGCGTTCTCTTGTCTCCTTTGTGCCCCATGCCGGCAGCCATTTAATTAAAACCAGGCTCGTAAAGAATAATCGGTTTGCTGGCGCCCACCTCTGCCAGGAAGGGAGCAACGCCCGGAGCAGATGTTTGCTCGAAACCTTTCATCTCAGCAGGATATGTAGTTTTCTTGTGTCAATAAATTACAGTCATAAGTGTCCCCCCCCTCTTTGACCCGAATTTAGATTCGGTAAAAATGCAATTCAGAAACAAAAAGGTGACATTTGACAGCCATTTTTTTTTTTTTATTTTGGCCACTACTAACATCACTTAGCATTTTAATTTTCGTAATGGTGCTCGATCCTACACAGCACACTGATGGCTGCAGCCTCACTAACACGACTCCTGAACACAGATGGTCAGAGGAGCCTTTGTACACGGACGAATTGTTTCTAGCTGAAATATGATTGCAGGAAAATTGTATTGTTGAGGAGACAGTAAAGGGCTGGGACTTTTCATGAAATCTAATTTGAGCAATTCAAAACTTCTCTGCTAAAGAAATAATCAAGAGTAACAAGGCGCCGTGCGATTAGAAGACGCACGTTTGTGTGCACGGCATAATGTGATTCTGCTGAATCAAAGTGGCTTTTTTATAGAGCAGATAGTTACCAACTACCACCAAAGGCAAAAGAGTGTCTTTTATCGTTTGTCTGTGGAGTTAGCAAAATATTGGAGGTACATCTACTCAACATTTGAGTTAAGCAACCTCAGCGAACACAAAGACCTTACTATTTGCCTAGAGAATTTGGCTGTGTCATCATGTGTGCCACTTAGCGGCGATGCAGGTAGAGCCGCTGCACGTATCGCGAAGTGTGCGCACGAGCTGCTTCGGCGTTTACAGGGACCCCCTGTCTCCTTCTTGGGCGACTTCAGTCACTGCAAACCAGAAACTGTGCTGGCAGGATTTGAACAATATGTGCAATGTGACACACGACAAAATAACATTTGGGACACATGTTATGGGGACATCAAAAATGCGTTATGTAGCCAAGCCCAAACCTCCCCTATCCAACTCAGATCACAATACGATTTGTCTGGACAAAGGATTCGATAGAAGCACTCAAAGGGTGCTTCTTAAGCCCAGATTGGTCCATATTCCACACATCAGAGCTTGATGAGGCCACTGGCTCAATAACGGACTACATTAACTTTTGTGTAGACAGTGTGGTTGAAAAAAGGCAGATTGTTGCCTCCGCTAACAACAAACCGTATATCACAAAATACATTAAGCAATGTATAAACAATTAAAATCAGGCTTTTAAGAAGAGAGATAAAGCTGGACTACAAGTGGCACAGAGGTAGTTAAAATACCATCTAAAAAAGGCAGGGGAGCAGCACAGGCAAGCTATACAACACAGTTTTCACACTTCCAATACAAAACAACTTTGGGATTTAATGAAATCGTTCACCAACCTGAATCAGACAAAAGAAAAAAAACAAACCATCACAGTAATGGATGACTTATGGAAAGCAAATGAATTAAATGGCTTTTATATGAGATTTGAGACACAAAGTTCCTCAGAGGAATGTTACAAGGTGCTACAATCACTGTTGCCCCTTTGATAGATCCATCGGATGTGCAACGTCTTTTCAAACGCTTGCACAACAGTAAGGCTACAGGGCCTGATGGGCTGTCAGCTCTGTTGTTAAAAAGCTGTGCTGAGGAACTTACAGCTGCTTGGTGTCCCCTATTTCAGCAATCTCTTGATATTTATACAGTACCAGCAACATTGATATTATCCCATATAACACCAATTCCTAAAAAAAAACCCGGGGCCACCACCAATGACAGTTTATGTCCTGTGGCCCTGACCTCCAATGTTAGAAAAGGCTTTGAGAAACTTATCGTGTCACTGTTGGAGAAAGAAGCTGAGCCACGACTAGTAGACTCTTTCACTCAGTGGTGTGATAAGAATCCTCTTCTGTTGAAGAGGATTGTCATTATAAAGGATAATGTAATTCAACAAGTCTCACATTGCAAATATCTAGGGGATCAGAAGGACAATGTTCTGTGTTGGAAAGACCACCTTGACTTTCTGTGCTCACGACTGCAGCAGAGACTACATATTTTAAGAAGACTGAGACCGTATGGGGTGGGTTCCAACAAAATGTTTGTTGCTGGAAAGTACTGTAGGGTATGAGATCACAGCCTGGTTTGGTAACTTCTCTGTCCGACTCAGGAACAAGCTGGCCCACATTCACAAAACGGCCATGACAGTAATCAACCTAAAAGGACACAAACCCGTCCAGACCATATATGAACAAGCAGTGATAAGAACATCAAAAATCATATCCACTGACCCTAAGCACCCACTATTCTCCGAATATGAAGACTGAAGGTGCCACACAGCAGGACCAGCAGACTGAAACTGTCACTTGTTCCAGCTTTAATCGGACTGTTGAACTCCAGGAACAGTGTTCTTTACGAAACACATTAGCACTGGACCATGCTGCATTCAGTAGCTGACACTTTATATTGTACCCTCAACTTGTTGCATTGTTTATTGTTTTTGAGCCTTAAGTGTTGTTTTTAGTGTTTTAATTCGCAAATGTGCAGCATTTCTCTGCCCAAGACAACTTTCCCTCTGGGACAACAAAGTATGTTCTATTCTAAGCTGAGACGACACATACTCCAAGCGCTAACTCGTCTCACAACCCTGCATGATGGCGTTTAAAGGTTTGACCAAAACGGCTTTAACGCCGCCCCTTCTCCTCCATTAGTTGATCTTCGTTTAGGTCTCGGGCGTGAAAAGGCGGTGGGCGAAAGGCATTCCCTCGAGCAACGCTAGGGCTTTAATTATTTATTTGACAAAGTATTTACCCGGCTTAGCTCGTGCTTGTGATGGCCGTGGCAAGAATTTGTAAGCGAGACTGGAAGTAGCTCGTTTTTTTTTTTTAACAATTTGTTTGAAAGACACGGCAAGCAGTAAATCCCAGGGATCGAGCCAATTCCAAGCAGCAGAATATTTCTGCCTTTAAGATAATGAGAGATAGCTTTTAAAACAGCCTATCAGCTACTCTAGGCCCCAGCCTTTGTCAGAGCCAGAGAGCTGTCTCGGGAGGACAGTCGGACCTGGCATCAGAACGGGATCAGACACATAATATTTCTAACGCACCGAGTGAAGACACTCTCTAAATCTATTTCTTTTTTTTATCTAAAAAAATCACATCTTCCTAATTAAGTTATAATCCTTTACTGTAAGTATAAGAAATATGAATAATATCAATAAATAATGAATTTCAGAATATTGCAGGACCTCCATTTTAAGGGTTTACGTGATTATTCCAGCAGAAATGTTATTATGTTCCTCCAGGCTGTGCCAGAAGTGAGACAGTGAGCTGCAGCTGTTATTTACTCTCGCAACTACCCGTAGAGTCCGTGTAAATATTCACACCAAATTGATGGCAACGCAAAAGCTTATAAATGAGGGGGGTTTTTTACGGGCTGCGGCAAAGACAAAAAGGAGCCGTTCAGATAATTTTTTAAAAAAAGGATCTAGTGCATACTCGTGTGCCGAACCGTGGGGCGCTTAAAGAGGAAAGCAGTTTTGAAAATCTATTCCATATTTTAACAGGAAAGGTGTTAACACAGGAGTGAAGCTGTCTTGTCCCCTGGTGCCAGTTCGGGGTCCACCTGCAGATGAGACAACAGAGATTAGTTGATGCCAAAATAAAAGAGAATCCGACTTAATCCGACCTTGAGATGATCCAGGTTGGGATAACTCTCTTCATGTTGTTATTCCAAAACGTGGATTTTCAGCACAGCAATGTTTGATTACTTTTTTTTTCTTTCTTTTTTTGGTTTGTTTGTTTAAAAACGTTCTGTATATTGCATGTCTTTAGGCAGTAATTCCACAATATCTGTTAACGTTCCCCCCCAGGGGGGGTCGTGCGTTCCAGTGGATTCTTGTGTTGAGCGTGTCAATCTGTTTTTCAGGAATGTGCTGTTTGCTGTGATCCTCGTCAGCACAAACCTCCCGCTGGGCTGCACTTTTCTCACACGGCAGGGGGGGCTTGATCTCAGTCAGTAGATACATCTGATCAAGCTCGAACAAGAGGAAATCAATTTCATTTTTAGTGAAAGTGTTCCCTCCGCGGATCTGCGCGGATCTCAGAGTAATATTCCCATGCCTCGGAGGAGGATGCAGATGCTGGCACTCTGTTTTAATCTTCCTCTCAGCTTGCACTTTTCAGTCAAAAAAAAAAAACAACAACAAAACAAACCAATCTTGAGATGCTTGCAGAGTTGCTAATGGCTTCATGGGAGTCTGAGTGTCCAGTCCACTTGTGCTTTGTGGTTTTGGAGAAGCCATTCGTGGGGCTATCTGCTGGAGTCCCCTTTGGTGCTGTCTGGTCACTTCACAGCTTAAGCAAGAGCTGTGTAGAAAAGGGTGTCTGCTTTGGAAGCCTGAGGGTCCTATCTCTGCTTTGTGCTGATGATGTAGTTCTGTTGGCGTCTGCGAACCGTGACCTTCAGTGTGAAGTGGCTGGGATGGGAGTCAGCTCCTCCTCGACTGGTAAAAGGTGATATTCTTCCTCCAGGACAGGGGTGGAGGAAGAAAGTGGAGGCTTTCTAGTATCTGGGAGCCTTGTTCATGACTGATGGTAGGGTGGAGAGGGAGATGGATAAATGGCCCGTCTACGGTAATGATGGCGTTGCTCCTGTTTGTCACGATGAAGAAGGAGTTGAGCCAAAAGGCAAAGCTCTCAATGTACTGGTCCAGCTATGTTCCAGCTATTGTCATAAGACTTGGATCAGGACCAAAAGAATGAAATACAGGATACAAGCAGCTGAAATGAGCTTCCTCTGTAGGCTGGCTTGGCTCAGCTTTGGAAGGAAAGGAGGTAAGGAGCTATATCATTTGGTGAAAGCCCCTGTTGTTATGTAGGCAACCATTTGTCATTTTTGAAAATGACAATGTCCTATCCCCTCCTCTAATCTAACCTGCAACTTAAGGTAGCCCTCTTCTTCTTGTTGGGTTTACATTTTGCACCTAGCGTGTAAGCTTTATGCATATAATCCAAGCCTTGTTTCCTGTTTTGGGTGTATTTTCGTAGCGTCGTTACTGCGCCACATGCAGGCCTGGGATTGTTACTACAGCACTTTTTGGTTGTTTTTGGTGTTTCCATTTGGATGGAGACAGTTCATGAAACAGTGCCGTGTTTAAAAGGATACTTTTAGAAACAAATCAAAAGTATTGTTTGGGAAAACTGCGTTTTTGTGTAAACTAGGCCTTCGGCTCTTGATCAGGATGCCTCCCGCTCAGTTTCCTTTGCAGATGTTTGGGGCCCGTCCCACTGTGAGGAGACCCCAGGCAGGACCCAGAACCTGCCAGAGGGGTTATATATGTTCCCTCTGGCCTGGGAACGCCCTGGAATCCCCAAGGAGGAACTGTGTCGCTGGGCATGTGGTGTGATCGGATTCAAACTGGATTCAGAATCTTCGTATAAAATCAATGCTATAATTATGTTATCTGTGTTTTTGTGCCCCTTTTTTCAGAACACCAGAGTGCTTTTCAACATCCGTGTGGTGGGAGGATCACCGTTTTACAGCTACTTGTCACCTCAGGATGGGCGGCCGCTCTTTCATCCAGCTGTCGACAGGTGAGGGCGTGAAAATCCAGGAAAAATCCAGATTGTTTTCACTAGAAACATGACTTTAAGACACACTAATCTTACAGGTTGTAAACGCACTGAATCCAGGCCTGTTGTTATTTGCTCAATGTGTTAAGGGATTTCCTCATCTGCTGCCTGAGCTGATCGGAGCAATATTGCATTACCAGTTTTTAATCTTTGGGTGTTGATTACACTTGTTGTTGAACTGTATATCCTCTGCAGCACTCATCATCTTTGCTGCTAAATTACTATGAAAACCGTTCGTGCTCTAACTTGTCCTGTGTCCCCAAATGCTTGTCGACAAACAGTTTTTAGACTCTGTTTTTGCGTGTTAGGTAGCGTTATTTGTTTTAAATAAACTGAGCTGCAGTGTATTCATTTATTACAGTTCAATTACAATCAAGAGCAAAAAAAAAAAAAAAACTTTCCACTTTTCACACATATTTACAACAAAAGTCATCTTAGGGCACTGCACAAAAACATTCACATTCAGTACATTATTAACGGCAATTTTGTAAAAGTTATGTATATAAGGAAAGCTCTTGAGTGTTTATTGGAACTCGATAGTTTCTTTGTTGCAAACATAGCAAATTTGTCACGTTTAAAGCAAAAATGAATCTATAGACGCCTCCGCAGTTCACCTTGGAATCATAGGGACAAAGAAATAAGTCACAACATTCAAGCGTTTTCTGTCGACCACTTCAAGAAAACAGTTGGGACTAGAAGTCTAAAAGCATTAATACATCTTGGGGCATTAGGTCGGGTTCACACTGTGCCCATGTGGGGCTTCAGACTTGACTCTGGGACGCAAGCGAGAAAACTGAGAACCCCCCCCCCACAATGTGTGAGATGTTACCGGAAGCAGAGCGACAGCAGTGACATTAGTTAGGACAGAGGTGTGCTCGCTCTGCTGCCGATGTCTCACCTACTCGCCAACTCAGCTCTATGACTACCTTCATCTCCAGTTTAGAGGCCTCCATCGTGTCCTACATTACATCAAGACAGAAGGAAGGAACCTCCGGCCTGGGCTGAATGAGTGAAGGGGGATTAAATCTTCCTTGAAGCAAGAAACCAACACACACAATCAAGACTTTTTTCGTTCAAATAAAGCATGGCAGCTTAGTTTGTTGCCAAAATCACTGACATCTCATTGGAATCTCCACAGAGACTTGCTGCAATTAAAATGCATTAATTTCCTTGTATTCTTTTGTACACCAGTCCCAATTCTCTCGTGCTGCTGTTGGTTTGGAGCATTCCTGCCAAAGCTGTAAACATTTTTCCCATCATTACATTTTAAAAACCATTTATTGAAACGTTAAGCAGTCCAAGTTTTTTTTTTTTTTTTTAACAAAACCTGCCATCTTCAGTTTGTAGGCAGTATTGTAGAGGTCATTATTTTCTATAACAGAAGATGCTCACTATTTTGGAAATGGTGACTTGCAGAGATGCTGCTTGTTATGAGGGGCGCATCGGCTAGCTCAGCTCGGCTGTTAACGTCCTGTAAGGCTAAAATGAGGCGGCACTGATGTGTCTCGTCTGCTACTTTTCAATAAACCCAATAAACCACCGAGTGCAGCCAAGTCAAAACTGGAGCTTTGCCTGCACTCGAAACACACAGCCAAAGCAAAAGAAAGCGGTTGACATTTTCCACCAGCTTTTGAAAATGATTTAGAAGATTCTCCAGAAAAAAAAACAAAAACGTAGAATAAATTGTTTATTTCTCGAGCCTGCAGAGAGAGTTCCTCATGGACAGTCAAGGTCATGATGTCTGCCACTCTCCGGTTCTTTTTCCTCACGTTTCCTTTCTGTCTCTATAAGCACAACTGAATAAATGCATAACATATCTCAATAAACTCCAAAAGGTACAAAATACAATTGTAAAGAAGTAAAAAAAAATAAATAAATGGAAAAAGCCTACCTTGAAGAAATGCACGTGTCCACCACGTTGCATGCCAGAGATTCAAAAATGATCGACGAAATGATCAAAGGTTTCTAGAAGCTCATTTTCGCCTGTAATTACCTGTGTGTGCGTGCGTTCGAGCATTTTGGACTGCAAGAGTCCACCGGAGTACACAGAGAAAACCCAAACACGCACATGTGGAACATGCAAAAACCTTCTTTCTGTAGCCCATGTCTGTCTGTTAGCGAAATATCTCACTGACCAGTAGCTGTATTTTAACATAACTCTCAGAAAGTAATTACTGCGTGCACATCTGCAACGGATCAACTGTTGAAGTCAACCCAATTCAAGATGGCTGCCACAGCCAATCAAACCAAGCGAACACAAAATTAGCTACAACTCAGTCGTTTTTGCAGCTATTGAGCTAAAGTTCGATGTGGCGGTAGCTGAGAGTCATCCCCATCACATGCTTCGAGCGCTGACCGATAACTTAAGATCTTTCTTTAAAACTTTGACATGCAAGGCAGTGCGCCATGTGCATTTCTTTAGGAGATGCTGCTTTCATTTAAAGTTGTTTTAATTGTTCCTTTAAAGAAAATTTAATTAAAAAATCAGTCATCAAATGTCAGTTTTGACATTTAAATTTAAACGTTACCTGCATGAATGTGTGTGGAACCCTTTTGCTGAAGGCCCGTCATGCTGCTGGGTGTCTACAGATGTTTTGTAAGGTAAAGCTTGACTCCCCTCCTTTTGTGTTTGCCTTGCATTTCCTAAGCATTCTGCTTGATTTTTACAGCGGCTCTTGAATTGTTCAGACATTTTTATCCCTCTTCCCAAGTGCTCATCTTACGGCTTTTAGTGGGCAAAGTGATTTGCTATTTAAAGGGGTATTTTGGCGACGTCTCAAAAGGATTTTCGTTTGTGTAGCTGTTGAGAACTGCTCATTCATTCGCTGAATGGCGCTGATGGATTCAAAGTCTTTCAGAAATCTTTTGAAATGTAAATTTCGTGCAGCATAGCGGTAGAAACGCTGCCGAAACTCGTGTAATGACAGTGCTGGATCTCGACTTACCGAGAAAGAGGCTCCGTCCCCAAGCCAATCCAGATCGGACTGTGAAAGACGAGTGCTGATGTGTTGGTCTTTTGCTCGTGTCGCCCTCTCTAAACTATTTATGTCTGTGTGCAACGCCACATATGTTCTGATGTTTCTCTTACCAGAGAAGCAGGTACTCCTGAAACAACTCATCATTGCCTCGGGTAAAACGTACCTGGTCATGCTACCGTGGCTCAGTGACAGGGTTTGTCCTCTACATTGGTTGAAACATACAGTACATATCAGCCAGTATCAGTTCCACCTCAAGTCTACATCGAAATTCATGATCTGTAGAGTGGATCTGAGTGAATCCACCTTGACTTTTAATTTGAAACCCTTGTAAATAAATTATACTCTGACTCTGTGTTCATTTGTGTGGGATTGTTTTTGCTATGAATGCCTGTGTTGTCAGCACAAATTCTACTCTTAATCCTCCAACTTAAGAATCCCTAGCCTGTCCTGCTGGGAACAAGCAAAGAAATTTGAATCAGGCCTGTGTTAGAGTTCGCCATGAACTGAAAACAGTTAAGTTAGTCTGACTGTGTCATTAATCTGCCCCCTGGCTGCTCCGGGGTTTGGGGTAGAGATTAAAGCTAACGATTAGATTGAACCCTTTGTATGCAGAGTGAGCTGTGTATGGGTGTCTGACGATTGCCAGATTGCGTCCTTAGTGTTTTGAGATGGGGCTGTGTTTGGTGCGTGGTCGTTCACAGGCTTCCATGTTCATGCTTTCCTCATGTTTGTTGTGTTCCGTGCTTCGACCCCCTCTATGCTCCTCAAAACCTACACAACCTATCAGGACTTGGCTGGGCTGCGTTCTATTTGTCAGTGTCATGTTCCAAAGACGAAACTACGACATGTCCTCAATCACACAACGCCATGGCACGGTTCTGTAGGTCTGATCCAACACATTAGCACGACGCTAACACCGTGGGTGTCACATGGGTGCTAGGTTGCTTCCACACGGGCCGCACGTCACTGATTTGCTCCTCCACGATGATGAACCACTGCAATCTTGCTCCAGAGGTTTCGGGCATGCTCAAAACCGTTGTGGCAGTATCACACTTTATCACTCATAATGTGGAGCCCGCTGCATTCTTAATTGTGCCTGAAGGTCTCACCAAGACCCTGCAAAGATAGTTGGTGTTCTGGCTTTTTTTTTTTTTCTTTTATCCCATAGCAGGGTCATCATTCAGTGTGAAGGGGGTGCCTTGGTAGGAAGGGATGACGGGGAGACAGTGTTCAGGTAAAGAAGGGGTATGGTTGGAGTTCAGATGGTGGAAACTAAAAACGAGTTGAGTTTTGGGTCTGGGATTCAGGTTAAGATCTGGGTTTAGGTAAGGTTGTTTGTTGTCCACCTGCACAGGCTTTGAACCTTATCTGTGCTTTTCAACTTTATCTCACGCTGGGAAAAATGCCCGGTGCTTTCTTTGCCTTTATTAAACAGTTGTTGCATCACAAAACAACCAACGGCCTCCAGTGGGAACGCAGAGCGCCTTCATGTATTATTTACTTTTTAGGGGTTTTTATTTTTCACGTGTCGATGTAATTTCATTCACCTAAATGCTTTCTATAAGCACACAGCGGAGCTGCTCCACACAAATTTAGTTTCTACAGTGAAATCAATTGAATCGAAGCCTTATTTATTTTTCAAAGGCCAAATTCTGTGAAGTTATTTATATCAACCGAACTGTTGCAGAGAGTTTGCAGTTCTGTAATCTAACTTTCAATTATGGCATTTCGGTCAGCATGAACTTATTAAACCACATAAATAAATACAAAATGAAGACAATCGATAGTGACACAAAGAATGATTCACGATCCTATAGATCTGTTGATGAAAACATATCTGTGTGGACACAGGAGAGTCAGGGTTTGCTGAACCATCAGTGCAAATAATGTCTAACTATGACAAACTGTTCAGTCTGGAAACTTTTCTTTTTACTCGGGAGCTGCGGTTTGCACATTTTTCGACTTCTAACCAACAAAATAACGGCAGTAAAAGCTTGTGATGCCGACTGTGTTTGGTCGAAGTGAGCAGACATTAAGTTAATTAAAGGTCAGAATGACAACAAATATTTAAATATTTTCATTATTAATTAAAAGTCTAGCATTTCTTGATGGAATGCATGTCGTCCTTTCATGTCCAAATTTTATGCTGAGGTAACTAAAGTCTTGTTGGTCAAACCTCGAAAATAATACGTTTGGTGACGCACACAAAGGCAAAACCATAATCGCCTGCTTTTAGCAATTTGGCAGCAGGCGATAAGTAGACTTCATCTCCTCGTAACAATTATGGCAAAAAAAAAAGTTATCAGCAAATATTTTTAGGTTTCATTTTGTTTCTGAAGATCAGCCCAAGACACCAAACAGCCTCCATCTACTGAAGCCAGACTGTCAGTTTTCGGCTCTCCTTGCGGTTTTTATAACGTCCAGTCTGTGACTCTGACCTTGGTGGATAAAGACTGAGCCTTTTTTTTGTAAGTGGCCTGTTTTATAAAGCCTAACAATGAATAATGTGTGGGTGTGTGTGTGTGTTTAGCTGTGCTCTTCAGGCTCATACAGGAGCACGCTGAACGAGAAGCAGAAGTCAGTCTGATGAGTTCACATCAAAATGCTGACATTTTAAACTAATATTCTGAATATGGTCCTTTGGATGGTGTAGTTAGATGTTTACTTTCAGTCTTAGTGACTTCATCTTTGTTACACGCCCAACAGTTGTCATTGTTGGCCATGCGTTGTGTTGATGTCAGCCTTTAGTTTAAGACTTTAGTACCGTCCTAGAATATACAAACAGCCATGAATAGGCACACCCTTAATGAACATAACTCCCCCCGATGTGTTGGTTACTGTAAATAAATTACCTGACACTTCAGATTCATTTTGCATGTAATGAAGTTATGAGTTTATATCACAGAGCTGCAACAAGGCTGACACCTAGTGGTTCAAAGGTTTTAACACATTTGTCTTCAAGCGAATCCAGTAAGTTAGTCCATATTTTTCCCTGTGGATTTTCATTCCTCGTCACCGATCCTGTGTTTCAGAGCTCTGAAGCTCTGCGGCTCAGGGGGACCTCCTCACGTGAAGCTCATCATCGAGTGGGAGCACAGAGTCAAAGACTGGTCAGTGCCTTTGTGTTGTTGCCGGCGAACATTTTCGCAGGGTGAGCTGGCGTTGTTCTCTGTAACCGAGCCTTCATGTCGCTGCGCCGCAGCCTGTTTGGAAACATTCACGAGGAGGTGGTGAAGGATGCGGACAACGTGAGGAATCTGCAGCAGCAGCACGTCCAGCAGTTCAGCTGCACCTTGGACGAGTGCTTCCAGCTCTACACCAAAGAGGAGCAGGTAGGGGCGTCTGTTTTACTGCAGATACTTACTGCCTAAGAACAAAAACGCACTGACATTTTGCGCTATTTGGGTTATTGTAACATTTATTTCCTTTAAACAGTTAAAATGCCACGAAAACATTAGTGGAAAGGAAACATTTTGATCCTTTAAGGGTATAAAAAGCTTTTATTCATGGTTTGTTTTGGGATGGAGAACATAAAACGTCATTTTAAGGAAGTAGTGATTGTAAAAAAATAAAAAAGGATGAAAGCCTGTTTGTTAATCAAAGTCTGGCTGATTCTTACAAAAGGGGGAGAAAATACAGACAAAAGCGGGATGTGTGACAATAAAATTTAGTCCAGTCAGTTCAAGGCAAAAGCTTTTGCAGCACAAAATGCTGAGGCTGTAGGAAAAAAAGATTTATTTTCAGCAATATTTCAAGATTGTGCACTTTCTGTTTTTCAAAGCGGGCAGTGAAGAACAACTGTAGACATAGACCGTATGAGATCTATGACAGCATGACAACCTTGAGCTTTCACTGCATCATGGTGTTGAAACAAAAAGTTCAAAATGCACAATGTAATTGTTTTTTTTAAATGTAGAAATGTAACTACTAATATTACTACTGCTGCTCATCCCGTAATGCTATTAGGAAACAATACATAACAATGAGAAAGTGAGAAAAGACAGCCCTTAGTGTGTCTGAGCTCTATAATTCAGACCTACTTCACTCTAGAAACATCACTCAAAGTTTAAACGGGTCACAGAAGGTTAGACTTTACATGACTGAACTGCCATTTTTATGTCTTTGATGGATTTTACACAATCACAGTTTTTGATTAGGATCTTGAGAAATTTAGCCACCGAATGTTCAGTTTTGCGTGATGTCACAGACTCTTCTTATTGTCGCAGACTTCACGCACCTAAAAATTAACATGTGATGACAAGACTCGTCTGACACTTACAGATTAGGATTGTTTAAAAACTATCATATTAAGAGTGCTGTCAGGGAGTGACAGACACGGGTGCGTGGTTACTAAGGTGATCCTAATGAACCACCAGCAGCAGCTTTAACATTTTTTTATACATCCTGGTTCTTTTGACACTTTTTAAATTTATATTGAGCTTTACAGAAGCAGTAGCAGTAGCCTTATTGGGTGCCTTCCAAATGTTGTCAGAAATGTTCTACTTCCTGTTTCTGTTCGCCACCAGCTTGCCCCAGACGATGCCTGGAAGTGCCCCCACTGTAAGCAGCTGCAGCAGGGCATGGTGAAGATGAGCCTGTGGACCCTGCCGGACATCCTCATCCTCCACCTGAAGCGCTTCAGGCAGGTGGGCGAGAGGAGGAACAAGCTCACCACCTTTGTGCATTTCCCCCTGGCGGGCCTGGACATGACGCCTCACATGGTGAGCCGCAACAGCGGCCTGCAGCAGGTCCCTCTTCAGCCGGGCTGGAGGCACTCCAGGAGAGCGGAGCTGGCCCCTCCGGACTTCCTGTATGACCTGTACGCCGTCTGCAACCACCACGGAGGAATGCACGGGGGACACTACACAGGTCGGAACTACTTCTGAGATCTGAGCGGCAATAACAAGATTCCAAAAGATATGACAGGATGCAAAATAAAGTCAAAGTCCTTTCATACAGGAAGGAATGTTAGTTTTGATAGAACTTTGATTTTGAGCATTTTGCCTCTCATTTAGAAGTTTGGGACAAAGTTTCGCCTCTCTGACATCCCATTTTGCACTGACTCTTTCTGCGTACATCAGTCATATGCGTGGTTTGTTTTGTGAAATTCTTTGCATGTTTGCAGCCTTTTGTCGGAACTCCGTGGACGGTCAGTGGTACAGTTATGACGACAGCAGCACCGAGCCGGTTCCCGAGGCGGAGGTGTGCACACGTGGAGCCTACATTCTTTTCTACCAGAAAAGAAGCACCATCCCTCCCTGGTCTGCAAGCTCCTCAGTCACTGGTTTGTCCATTTTTACACTCAGTTTTACTTCACTTTGCTTTAGTAATCGGGGGCGTCTCTTTTTCCTCTCATGCTTCAGACTTTTTTGAACAAACCTTACGTGCAAGAAAAGTAAATTTTAGTGTTCTTGTAGGTTCCACCAGCTCGTCGTTCACCGACCACTGGCTGGTCCGACTCACAGGGGGAAGTGAGAGGGGCAGCGTGGTTTCAGGTGGTACTAAACCTGCAGCTTTGAAGGCCATGCAGGCTTCAGAGTCTCCTGAGCTACCGGTCTTCAGAGATGAATCCATCAAAAGGGCAGAAACAAGTAAGAATTTAGAGCAAAAAGGTTTAGGCTAGAATACAAAATGCTTACCGGATTTTAGGTTCATGCAGTGCTAAAATATGATACATTTATATATTTCTATTAAAACCATTGTGTACCCAAAGATCTAGAGTTATTTGATGAAAAGGCCTGCTCAGGGTAGCGCAAAAACCTAAAGTAATACAATTCACTGATTAGATCCACCAATTAAACTGTGAAAATTAAAGCACCTTTATTCAAAATGGCTTTTAAATTGATTAAACTCTAGATGAAGCCAGACTAGTGATTGGATTTAAATAATTTCCTGGTAATTTGTGGCCTGTGATTTACAATGTTTGAAAGATAATGGAATAATACTTTAAATGGAAAAGCACCAAATCAATAGGCGGCACCATTAATTGGAAAAATGTGCCAAAATTCAAACTTGCCTGACAGTTTTCCCAGGAATTATGCCCATGTGCAAGCGACACGAGTGCATTAGCAGGTGTGATTTACGTTTCGTTGTCGTATGGTGTGCTGTATGGGACTCACAGAGTGAAGCCCTTTTTACAAACTCTTTAAAAGCTCTTTCAGATGCCTTGAGTCGGCCATGTGAGTATTAAAAAATGAGTCTGGATTTGTGGAGCCAGCAGATGTGTGGAATGGCGTTAACATAGAGTGCTATGCATAAAACTTGTGTCGAACAGCTCCCATTTTACATCCTGCAGCTGGCTGGTCATACAAACCGATTATCACCATTACATTACACCAGGTGTGGCCAATCCTGGTCCTCAAGGGCCACCATCCTGCATGTTTTCCTTGTTTCCCTGCTCCAACACACCTGAAAATACCTCTTCTTGCTCTGCAGAAGCCTGTTAATCACACATTGATTTAAATCAGCTGTGCTGGACCAGAGAAACAAGTAAAACATGCAGGATAGTGGCCCTCGAGGACCAGGATTGGAGACCACTGCACTCTCAAACCACAATGACCACTTACCCTTTCATATATCTCTGTTACAGTTTGTTGCTACCTGTCTTGGAGGCTCAGAGGCATCTACAGGTTGACTTCAACCCTCTCGTACCACCTCAGTCCTTTAATAAAGGAGCTGAGGAGCCGTCCACACAGGAACTGTGTTTTGGGAATAATCAGTTTTATTGTTTCAGCTATGCTTCCACACAGAAACAGCGTTTTAGGAGTCCTGAAATGGTCCTGAAATGGTCTAGGACTTGGGGAGGTGTATCACATTTATCACATTTATCTTAGAGAACAAAGGTTCAGAGTGAGAGCCAAAGCAAATTTAAATTTGTTTTTTAAGGAATTAATAACTAGATGTAGTGTTTTTGTTTGTTTTAGGTGTTAATTTGATCTTTAGTTACACTTACCCAAAGCAAGCTGAAAAAAACAAGTAGGAGCTTGGATAATATATTTGTATAATATAACCGCCTAATAATTAGACACAATGCATTAATATATTTTCTAATACAGACAAAACTCTTGTTTTAAACATCATCATTTAAGCTTTTGTAAAGTTTTGAAATGCCCATAAGCATTATGTTGGCCTAGTAATAAAGGGTGTTATGATAAATGCAATTTGACAAAAAAAAAGGTTGTAGTTAATAGTGGAAAAACCCATAAAACTGATTTATTGGCATTATTCACTCAAGACATGAAAGAAAAAGCTGTTTTTCTCAAAATGCAAAAATATTCCTGACGTTATTATCATTAAAAACTATACTTTAGATTCAAATTACATTAACGTGAAAAATTTAATTCTGATTTTTATACTAGATTTGATGTCATATTTTATGTATTTCCATAGAATTCATTCAGGTTTTCTCAGACTGTTGTTCACATTATTATTGGTGTAAAATGTGCAATACTTTGATTGATAAAATTAACAAATCCTCTTGTCCCGTAGACGGGTCTGGAGTCAACCAGCTGGTACGAGGGACCCAGGTCAGGAGTTTAAGCATGAGGTCACCAACTAAACCCAAGGATACCCTGAGCAAAGTTCTTCCATTGCGGTGGTCCTTTGGGTCCAAAGATCGCATCAGGCACTCAGTCCCAACTCAGTCTGGAGAGCTGGTAGAGTACTTGGAGTCCGGACGCCGACCACGATGCACCAAAGACCCTATCGTCGCCCTGGTGGCCACTCCGCCTCTGAGGAACAGCCGGGGAAGAGTCCTCGAGGTGGGACAAGACTGCAGCTCACCGAGCGGCAGTAGTCTCAGCTGTACAGACAGACTCAGCTCCGACACCTCCTATTCCCCCAAAATCCCAGAGGGACAGAGCAGGCCCTGCTTGGAGAGAAACCTCAGCCATGGATCTGGTACCGGCAGTCACATCAAATTCAGGGATGACGATTCTCTGAGGCAGGGATCAACTAAGAGACCGAGAACAGATCAGGTCCGAGCCCTGGACCTCCAGCTGCAGAGAGGGGCCATTCTAGGTGGTCACATAAGTCACAGTGCTCCACCAAGCAGAGACTCTACGCTGAAAAGAACCGTGGTCCAAACAGGTGGAACCTCAAGGGGCCAAAAGGACTTAGTGCAGGTGGGTGTTCAAACTTTGGACAAGAAGGAGCACAGAGGGGAAGAGGCTCGGAGCCAAGACGGCCTCTTGCCAGTTCTCAAGTCTGCTTTAGTGAAAAAAGACATTCCTAGATCACCATTTAAAGAACAAGACCGACGAATGAACAGCCACGGACACCTGGGAAAACTGGCAAACAGCAATTTAGCCAAATTTTCTTTCTCCAACGGGACGCTTCCTGCAGTGCAACAAGACGATAAGAGAGGGTTCATCATCCCCAGCTGTGACCCCCAGAACTGCAAAACTCATCTGGTCAATGGAAAAGCTGGCATTCAGGAGCCCGTCGACATCAAGAGGGCTCACAGCTCCAGCAACATCGAGACAAAGCTAGATTTGACATTTCGCAGGTGTGCCTCTCTGCAGCGGAACGGGGAAGTTGTGGTTCCTCCATCGCACCGGGTACTGCTGTCAGACAAGACCGGCTGCTCCACTCTCCAGCGGACGAGATACAGCACCACCTCCCTGGGTAGGCACAGATGTGTCCCTGTTTTTGTCTCTTCCAAAATAAGCCTTTATTTTACATACAACAAATAAGCCTTCACATACTTTTTTTTCCCAACCATGTAAAACTAATTTAATCAAATAGGAATCAAAAACTTAAACCTGTTGAAGTACATATTAGGCTAAAATCTTTATTATTGCTGTACTGGAGGAAATAACTTTTATGAATCCAGTTTTATAGATTGAAGTGATAGTTCAGGTCTTTCAGTGTGGGGTTTTATGAACAACTAACATCTTACCTGTAGGTAGCACTTTGAACAGCTTCATTTTGGGGAAAGGAAGTTTCATTTTGACCGGATTAACAAGCTAACAGCTTAGTTTAGAGCTTGACAAGCTAATGGAAGCAGAGGCAGCTGGCTGTAGCATTAATAGTACAGCCTGGGGGTTTGTATTATATTTATTCTGGAATAAACATGTCATGTGAAATTGACAAAGATTTCCCGCTATAAAATTTGTGAGATTTGTGAAATTTGTGTTTTAAGATTGCTGCGGTCCTCTTTGGTCTTGGCTCCAGTAGGACCAGCCTTTAGCTCATCAATTCAGTCAGACTTAAACTCTGTTTCTTCAAACTTAGATCATTCAAAGAGTTATCTACAGCTGGTAAGGGAATTAATTGTTCATAACTTTTCCACAAAACCCCACAAACTATTCCGTTAGGCTCAAACCTTTTTTTGCAGCTATTCTATAATCACCTTTTTTAAACAGGTCTCCTCGTGTCTCAGTGAAACTACCTACCTGTATAAATAAAGGTTTAAAAAATAAAATAAACTTTGATTTTAAAGGTAGGTCATTGTTAACTTGGGCTTTAAACATCAAAATGATTGTCCCGAATAATATCAAATGATGCAGTTTTGAAAGAGTTTCCTCCAGTAGTTTTCTATACTGATATGAAATTCTGTAAATGGACGTTTTCCATCAGTATGATTTTGTTGTTGTTGTTGTTGTTTTCTTTAAGTGCCCATGTGACATCCTGGAGTGACTGCTGAACACACGGACCTCCCTGCTGGTTTCCAAGCACCACTCTGAGAGATCGACCCCAGTCCCAGCAAAAGTCATCGCTTGGAAGAGAAAGGAAAAAAAAAAATGCTCTTTTTCTTTCATAGTACTGTTGTAAGTTCTTACCTACCTGTGTGTGTCTTAAACTAAATCTATGCAGAGTTTAAAAAAACTGAGGGGAAAAAGACTGCCGTTATGTGATTGCTTCTCCCACATGTTGTTCTCACCTTGTTGTCTGCTGTGTTTGAAAATGAAAGTTGATTTGTTGAATTTGCATGTTCTACGTCCGGTCTTCCATAAAAACTAACATCTGTCTGGAAGGCAGAAAGTTGCTCTCAGATACAGTACTGATTGTATGTTTCTGTGGTATGTATGGGACACGTTAGAAGAACATACTCAGCTTATTAAGCACTGCAAAAAGTACTAACACTGGACTGTAAATTAACTGCTGTAAGAATCTCAATTTCTTTCTTTTTACATTTTTTTTTAAAATCCAATTAATATTATATTATTGATGCACTTTCTTAAAAAAAAGTTTTTTAGATGCCCAGAATGACCATGCTAACTTTGAACAAAGACATTGCACCAAAATGGGGGAAAATAAAAGTTTTTTTTAAATACTAGTAATAATCAAGTCGATACTAGTAGCTAAACTGTTGGGGAAGTATTTGGACGTACAACATGGAGGGACTTTTTTATGGCTAATGCAGAGCTTTGAAAACCCATCTCTCAAAGGGATATTTTCTAATAATTTTGATAAGGTCTTGCTGTTTTTGTTTTTTGCTGCATCATAAAACCAGCGGGTGTAGATGGAGGATAAAAGCACACACTCATGCACACCACATCTGTCTCTAATTCGTTTTTTCAATTATCGATGACCTTTAACCTTACAACCAAGTTTAAACACTCAAAAATCATTTGTAGCCATGGGGACCTCTGTTTGGTCCCCACCTTTCATGATGTCCTCGTACGTTGGCGTCTTCTCAAGTTTCGGACCCCGCTGTAGTTAAAAACAAACTCACATACACACTCACACACACATTATTATGGTAGCTTCCTGAGTAAGCTTTATAAATATGCATATAGACATAAAACAGCTGATAGCCAATGGATTCCAGGGGTGCCAGCAGAGCAAAAAAAAGAAGAAATTTATTGTTCCAGTCACTGCTGCTTCAGTGTGTGTGTGTGTGTGTGTGTGTGTGTGTGTGTGTGTGTGTGAGAGAGAGAAAGATGTAGGTTATTTTTACTGCAGTGAAATTTAAATTCTCCCTGATAAAATACCACCATTATCAGGACTGGGCTACGAAAGCAAAGGTCCTCTTTGGAGTATTTTCTTGCGTTTGGGGATTGAAAAGCGGGAAACCGTGAACTGTGTGCTCAGTTCTTCTGCCTCTGCAGGCCCGAAGGTAATGGGAATCATGGGTCATCAGACTTACATAGGAACGGCGCCGCCACAAGCGGGCTAAGTAGTGGATCTTCCTGCCACGTGTGTAATGTATTTATAATTCAAAGCCATCCGTCACGATTAATATTTTTGTAAAATCGCAGCGGCTGCTTTTTGAACTGGAGATGGAGGAGTGGAGAAACTTGAAGGGAATGTGGACTTTTTTTTTTTTTTTTGAAGTGGGGTTCTGTAGGGAAGCTATAAACAATTAATAAATTACATGTTGTAGCTAGCTCTTTGAACCACCTCAGTTTGGAGTTTAATTTTGACCATATAGCAGCTTGTCCGAGTGGCTCCAAGACCAGAGTGGAAAACAACTCCAGTTTTTTCATAGTGATTCATATGAACGCTGTTTGATTAAATGTTACATCACTGTCTGTTTTGCTTTACATAGCTATTCCTGTAGAAACTGTATATTTAGGAGTTCATATGAATACTAATTTATAAACCTTTACACTGCCATCAGTTTTGGATTACATGGTTATTTTGGCAGAAATATTAATATATTGCTGCAGCTTCCAGCTTGTAAATAACCATGTGATACACTTACATGAACTGCTATAAAATTACTGGGATTCAAGCCGTTTTAAGACGGCAGCAGTCCAATTTAGCTTTGGCTCTGCTCGTCGGTCTGGTCAACATTAAACTCAAAGAGCTATCTGCGACAGATAAGATATTAACTGTTCACAACCCGTCCACAGAAGTAGTGCTTTAATTGTAATACTGCTCCTTATTGAGCGACATGTTCGTGAAGGCTTTCATTTGTTGCGCGCCTCTTCGTTTCTCACAACATTTTAACAACACCACCAAAACCAAGTCATAGTTTCCGAAGAATGTGTCCACGACAGACGTTTGCGGACTACGGTTAGATTCTATTTTAGTAACTTTTTTAAAAGTCTACATTTTGTACCTGATGTGTAACTATGTAATTTAAGTACCAGATTAAAACTGTATGTTTCACATGAGTGTAACTATGTAAAACTCTTACATTTAGCAGAGCGGGTATTGGAAATGGACACTGCACGCAAAGCCGTTTGGGATCGGCCTGTCTGTAACGTTTGCATAATGTGCTGCAAGGTTTAAGGATTGCAAATTAAACACAGCTTTTCTCACAGATGTTGTGTTGCGTTATTGAAACCACCCAGCTTAAATACAGGCGCTCCTTTTCTCCTTTTGTTTCGTCTAAGGTCTGAATTTAACCGAAGCCAACCTATATTTCTCCTTAATGTGTGGTTCGTAACTTGAATAAAGTGCTAAAGAAGATTGACTTTTGTGACCCATAAAGTACAGCTTGCATTATAAAGTTAAGCTCTTTTTTTATTTTGTCCTGTCTCCTACATGTGTGACGACCAGACCTTTCTTCCACTTGTGGGTGAGGAGTTTTTTTTTGTTTGTTTTTTTCAATACAGCTTATAGTTTTCACACAGTAACTGTTTGAGGCTTTTCTCTTCCTGACTTCCCTGCCATCAGGGAGCGACAGGCACAGGTGTGGTTACCATGGTGACCCCTAATGAGCCACTGGCAGCAGCTGTAACATTTCTTTTGATTACGAGTCTCTTTGCACTCCGTACACAGCTTTATGCAGCAGATTATTACAAAATAAAAGTCCCAAACTCCCGTTGAGCTTCATAGAAGAAAGTTGACGTTTGTCTGTATTTCAGGCAAATTGTCTCCAGAAATGTTCTAGTTTTCTAATATTCTCTTTTTTTATTGACACTATGACTATGTATAACAATTTCTTACAGTGAACATGTGTTGAAATGTCTCAGATTGTTTTATCACTTGAAGCAGGGTGTTTGAAATGGAAATTTCTCGGTCATTAAGTCTCGATTGAGCCAGATGGTGCTTTCCGAGGAAACCCGATTGTTCAGCTGCGACAGATGGCTGTTTGATGCCAAGTGTGGCTGGCGGTGGTCACGGGTGGCCAGAGATGTGTCGGTTTTCGCACAGCTACAGTGACGGGCAGCATGTGTTACAGCAGATCCTTTGACTACTGTGAATGGGGTAAAAAAAAAAGGGGGGGGGGGGGGTCTGGGGTTGTTCTTGAACTTATACTGCCACCAGCAAGAGCAGGAGCAAGTCTGAAAGCCCCGTGGAAAAGGCTAAACAGCACCAGTCAAAACAAGCTGGACCTTGCAGAGGACAAACACTCAGATATTTATACTTTTATTTACATATAAAACCATGAAAAACTAAACTGAAATTAAAGGCCTGGCATTCCTTGAAGAAATGCATACCACTCACTGACTTTCATGCTGGAGTTTTAAACTATGATTATCATCATTATGTTGAGAAATGAGGGTTGTAGTTGCTTTGGTCAAACTTTAAAAAATAACATTATGTGCTATCTCATGCAATGTCACCTCAGAGTATGTGTTGTTGAACACTCTTAGCTGCTACCACATTAAAATTCAGCTCAGTATCTGTAACATTGACTGAGATATAGCACTTTCTAAGTTAGCGCATCTTGATTAGCTGTGGGGGCCATCTTAAACTGACCTGACTCCAAATGTTAATCAGTTGTAGATTTACATCCAATGGTTACTTTCTAAAAGTTTGATTAAGATCCGCCTAGTAGTCTATGAGATATTTTGATAACAGACAAAAGGAGTTGATTTAAACAATTAAGGCAAAGGTTTTAATCAAAGATCCTGAGCAAGGAGTAGCAGCTGGAGTACAGGTTGTGAATGACTCTCAGCTACTACCACACCAACGTTTAGCACAATATTTGTAAAACTGACTGAGTTAGAGCCATTTGTGTGTTTTCTAATATGAGTTGGCTGTGGCACCCATCTTCAGTTGGGTTGGCTCAAAAAGGTACTCAATTATGGAAGTACATCCAATAATTATTTTGTGAAAGTTTAAATAAAATCTGTTCATTGATTTATGAGATTTTTTGCGAACAGACAGGCAGAGTTGACTCCAAATAGTTGATGGCAAAATTTGAAACAAGGATCTTGTGCAAACTGTTAGTGCTTATTATATTTGTTTGGGCTCACTTTCAGCTACTACCACACCAGATTATATGCCAATATCTGTAAAACTGACTGAGTTATAGACAATTTTGTGGGTTTTTTTTTTTTTGGGGGGGGGGGGTTAGTTGGATGTTGCAGCCATCTTAATCAGGGTTGACTTGAAAAGTTAACGAGTTATAGATATACACCAAATGATTACTTTCTGGGAGCTTCAGTAAGATCTGTTCATTGGTTCATGAAATATTTTGCTGACACAGCTGACTCCAATAGTTAATGGCAAAATAACAAACGAATGTTGCTGTTGTCATGGCAACAACTCTCCACTAGGGGGCAGAATCGCGCAGGTATTACATCTTCTCACTTAAAGGCCTAAAAACTATAGCCGATGTGCAAAATAATAAAAAACAAAACAATGAAAAAAGAACAAATAATACTTTTATCTTCGTTTATCTTCTGACACCAGAACACTTTAAAGCTTCCACAGAATTTTGCCTTGTTTACGTTGTTTTGTTTATTTTATTTCAATGCGACCTAACTTCATAGCTGTATTAGCCTATATATTTGGCCACTGGTGCAAGCAGAAGCACTAAAAATAAACACCAATATAAGTTAGTTAGTGAATAAATAATAAAACAATTTCTATTGATGCACTCCATTTAATCTGCATACTCTTGGGCTACTTTAAAACCAATTTCTGAGAGCTGGTGCTAGCTAAACCTAGCCTCTAAACGCAGCACTTTTTCGTTCTTGTATTGTTGCTTTTATTCTTATTTTTATACGTTTCCAATCACTGCCCATCCCAGTTTGTGTAACAATTATCTAATTGTGGATGAAATGGAGATGGGTCCGTGGTTGGTCGGACACGAAGGGAGGAGCTGCAGTCAGAAAACTCGCAGCTCCGCGTTGGGAGGAAGCGGAAATCAGCCCTCCTGCTAGCAGCTAGCAGCTAGCTTCTGGTTCCTCGGACGGGCTGTACGAGCGACGCGACACGGACTGTCGGTCTGGTTCGCCTCTCGAGAGGAAGCAAAGGGGGAAGAGCAGAAATAACACGGCCGCGTCGCGTTTCCTCGCCGTGGAACCTTCACGACGGAATCTCGCAAGCGGTGAGGCGTCTTTTTTATTTTATTATTTCTCCCCCACACCCCAGCACCCCCCGTTTTCGCCAGAGTTGTGTGCGCTGAAAGTCGACGGTTCGTCAAGTTCAGTAGCTGCCTGTAAGCTAGCAACAACAGCTCGCGCCGTGGAGGAGGAGAAAAAAAATAGGTGTTTTCTTCCTTTTTACCGTAACGCCAAGCTCTTCCAACCGGGCTTTAAATTCGTCCTAAGCGTTCGCCCTCTTCCTTTTTTGTTAATCTTGGTATATAAAAGTGCCGCCAGGGATTCGGCCGCTTTATGAAGGCAGGGGGGACAAGTTTGACGCTCGGGCGCCGCATCGCAGTTATTGTTGACCGGGCGTTAGCCGGTGAGCTAGCGCTGACGTTCTAGAACAGTGGGCGCAGTCTATTCTCTGGAACCGAGTCGAGCCTTCCTCCTTTTTCTGTCTTTTTTTAAAGCCCGACCCGGGGACGGGGCTCTGAACGGGTTCCTGGTGGTTTCGCGGGGAAAGGTTGTACGCTTGGTGCCGACATAAAAAGGGGGGTAAGTGTGATAAATTAGCCAGGACGCTTACAGTTTATTCCACCCCCCCACCTTTTCCCACCCTTTAGCTCCCGTTTTTACTGATGCTAAACGCCGCTACTAGTGCTTGTGTGCGTGTTTGTCTCCGATAAAGCGCTATATCTCGAGTTTAGAGTTGCCACATCAAACCTTTTAGTCATTACGTCGTTGTCAGGGATGCTCTTTCCTAATTCCAAGCGAACATATATGGGTAAATCTTAGCAGCTGACTTGTAAACCTGCGTTGAGTGGCTTTTATTGACGTGAACTGGTTGGAAAGTTTGCTTACAGAGTCGCCACTCGCCTTTTCTTGTTTGTTGTTGTGATCCTCTTGTCATTAAGAGGCAGGCCGTCCGCTTTTAATGACCTTATTAGGTCCAGAGTTGTATTAGTGTGAGCTCATCAGAGCTGCACCATCACCTATTAGAAAAGGCCGTAATTGGATAACATGGCTTTTATCTGTTTATCCCAGCAGCTCCAGGTTCAGCCGCTGTATCAGTGTCAGCTCGGCTGCAGCATCCACTTATTTGCCTGGTGTTGTTGTGCAGGAAAGTCTGCAGGAATTATCTGACACTGGTGTTGACCCTTGGACCGATATTCTCTGATTGTAGGGAGGAGAAGCAGCAGGAAAGCCCATCAAGGTCCAAAGTCTTTTAATCATGTTTGACATTAAAAACAGCAACGTGAAGTTGTTACCTTAATGGAATACAAGTTTCGACATCAGCAGCTTTTTTTAAAAACAGAACCCTAAAGCACACAGATTTAAAACCAATCAAGCGTTTTGCTCATTGTGGACGTAAAGGTCCGGTGGAAGTCTGTGATTTAAAGTGGCCCCTGCCAGGTCTGGAAGTTCAAACGTTCGCCATGGCTTTAAAAGCGCTACCTGAACAGTTCGCACATGATTCAGTTTGTGAACTCACCGTTGGAGCGCAAGTGTATCTGCGTGCCCCGGAGGGACATCGGCTCTGTTTGAGAGGTGGTGTTCGGAGGAAAGTCACGGCGACACGAGAGCGATTTATCCGTGGAAACGCTTCGCCGCGCTCAGCTGCCATCAAGACGTGACTTTCAGTCGGACAGTGAATTAAACCAGCACGGTTTAACAACTAAAAATCATCTTTCCTGAGAACTGGAGCTGAAGCCGCTTTTATCACCCCTCGAAAACAATGTTACGCGGGACATCGCAATATGTGAGATGTTGTGCTTACCGTACGTGTCGGGGATGACTTTCAGCTACCATCACACCAAGGTTTAGGTCCGTATCTGTAAAACTGAACAACCTTTAGACATTTTTGTGTTTTTAAGGTGAGTTGGCTGTGGTAAACAAATAAATAAATTTGTCCAGTGGTGTCAGCCGCACACTTTACCATTGCTTATGTTGACACAAGTTAACAACGTTTGTCCATGAGACTTTGTTTAAACTAACAAAGCAAATGTTAGCAGGTTGTTTCCGCAGCACTCTAACTTAACTCCGAGGATACTATCAACGAAGCCTCGCCTGCGTTTTAAATGTTTATTCTGTGGCTCTGATGTGGAACGGAAGCTCTGCGTGGCAAAATTTGCACAAAACGCTCCCGTAGTTTTTCTTCTTTGTTTGTGTTGGTGCAATCCTGGCAGATGGTCGAGGTGATGCTGCCCCCCCAGACACAGGTGTAGTACATTACAGCTACAAAAATACTTTACATCGTCCTCCATTGTGACGGGACAGCATTAAAACCCCGCGTTGACTAATTTTTGTTGTGGGTGTTGTTTATAACCGCCCTATTAACTATATTCTTTATACAAAGTGTCTAAAATGGCCACCAGTTGAGCTATGATTTTAGATTTGCTCATGTCGGAACAAACATTTCCCTCGTCGACAGATATATTGTTCTTAAACTGTCTTCCTCTATACAAAATTGAGTTTCACGTGGTTCCTGTTCTGCAGGTGCTGCACTGTGACCTTTTTATGTGAGGTCCGAGTCCTTAAAGGAACGGGGTCATAGACGGGAGGAGAAGAGGAAAAGAAAGCGTTGGACCGCAGAAGCCTACGATCGCCGCGCAGCTCTGCCGCAGGAACACAGCCCGAGTCGATTGCCAGCGCAGCACGAAGACCATGGAGGCCATCGCCAAATACGATTTTAAAGCCACGGCCGACGACGAGCTTAGTTTCAAACGCGGAGAAGTCCTGAAGGTACGTCCGCTGCACCGGGTTCACCTCGTGCATGCCTGAAAAGGTTGGCTGTCTTTACGGCACATGTGAGAATATTCAGACAATGTTTAAAATAATTGAGTGAAACCACGATAAGAGAGAAAATGAACATTTCATCTTCTATGATATAAAGTCTGCTACTGTGTTTTAACGGTACAGAGGTGGACATGAAGCTGGAACAGGACATTTCACATCATTTTAAGGTTCATAAGCACCTACTTACTGTACCTGTGTGACAGCAGGTACAATAATAACTAACAGGGAATATGACGGCAGGTTTTGCATCACCGGGAACTATAACAAACCCTGGACTTTTTAGATCGCCGGGCACAATTTGTTTTTTTTAAGGTTTTTTTTGCATGCGTTTTGCCTGAAAGACACTTTGTCATTCTCCAACTCTGATGCCAAAAGACCAGGGGGGGAGAAAAAAAAAGTCCACACAGCAATTTGCCTAAAGAACGGCTCTCCTTTGGAGTCCGATGTAATCTCTCCCGTCTCTGTTTAGTATCAGCGTGTGAGTGCAAAAACAAAGATTAAATATTAATTTTAGCTAAAGCACTCCCTTATCGTTTGTGACTTTAAGGACTCTTGTTTGTGCCATTTGGTTTTGAGCTTAGTCTGTATTCTTTGGAGTCCTACAGGGAAGATAGTTCTCAATTCAATACTCTTAAGCTGCTGACTGATTATAGAGGAAATGGCCTCTTATAAAAAGACCACTCAGCTTTGTGTATTTTTAGTGTAATCTGTTATTCTTGCATTTTAATCTTGCTTTTACATGCAGTATTTGCTTTGCATTGATAAATTAGTGCACATTTTACAGGCTGTTTAAACAATTTAGGGTTTTAAAATACTTTTTTTTTTTTTTTTGATTGATTCTGGCTGTTGTGGAAGAGTTTGCCACTCCCTCCGAAGATTTTTTTAGCTTTTCCCCCAAAAAGAGATTTCACCGACTGGTCTTGAAAAGACTTCTTATCACAGCAGGGGGGCCTGAAGGCAGGGAGAAAGTCAGCTTAGGGAAGGCTGAGCCAAACGCCGAGCTAAGTACGACTTCTGCCACATTTGCATGTGGGGAGAGAGGAGGCGCTAAGCGCTTCCTCCCGTTTTAACAAACAGCTGCCTTCTTGGCCGTTTACCTGATTACATTGCTTTTTAGCAACTGCGTAAGAAAGGTCGTATTTTAGATTTTGCTGACATTATTAAACATGAAACACATCCGATGCTTCTTGGGCAATTCACGCGAAATTTCACAGGAAAAGTCGCAACTTTAAGCAACAAATCTCTACCGTATTGCAAGGTATGGCGCGTCTGACGGGGATCACATTTCATCTGAATCATTCATAGGCCGTTTTGTTTCTTTTAATTTAAATCAGATTAATTGACGTGACTCTAAAAAATAGATTCCATCCCCCTCTGTTATTGTCTGTAGTTCTGTCATCAATCAATTGTGCGTTCGCTGGAAGAGCAGAGCGTTTCTCTTCACTTAAGAGAAACCGATCAGTATGTCCTCGTCCTGTCGTTCACTAAAACCAGCAGGCACATGGGCGAAGCCATGCTACGTTTTGTTTTCCACAGTGTTAACTCCACTAAGCGTCGGGTATTCTGGGATGTTTGAACAGATCAGGGGTTATGAGCTCTTCGAACGGCGTCCCTGATTAGATGTTGTGTTGTAGCTCGTTTGAATCTTCTGCTCAGAGTTACCAAACCCACCTCTGTGCACCTTCATGCATTCTCAGTAAAAATGTCCTTTTAGCTCATTACCTCAGAGAAATAAAGCCACAGTACTGTGGTCATGCTTTATAAGTTTACTATTTGCAGTCAGCTTTTTGGATAGGTTGGTTATATATTAGTTGTTATAACATCATTCTCCATAATGAAGAATAAAGGTGCATATTCACAGAAATAAGCGTTTATAAGCAACCAAACAGGTCTAACGTCGTTTCTATTTGCATTTTTTGCTCCGCCTGTTGCTGAGGAGTCTGTTCTATAGACTTGGAGTTGCTAACGACGTGTAAAACAATTTTCTTTGAATGTGGGCTCTTCATATCGATCACCACTTCTGTTTGCTGATGCTAAAAATAAAGAGCTTTACTTCCTGAAATAAGGGGCTCCCTTTTATAGGAGAGAATCCTTTTATAAAAGGGGCTTAGCATGTTGGTAGCATCTTTAATCTCTCTTTTTTTTTTTTTTTTTTCAGCTGCTCTCAGGTGGTTGTGTTGCTGCCTGAAGCTCTTATTTTAATGGCATATAAATGATCTGTTAGGTTTTCACTGCTTTGCCCTTTATTCAGCTGATCACTTTGTTATAACTTTATGATTATAAAATGTTTTATTTTAATTTTTTTTCCCCTCTAAACACAATATCAGCAGTTTAGCTGTACTTTAAATGATGTTATTTGCAGAACAGAACCCCGCCCAGGTAAACTTCAATCACAAATAACTGTCCCGTGCATCATTACCTCCACAGAAATAATCTGATAATAGTTTTTAATGTTCGTTCGCAAATACAAGTTACAAATAACAAGGCTGCAGAAATGCTGTGCCTTTCGGTCTCCATGTTGTACGGCTAAATTCTCACTGCTGTAGCTAATGCTACGTTATATAGCATGTAGGTGCTAAGTTTAGCACTTGGCAGAATGTCTGGTTTAGATGTCTTATTGAAAAAGGTTAGATTTGTCACACGTGGAGCTGTGACTCTGCTGACCTCTGTGTTATTTAACAGTGACTTCTCTGTTAATGGTTTAATGCTTTTAAAGATGCTCTCAATTTACTGCATCGTCTAATTATCACTCTAATTAGCCATTTTCCTGTTAAATATACGGTTAGACATGTCTGGAATAATTTTAGTGTTTTGTTACTTGAAAACTCAAACAGCTTCTCACTTTGAGCCCCAAAGTCTGCGCGATCCCTGAAGTTCACAGTACATAAATAATGGAGTGGAGCAGGATAAACCGAGGTACAACAGGGTACACGTCGGTGTTTTTCACTCATCACCTGAGACGTGTAAACACTTCTCAGTTTACTCTCCGATATACATCGTATTTTGTTTTCTGTTCCAGTTGAGTCGGCGCTAACCCTGTTCACCGTGGGCTGTTTATAATTGGTAGAATAAACTGATTAAAGGGAAAAGATGACAAATTAAAGCTAGAACCATGTTTCTATGCACAGCTACACTAATATTAACCTCAGGTCTTTTAACTTTAGTTTGCCTGCAGAGTCCAGGTATTTGTTTTTTTTGACAAGTTGAGTTCCTTGAATGTTTAGCTCAGACTAAAGAGCTAACATGGATTTTAATATTAGTAGTGTTATCAAAGTATTTTTTTTTCTGGAGGGGATTATTCAGACTAGTTTGTACTTTCCATTATTTCCAAAAAACCTGAAGTGTTCAGGTTTCAGAACATTGTGTGCATTAATTTAATCACTCCCTGCTCAGCTCTGTATTCTTCCACTACATCTTCCTCTAACATTAGCATTTTGAAGTTACATAACGTCATTACTTCTTCTATGGTGTTTACGCTAACCTAACAGGGTGACTCTTTCTCCTTTAGATTTTACTGGCTATTAATCATAGCTTTTATGCTAACAGTGCAGCTTTATTTTTCTACTGTGGTCAAAAAAAAAAAGAAAGACGGAGCTTGTTTTAGTATCTCATTGTTTTTCATTAGTTGCATTCTCTTACATCCCGTCACTGCATTGAACCACAGTCATTGTCGTCCACGTCGAGATTCACTGTAGAATCAACTTTTCCGCATCTAGTTAGACAAGAATTTACTCTCCAGAAACAATTCGAATTAATGCTGAATCTTTCTCTCCTTTGTTATTTGTTGTTCACTGAAGACATTTGGTTTTACGATTAAAAGATGAGCATGAGACAAGAGTTCAGAATCTCAGCTTTTTATTTCCTGGTATTTACATTTCGATGTGTAAAACAGCTCAGGACATACCCTTCGTTTGAACCCACCCATTGTTCAAGTGAGCAGAACCATTAGAACATGTCTTTTTGACCAGGTGTTGCCTTCTAGGCCGATTCTTCAAACATTAAATAGCTCTGCATGAAGGTTTTTAGACTGAGTGTAAACGTTTAAAGACTGTATTTCCTGTTAAAGAGGATAAAACAACACGAAGACCAGATAGCTGCCTATGGGAGAAAAAAACAAGACATTTTGAAGCTGAGAGAAGAAGGAAAATCAATCAGAGGCATTGGACAGGCATCGGTCATAACAAGCACAATAATTTGGAATGTCCTGGAAAAGAAACTAACGATGTACTGAGCAACAGATGTTGAACAGGACGGCCAAGGAAAACAACAGTAGCTGACGACAGAAATATTGTTAGAGCTGTGAAGAAAACCCCTCCCAAAATATCAGTAAATTACATCACAGGAGCGAATGTAACACAATCCACTGTTCGAAGAAGACAGAGCAGAAATATAGAGGCCGTACCACAAGATGAACATCTCATCTCAAAGTGTGGAGAAAGCAAGGAGCTGCTTATGAGCCAGGCTCGTCTGTGAAGCATGGGGGAGGTAATGTCATGGCGTGGGCGTTCATGGCTGCTTCTGGAACAGGCTCGTTAATATTTATTGATGATGCAACTAAACTGATTGAGAGGAAGTTTATGATGCAGCAGGAGAATGATCCAAAGCACACCGGCAACAAAACGAAGGACATCATCAGGGGAAAAAAAACGTTGAAGGTTTTAGGCTGGCCAAGTCGATCCCCAAACCTTAACCCATCAGAGCATATGCTTCTGACCTCTTAAAGAAGAGACCGGAGGGAGAAACCCCGCTGAAACAAACAAGAACTGAAAGGAGCTGCGGTAAAAGCCTGGAATAGCATCACAAATGAAGAACGCAGCAGACGGGTGGCGTTGATGGGTTCGCAGGCTCGAGGCAGTTATTAGCGATATTAAATGTTACTGACTTTAAGGTTATTTGTTCCTTTTACTTCTGCTCACCTAAAAATGCTGTGGTCTGATACAAACGGTAACATGTCCTGAGTTGTTGAACACGTCTAAATTTAAATACCAGGAAATAAAAAATAAAAAAAACAACTGAGATTCTGAGCTCTTGTCTCAGACTTGATCTTAAACCCAAACGCCTTCAGTGAACAACAAAAACAAAGGAATTTGCCTCGCTGTTCCAGGACCTTTGAAGGGGACTGTTTTATGTTTTGGTTTTTTTGTACTCATTATCTGCACCTTACTCCTGTTTTATAAAAAAGCCCTTTAGAAGCTGTGATTGGTTATTAATACAGACCAAAGCGAGGTCGCTCAGCTCCACGTGAGCGCAGACCTACAACTAGTTATCGTCCCACAATCAGCAGGGTGACAGGGACACTTTGAGGTGTGTTGAATGTGCCTTCCCCATTCATTCACATTCACACACACACACTAGTTCAGCTCATTTTATTGAGTGCCATATCAGCAGTGGATTGACTTGGGCCCACCATTTTGTTTCTTTTACCACGTAGCGCTAATTGGTACGAGTGATCGATGACTGTGTTTTCTGAAGCTCTGCTTGAATGGACGTTTCTAAAGAGTTAGAAGTGTGAAATAACTGCCTAATTAATCATTTTACTCTTTTATAATCGTCCATATTCCAGCAGACTATAGAGTCGGGCCACTTATGGTCTCAGTGGAAACCACAGCAATCAACTCAGCATGGACTGCTGGTTACCAACACTAGGCTTTAAGCGACCAATTCTCTCTGTTGTATTTTGAGTTTGGTTGTAATAAAACACAAGTACTAAACTGCGTTCGGCTTGCATTATTCGGCTACTTCGCACTGATAGCTTTGAGCAGCTCAGCTAAGAGGAAGGAGACTGTACTTTCAAATAAGGAAGGAAGCTTCATTTTTCTAAAGTTTGCCTTAGGGGAAATTTGTGCGACGTCCTAATAAATGATTTGAGCTTGCAAACGAGCAGTTTTGTTGAACGCACCAGAGCGTACAACGTGGGTTTTACACATGACCACAGCCCCGTGTTAACCTGGTCCTCACAGATATTTATCAACCACACAATGCTTACTAGTTGACCTTAGTTGTTGAGAATCACATCTGTAATTTATAGCTTTGAGCTAAACCACAACGCTTAGTTGTCCTTTTTTTTTAATTGGAGCAGTGAAATGAACTTAAGCTGAACTGTTAAGTATCAATTCTTTTACCTTTTTGGTGGTATATTGATTAATGTATGTGTGATAAATGTGGGTGACAGGTGTGTGCTTGTACTTGACATACTACACTTGAATATCAGTAATTAGAAGAGCTGTTTATTTAAGTTTTATGTTGTTTAATGATAATTTTCTCTATCCGAACACTGTTTTAGTGTTTAAGCCTCTTATTTGGGTCAGAATAGTAAAAGCGTTTGACAGCACTGGACTGTGAGATCATATGTAAAACACGACTGTACAACTGTTCTTTTATGAATTTGCATAATGCAGCCAAGCTTAGTTTCACAATGTCATTTCCCACAATGCATGGACAAAAAGGGGAAGTTTGTCATGTTGTGTATGCATTTTTTTTTCTTTTTCTTTTTAAATCTAAATATATATATATATATATACACTTTGTGCTGTTTTTGATATATTTGGTTAATCTGGTTTCAACACCTTATTTGCAAAAGTATATTTTATCACTACTTGACATATTTACATGGTTTATTGTCGGATTGAAAAAACATTTAAATCTTCTGTTAGATTTAGCTAACGAGACCATTGAAGCAGACTATAATGGCTTCTGTCAACAGAAAGCCGCAGTAAAAATTAGTGGGTCGATAATCATCCTTCAGTTTATTTATTTTGTCTCCTAAAAGTACTAAATGCCAATACAAATGTCACAGAAACCACTAAAGGCTTGAACTTTGTTTCAACCATTCACCGAAGAGAAGTGACGTTAGTGGATTTTAATCAGGTCTGTGTAAGTGTTTCTCTTCTTTTTAAACTTTTATCCTCTCCATATAATCGTAATAACCAGTTAGGGACACTGAACTGTGTGAAAGCCTCGTCGTATTTTGCTTTCTTTTACTGAGGAAAGTGACCTGGAGGGAAAACGACAAGCAAGTGTAGGCCACAGTCACGTCTGGTCGTTGCCCTAAGCATGAACAACTTGCTCTCATTTCCTCTTTAAATAAATAAATATTACCAGCTTTTTTTTCTTTTTTTTTTTTTAGCAGACTGAATTAGCTCTCCTTACCAGATCATTGGACCATATTTTTTTTGAATAATGACCTGATCTGCCTTTTTGCTTTTTTTTAGTTTAAAAGCTTCAGCTATATGAACTTGCTTATCGCCATATCAATATTGCATTTAGTGAACTGTAAAAGCCACAGAGACTACATTAAATCATTTCTTACAGTGAGGCATTTCTTGCATTTAGACAGGATTTCATAACGAAGTACTTCTTTTTTCTTAAGAACAGCACAGACTCTGGCTCTAAAGGAACGATTACACATTCATTCGTCGTCACAATGGCTACAACAGTGACAACCGTCATTCTGAAAATACGTGCGTAAAACCGTTAAATGAAATGGCATAAAACGGGGTAATGGATGAGCAGTGAGGTCATTTCTTTGTTTTTTCTTTTCCTTTCAGTATCTGTAGAACAAAAAAAGCAGTGGCTTTTCATGGTGTAGCAACATTTACGTTTCATTTCAGCCAACACTGCAAATGTAGACAGAAAAAAAAAACATATCTACAAGCTGTATAAGGTGTCAAACAGGTTCTTCCAGTTCCCTGATACCATCTTCAATTTCCAAGAACTGTTGGGTACCAAAAACCTTTAAACCTAGGCTTAGACACGGCTCTGAAATTTCATGTTACAGCCTTAAAAATAAAGCTAAAACCAGAGGGAATATAGGGATGGTAGAATAGGTTATTCAAGACTAATTTCATCTGAAATTCTAAGTGCTTATTATTGGGACTTCAGCTTGGGGAAAAAATGATCACATGTTCCCTTTTTTAAATCTTTAAAGAAGTCTTAAATTGTTAATAAACGTGAACGAGAATGCAGCTTGGTGGTGTAAAATATGAGCAGATCTTGCAGTTTACTACTATAAATATATGCTACTTAATGACCTTTTTCAATTGGACTGTTATTTATTTTAATCCACTTCCGAGTGCCGTCATGAAACCCTTTAAACCACGTTCAAACTGTACGTCGTAAAAAAAAAAAAGCCGTACGTCCCAGTTTTAGTAAGTCCTTGCATCTTGTCTGTGCTCATGTTCATGCTACGGTTTAGCTGCTTTCACTTCCTGTTTGATGTTTCTTCCAACCCCCTCAGCAGCTTCCTGTGTCTCCAAAAAGCAAAACTCCAGCAACTCTTAGTCTTAAGTCGTTACAGCACAAACGTTTTCTAACCGAGCTTTAGGCTGCGACACGTCTTCAAGATGAAAATTTAAAAAGTACTGTTGCTGGAAAATAATTCACTGCCACCAATTAAACACATCGGTGAAGGTCTTGCTCTTAGTAATATGTTGTTTAAAGTTGCATTATCGACACATGATGATTGCACTTTAAACTTGTCAGAGTTGCTTAAAAAAAAACCAAAATGTTGGCGCTGCCTCGCAAGGCCTGAATATTTTGGAACCGCACGTCTCCTTTTAGACTCACAAGCTGATATGTGCTCTGTTCCAAACCCTGATCCAAATCCCACCATTTGATTTTTTTTTTTCTTCCAACGTTTGCTTTCCAGAAAGATTAATTTCAAGTAGGCAGCAGTTTTCTGTGTGTTTCTTGGCTCCTTGTGAAGCAGCAGGGAGGAATATAATGCGCAGCTGAAGGTTAATAAATTCCTGCTATGTTCCTCGTGCTGCTTCTGATGCAGACAAGACTCTCTACTTACTTACGCTGCCGAAAGCCGAACAGGATCTCACCGGAGTTTATTACACCGGCGCAATCTTTTTCAATTCTAATTAAAAGGATGGTTGTTCTGCAGCGGGGTTAGGCATGAGGAAAAAAAAAAACCTTGAACAAAATTAACACCGTTTCACTGTATTATGATATTTACTGTTCTTCACAAACATAAATGGAATAACTATTACTTTTGCTGCCTAAATAATATCACAAGGCTTGATAATTATTTTATTGGTATAATATGTCATTACTTTATACATTTATTTAGTTAATTTTAATGCACAGATATAAATAAGCAGACAAACAGGAAACAAGTGAAGTTTGGTCACTCTGTTTAAAATCAGCTTTTTCCTGACCTCAAGACAGATTTTAAACTAATTTGTGATCAGCCTACTTATTTAACATTTTTATTTATGATTAGGTTTAGGATCAAGGCTGACATTTTATTTTAATCACTACTATTGATAAATGAATTTTAATATAGTGTCTCCTAAAACACTAGGTTCAACAGTTTGCTTAATTTATATTAATTTAGTTTCTTCGTAAATCTAAAATGTTTATTACTGCTGCTCTGTAAAGTAACATTGAGAGCCTGTCACGTTGATGTTATTAAATAATTAGCTGGATAATTAGCTTCCTTAGACAGCTGTGAACCCTTTATATTTCACCTGCTAACATGCTAACTGTTGTAGCTTGTTGCAAACATTTGTTTTTTTTTTTTAAAAAAAAGGACTGGTGTTGCTCCTCTGACTGACGAGCCATGTTATCACAGGATGAAGCTTACAACCGACTGATAACTTCTTTTTAAATTTTTTTTAATGAGCATAAAAGTTTAGGGGAATTTCCCCGTGGCTACCATACACAGCTGACTGATAGCTTGAAGCGACGTGTAGGAGAGGGGGCGCGCTGCTCTGCAATATATGTAACCGGAGGGGGGAGGGACAAACCAACCAACCAAAAAGGAAAAAAAAAGTTTTAACACAGCGGTTTAGCTTGAAATCAGTTATTGGTTAATGCTTAGTAAAGGTTAACTGACTGAGTTTTGCTATGGTTAAAAATAAAATATCGGTGAGCATTCTGAAACAAAAACTAAGTTGTGGGCTGAAGTAAGCTAGGTGCAGCTGCTGCATTTAAATTTTTCCGTCTTGGTAATTGATTAAATACGTACAGGCATGGCCAGTATTGGCTGGTTAAAATCAGTGATGATTAACTGGTGTGGAGCGTTTAGGAACAGTCAAGGTGATCTCTGTTTGGAGAACCAAGGTGAAGTTCTCATCCGGGCATCAAAGCTACACAGAACAGGATCTACAGAAGAGCAGGTTACAAGCGAATGCCACATCAGATGTTTTTGCACCTCGTTGCTTGTGTCGCTGTGTGCCCAGAAGCGTTTCCGTGTTTCCTGGCACTGATCCTGAGTCCACAAGAGTTCGATCAATGCCCAGCAGCCCTTCTGTAGAAAGTTTCTCACACAGATATCATCTTGTCGCCCAGGTGAAGGCACGACAACGTTGGTCTTCTGTTTACCGACATATTCAGCCTTAGCAAAAAAAAAGCTTCTACCTCAGTCAGTTTTACAGATACTGAGCTAAAATTTGAGCTGCTGATTCTTTCACAACACTTACTCTGACCACAGCATCTCGTGATATCTCTTTAAGATCGCTCATATTATCTTTTGAGGTTTGACCAAAACGGCTGCCGTCGTTTCTCAACACGAGCTGATCTTAGTGTGAAACTGCACGACAGCTGGTGGGCGACGCGTATTCCTTTCAAGGAATGCTGGGCTTTTGCTTTTTTTGCTTTTCCGGGATGAGACTGCTGGGAATAACAAACCGGCATGTAAAGAATAGTCGACTCGCGGGGCGCTTCCGTCTCAAAGTGCCACTTGCAGGCGCCAAACGTCCACAGTTCAAATATTGTCGTAGTGATGGAGGAAGGAGCTTTTTCCTCCTCGTTCCCTTTCCATTCTCGCTTCTTGTTTGTGTGCCCGGAGGCTCGGAGCGTCTGCTCAAAGTCAACACGGAGCGGTGAATTCTGTTCACAGACATGTATTTGTTCCTGCTCCTGCCAACTGGATCCTAATGGCTCAAACGGATAAGGTTTAAAATGTCAACACTTCGGCCTGATGGCTTTATTGGAGGTGAAATCTCCTTCCCTAAACTGACATTTCTGTGGCCTTTCACATAACTTTATAGAGCAACGAACTGTCTACGCTTGGGTCCATCTGTAGACATTATTAGAGTACAGTAGCATCAGTACAGTTTGTATTTTAGGATATTTTAGCCAACAGGCCTGAGTTTGAAAGATTCAAGGTAGAAAATGGCGTTAATCATTAAAAGATGATGAGTGTACGCGCTTCACAAGGATCTAGGCACAGGCAAACGGTGTGGTTTATTAAATCAGGCACCCAAGCTGTAAAGACAGACAAAATTCAAAATATATATGTGTAAATCAAAACTAAACTTAAGTTTTTGTGACATTTTTAATGTTTAGCCTCCTATTTGCTGTTACAGTGTCAGTACGGATGCTACTTAGGTGTTGAATTAAAAAAATCAAACAAACAAACAACAAAAAAAGGCGTTCCCTTTCAGCAGACTGATAGGGGGTATTACAAAACTCATTTTGCTTGCCGACGACTGCAGATGGAGGACGGTGAACGTGTGGAATAAACAGCTTTCCTGTCCTGCTTTGAAGAAGAAATGCCCTCATTTTGTCGTTTGCCCGAAGGGAGCTTTCCCTAAGCTGATCACAAGGAGTGCGATTCTTCAAAGTGATCTCCTGTCGCTTTAGTTTCACATTTTCGTACTGTTTTGGGTTTGCTTTCTCTTGATTTTTGCTCTTCCTGCTGTCTTTTTATTTATTTATTTCATTTTCCTGTGCTTATCCTCTGAGAGCGTTAAGTCAGAACTGTAATTAGGTCTCCCTCCTCATCTCCCTGCTGATGTGCCAGACACGTTGACAGCTGTATTTAAACCAAGAGAGGGCTTTTTTTTTTTAGTTTGATTTTTCTTTCTAGAAGACAACGCTGAGGCTGATGATGGGGTATTTTCAGTCCAGCTGCCTACACAGACTCGTCGCTAAATCACGTTTGTCAGGATTTATAATCCGACGTTATTTCTCTCGGTCTCAGAAAGTGGCTGTTCAGCTCAGTCCGTAGAAAGTGTAAACCGTGTAGGAACTGCTGAACTAAAAAAAGACAGCTCTTAGGTCCAGTGTTCAGTTTGTTGGTTGTTCAGCCTTTTCTTGGGTTGTAGGTGTTTAAACATGCGCTCTGAAATGTATTCCCCATGGGGCAGTGGACCCGATTAGTCGTTTTTAACGACTTTATTACGAGTGTCAGTTTACCGCAATGCCGGATAATCCCTTTTGTCTGTGGGGTACTCATTTGCCCTGGCGCCCCGCTGGGCACAAAAGAGGGGCAGACACATTCTGACGTCGTTTTTGTTGGTTTCTGTTAATCAAAACACCTTTTTTTTTTAGGTTATTTTAAATCGGCACGCTAATGCTTCAGCAACCTTTTTAAAGACTTAATCCCACAGTCAGCCCCCCTCCTGTCCTACATGGAGTGCCGTGGAGAGCGTGAATCCCATCGTGCCCTTTGGGAGGTCTGACGCGGCCACCATTTTATTTCTGTTCATTGGGGCGCCGCAGGTATGGCGAGGAATCTTGGATATAAAAGAATAAAATTGAAATTCCTTGAAAGAATGCTGCTTTGCCTGGCAGGGTTCAAAACAAAGCTGCTGGCCATCTGTTAGCCCTCATAGTGTGAGATAGGGACGACTCTCAGCTACCAGATTTTGGCTCCATATTTGTACATTTGACGGAGTTATGACCAGTCAAATATGCAAAGGCTTATTAACTGTGGCGGCCATCTTAAATCGATTTGATTTCAAAAGTTGATCAGTTGCAGCTATACATCATGTGATTACTTCCTGAGAGGTTCATTAAAGTCACTCCTCTGGTTCGTGAGATATTTTGCAAACACAAACATGCAGTTACATGATTGCCTGCCTTTTATGGCAGCCAGTGATAAATAAACTCAGTACATTTGTTGACCTGTGTACTGTTTGTCTTGATTTTAATAAAGAATTTGAGTTGTTACTGTTTTTATGTAGGTGAAATAAATCAGTTATGCCGATATACTTTGAGACTTCATTCATATGCATTATATTTACATTTACTTTGCATATAATTACACCTGCCTTTGTGTTTTCCTGGCTCACGTTTGAGCCGTTGTCAGCTGCCAGACTTTAGTCTGTTGTTTTATTTTTGTTTTTGTTTGTTTGTATTCCATGAAAATCAGACCGAGTAGAATTTGGAGAGTGCTTTTCATGTTTTTGTTATTATAATCACGCTAAACAGCAAAGTCTTGTCTTAGCCCGCAGTGGAAATAGGCAACCAGAAAGTTGTTTTTTTAAAGAGAAGTTGCTTTAAAGAATCTGAGAAGCCATTAAATGTTCTTGCAGCAGCACTCAACGCCGGGCCCAGCTTGATGTTTTTTGTTCACGTTGTCGGCTCTTTAAGAAGGAAACGTTGTTGCAGCCTGAGTTTGTGTCGCCTTCATTGTTGACATATTCTGCTCAGTGCGAAGACTGTTAATATTTCAGATCGCAAAAGCCAAATAGCTGTAAAATGTGAAAGGGTTGGCAAACAATCTATCAGCGGCCCACCTCAGATGTCCAGGAGGATAAAACAAGCTCAGCTGCTGCTGCGTCTCTTGTCGTCCCCCCCCTCATTCTTGTCCACGTTTCTTCTCAGTCTGCGTCCCCTGCTGCCGCTCGAATACTTGGCAGGGAAATAAAGAGGGTGTATTTAAAAGTTCTGGCCAAAACAAAAAAAACTGTCCTGAAGGGGGTTTGTCTGGAAACAAAGGATGAAGTTTATCACAACGATCGTCCTTAATTTAATTGCAGTTTAACTTTATTGCCTCCCGGCCCTTCACCTGGGGGCGTCTAATTAACCAGTTATCTCTCCTGACTGTGCCAGCTTTATTTCTCCTTTTTACCGGAGGTCTTGTTGTGCAAACAGAACCATGACGGGACTCATGTACAGGATCTAGATGTTACCGAAAGCTTCAACGTGGGGGTTGATGGTTCCAGGCTGGTTGGCAGTGATCTACTGCAGTCTCTCTAAGGAGGGCTTGATTTGCTTCCCCCCAATATTTGTTGAGCATGTATATTTAATTGTTGGAAACAAGTGTGGTGTTCGAATCTTAAATTGGATTCATTGTGCAGACCTGTCAAAATGCCAGGCTTTAGCTGCGTAAAAGACAACCACACACGCCACTTGTGCAATTAAAGGCCTGCTGTTTTCACATTATTTGTTTAAAGTAATTCTTCTTATTGAGCCAAACTTTTATAAAGCCTTCAAATGGTTAAGACCGGAGCCTCTACACGCACTACGCCAACTCAAGGGCTTTCTTTTTCTTTTTTTCCTTTTTTGAGGTTGTAAAAAAAAAAAAAAAAAATCTGCAGATGTCAACACGACACGCTGATTTGATAGTTGCAAAACTGAGTCGAGCTATTCACGTCTGCTCCCGTTACTCATGAGTTTGTGACTGGAAGTGCTGTATTATTTTTAGAGTGCACGGTTTAGAGAGGAGGCAGGGGGAGGAGGACAGTGGCAGCTGTGGAGGAGATAATCCCTGGCCTAGACCTTAGCCTGTCAAATAGAAACTCCTTACAACTATTGTGGTTCAACTAGATTAAAAAGGCCAAAAAGAAAGGAGGGGGGGGAAATAAGAAAAGAAATGGGGGAGTGCATATTATCTGCCGAAATGCGATCGTACGCTTGTTCGGTTTGGATCGCAGCTCAGTCAGACAATATACTGCGGTCGCCTCCTCTCTATGGTTTTTAAAACAGCCAGCCAAGCAAATATTATTTCTGCTTTTCCTCATGGGCTGCCATAGATACAGACTCGATCCGTTTCATAAGTAGAAAGCATTAAATATGGTTTGGTTTGTATCAATTTATTTACAAACTCCCTTTTGACCAATGGGAATAAGTGCAGGGTTAAGATATTTTACATTTAGTGTAATTTTAAGATTTGAAGCTTTTTTGTATTATATAGGCTTAACTTTACACTCAGTCTGAACACGGTTGTTTCTCAGATTAAGGAAGTTGCTGCTTAATTTTTTTTTTTTTCCCTCTCTCTCTCTCTTTCCATTTTGCAATAATCTGTCTGCGGAGGTTTCACGTCACCGAGCAGCTTGTCAACAAACCCTTAAACCTGAATCAGCTGTGATCTGTTACTCACTTTTTCTTAATCTGTAAATTAGCTGTTTTGTTTCTTAATCCAAAGCGGAGAAAAAGTTGCAACGTGTTGCGTTTGAGTTCTTTTGAAATTGTCCTGCTGTGGAGCTATCGCACAGTTGAAGTCCTGTTAAAACTCAAATGGATTTTTCCTCAATGGAGGCCGGAGTCGTATCCAGCTGAACAGCAGCACGAGAGCTGGTTTTATGGGAGTGGATGCTTGCCCACAAGTGGCCTTGAACCTCAGCTGTGAGGATTAATCATTGTCTTTCTCTCTGCCTACAGTACTGTGCTCCTACTGTTTGCTTTTCTTGTTGTTGTTGTTCTAAAGGAAACTCTTAAAACCCCACCTCGCCCTCCCTGTCACGACTACCAGAGCGCGCTCTCGGGGCTGCCGCTCGGCACGATGAGCCCCGATTTCCTCTGGGATTAGTTCAGCTCACAGACAAAGCCAATCAGCCGCTCGCACCGTCACGTGCCGCTCCTGGCGCCGTCCTCGCCTCAAAATTAGCTTTTTGTTTGTAACTATACAGGCTTTAAACAAATACAACGGTTTCTTTAAGTTATAGAATGATTGTTGCCAGAAATCCTCTTTGCAGTACATATTTTTGACAGCCTGGAACTTCCCTCGAGTCTTCTTCCTGACAATGATTTGGCCGATCGGCACGTGGATTCTGTGGAAGAAGGCAGTGAAATTTGATGACTAATGGTTTTCTAATGATCCTGACTTGTTTTTCATCATTTTGCCACATATTTCTAATATAGTTTCTCAACAGTGTATTGATAAATGTCTCTGATGTCACCTGTTCAAACGTAACTTTTAAATGTCATTGTATTGTGGTTGCTCAGAAGTTAATATAAAATTAGTTTGGTTTTTTTTTCAGAAATGTTAGGTTCACCGGTCACCACGTAGAATTAAATTCGTTCAACATACAGCACAGCTGCCGTCCCTTTTTTAGTTGCGTTTTGCCTCCAACTTCCCGCTCTCCACTTTTTTTTTTTTTTTTCCTGTTGTGCAGTTTCCTCCCGTTTTCCGTCCCTGTCGCACGTGCGCACACAGGCACATGTCCGTGGGTCCCGCTCCTGATTGCCACTCGCTTTTGATTTGGTTCCAGTGCCACTCCCTCACTCTCTCTAATGCTGGTTTTATGCAGCGTTAGCAGCTGGGGGGCGGCCGGAGACAGCTGGCATTCTGCAGGCTTACTGGAGCAAATGGACCCTACTCACTCGCGCTGCAAGGGGACCAATCACACGGCTGCCCTGGGATTGGAAATGGTAGATTATAAATTTAAGAGGAAAGGAAGCGAGAGAAAAACGACCGAAGGCCCGCACTAAAATAGATTATTAACTTTAGCCATTGTGTCTCATTCACCCATTGACACGTATTAACACACACAACTCCTCGTAGAATTTAGGATTAATTCACCTTCTCACTGATTAATCTAAACAAAACCTCAGTTGATCTCTCGGCCCAGCCCTAATCAGAACATCATCAGGACTCTCTTCTGATCACCGGAAGGATTACTGATCCTAACAAAGTTATACCAGAAAAGGACCTAATGAGATTACACGAACACACAGAAATAAGCTGCACAGCAAACACTTCCATTAGAAGCATCTTAAGTTTCTCCGCTAAAAGACACTTGGGCCAGTCGACGGTCCAACCCCAACATTTGTGCTCTCTTGACACCTGTGTTGTATTTTCATATCTCTGCTGAGCTCCATGTATTTAGGGAGGGTTATGGTGAAACAGATGTGGTTGAAAACATTACAGAAAAATGTAGATAATAATAGTGAAGGGGAACAAACTTGCAGAACTGCAAATAAGACCAAAGGTCTGTGTGATTAAAACTGAGCTGAAAGTAAACAAGTTTAGAGAAATGACATCACATAGCTTTATTTTTATGTCATAAAAGATGGTACTTTTCTGCCAGTAAACGTAAAACAAGTTATAGACAGTTTTAGCTTTAAATAAATAAAAAGTGTCATTCTGAAGCAAGGAGTGGATTGATTAGTGGGTGAAGGGGAGTTCACAAAACGGCTCCACGAAATACCCGCGAACCCGGTCAGTCTTTAAGCTGCTTCTGTCTGATGAGCTTTCAGAAATGGAGCGAGCGCCGCAGAACTCGGCCGAGTTGACGTCACACACATAATGTTTTTCACAGCACGACAACTCAGTTTAGGGATTTACTTCGTGGTCAACTCATTTTTTAATTTTTATTTATTTTACCACAAAGTTGCTTCACGTCATTATCGACCTTCCTCTCCGCATTAAACCAGTTATCATCACTTCGTTGCATTATGGAGCCACAGAGGCAGCTTACTTCTTCACATATTGACTGCTTCAGCTCCGTCCCTACGTCGCTTCGCCGCACAAAGGCACATCGCCTCGGTCCGTTCTGACGGCCAAGTCCTGGCTTGAGGTGTTTAAAGCACCTTGTGTCTCACTGTTTGAGAATACTTAGTGACTCAAAATTGTGACAAAATAGGCAAATTTTTCAGTTGCTGTCTCACTGAATTGTGAGAGTTTACGACCAGCTGCGTTTTGAGCGGCCAATTTTTGTGTGCACGGCGTTCAAAACTGTATTCCGTTATTTCATTGCCCATATCTCCCCTGCATGACAGCCGCCTCCGCGTTTGTGATTTAATCTGCTGGAATAATCATTTATATCGGTGTGGTTAGACCTGGACTTTCAGGGTTTTCTGTCGTAGGAGGAGTGCAGGTGTCGACATGCAACCCCAGTGCTGTGGCGTTACTTAAACTAAACTGAGAAAAATTCCGAACGAGATCAAGATTCTAGAAGTATTTTGAGAGCGTTTGCCACACAAATTGTTTTTCAAGCCTCTGCAATTCACACCCCTCCTTTTTTTATTTATTTTTTTCTTCACAGCGTGATTCATTTCTCACATTGTCCACACACACACACACACACACAAAGTAGCAGAAAGTGTGACCTTGTTACACACAGATGCACCGTTGCTCAGCACATCTGCTCTGTAGCTTTCACATCTGTGTCCCCCTGTGGCGTATCGGTCAATTAAACAATTAAATCTCTGCTCCGTTTTAAAGCGAATGCCTTTTACCGAAGATTTGCTTGCTTTGAAGAAGAAGAAGCTGCTTTTTGACACTTTTGAAATGATTTTTTGATGTATTTGCATCAAAGGAACACTTTTTTTTCCCCCCGCTGTTTTGTGGTGTTTGCATGTTATTGAATGGTCACGAAAACCTTCTGACCTGACTGACATTTGTTTTTTATCTCTTTGTGCTTTCAGGTGTTAAATGAAGAGTGCGATCAGAACTGGTACAAAGCAGAGCTAAACGGAAAAGACGGATTCATTCCTAAGAATTACATAGAGATGAAAGCCCATCCGTAAGTATTGCAGAAATGCGTTAAGTGCCTGTAAAACGGTGCCATTTGTGTCAACCCCTCTGCCTTTCAGTCCGTTTCTTCGCGCCTGTTCAGGCTCGCGCCGCAGCTCCGACTCTTTTAACAGTACCTGCTCTGTTCTCCCCTGTGAGAAATGATTGTGTGTAGCCTCTAACCTCACTCACAGGATCGCAGAAAGTAGGTCACGGCACCTGTCATCCAGACCTTGAATTCAGTGTTTTGGCATCATTTAAAACCAGAAGTTACATGCAAGCAATAAACTCGGAAAAACACAAAGTGTGTTCTCCTATTGGCCTGTCAGTTACAATATAGCTGTATAAAACTTCAATACAGAGCATCTAAAGCCTAAATGGTGCTATAATTTAATGAATAAACCAGTAATTAATGTCACATTTATTTAAGAGAATGTGTGTAAAGCTGCATTTCAAGTTAGATTCCGTTTCCTAATAACTTGTGTACGGTTTAAAAAATGTTCTTGTCTTTTTAGCTTTATTCTCATGTATGGGACAAGCTTTCCTCTAGTCATAAATATTCACATACTTGCCTGAAAACTCACATACTTCCTATTTAAAGATGATTCCCCTGAGGGGGCCGCAGCAGAGCGCTCAGCGTGCACAGAACATCTGGATTACTATGGTGACAGTGCACAGAGCAGCGGTTTAGGTTCATATGTTGTACGTAGGAACGTTTAAATTACAGACACATTTGTATCTCCACCGCCTTTTATTTTGAAACTGAACGCAGGACGTACTGTAACTGGCAACCATCATCAGCGCTCCAAGGTTTAGTTAAAAGCAAATGCGTTTCTTTACCAAGAGCTTATTGCGCGCGCACGTGTGTGTGGTGTAGTGTGTGTGTGTGGAACCTCTTTAAGGTAAATCTTGGCAGGATCCTTGGAGAACGTTCCCTCAGGACCCACAGCCGGTGCCAGATTACCTCTCTCTTTATTAATGTGCTCAGAGCCTCTTAAACTTAATTGAATATTGACCTCGCTGCATCATTGCAGTCAGATATAACTCTTTGAAAAGGACAGTTCTCATTGTATTAGGCTCGTCTTTTAGCCATTTTTATTTTTTGTACTAATGGTAAAATGTTTTTGAGTGTTTTACAGTAAATGTGTGGCTGGATCCAAAGCATCTTTGCCATTAAAGGTGCAATTTCAGCTTTTTTTGCTTTAACTATTGTTATTGCTTTAACAATATTCAATTGCAGGGAAAATAAGAATTTATTTTTTACCTAAAATATTTAAATATCCATTAAAAAAAATCATACTCTAATGTAAGTTATTACCTGCACTTGAGAGTAACCTCAGTTTGAGCGTCCTTGAAAGAGTTAATCATTAGATATCAGCAGATTTAGGGCTTAAATCTAAACTCCTTTAATTAAAAACTAGTATTAAACTTTATTAAAAAGTAAACCGAGGAGCAGAAATGATGAATGGTCTTCGCTTATAAAGCTCCTTTTAACCTCATCCAGGTTCTGCAAAGTGCTTTACAGTGTGTATCGTTCACCCATTTACACACACACACGCGCACACACACCGTGCTTTTCTATTACAGATTATACACTTTGTATATAGAGTGCATTTATATTCTTACTCATATTGAGGGCACTTTGGCACACTGTAGGGGCCAAATCCTCTCATTGCAGGATAACCTCTCTACCACTGGGCCAAAGAAAGCACTTAAAGGGACAGTTCAGAGCCTTTTGAAGTGGGGTTCTGTGGAAAAGTTATAAACTGTTAATATTTAAGTCTCTGTGAACGACCTCAGTTTGGAGAAATGGTTTTAAATCTGGCAAGAGTGACGAGTTACCAGCTTGTCCGAATGCAGCCAAGACCAAAGTGGATTTCTGTCGTCTTAAAATGACTATAGAGTTCAGTGAGTTTTATCGAAATGCTGTTTTAAAAACCTTTACATTGCTGTCGATTTCAGATGACGTGGTTATTTTTGTACAGTTCTGTGGTTATTTGCAAGCCTAAAAATAGACAGCAGCAGCGATCTGTAGCACTTCCTGCAGGAATATCTCATCTTTTAGCCAATCGTTTGATTTAAAATTGGACTTCTATAAAATGCTGAAGCACGAAGCAGTTAGCCCGGCAGTCCTCGCGAACTTAATCTAAATTCAGAGAGCTATCTACGACAGGTAAGATATTAGTGGTTTATAACTTTCCCTCAGAACTCCGCTTCCAAATGGCTGACCTGTTTGTTTAATGTTGGTCGTTCCAAACTGATCCGCTGACTTCACTGTTACCTGATGGTTAAACCAGCTGAACGCATCAAACTCCCACGGGGGCGGCGGTTTGAAGGGCAAACAAACATGGACGACAGCCGACGCAGCTAGCTGCTCCTCTGGCGCCGTTTCCTGCGGTCCCGCCTGTTTCTTCTTCTCGTTGGCAACACGTGTTTGCAGTCGGGGCCGGTGATCAGTTCACGCGACCCGACTGCGTTCAGACTCGGCTCCAGAAATTCGAACGCGTTTGACTGCAGCCGAGGACTGGTCAGGGCTGTCCCCCAACTAGCACGGACTGTGTCCAGCAGGGAATTGTGGGTAAAATCTGTCTGTATCTCCTCAGCTTTAGTAACAGCCAACACGTAACACAGGGCTTTATTTTGTAGTGACTCTAATTTAAATACCCCATCAAAACAAAACTCCCTCTTTCTCATAATTAGAACATATTAACCTGACTGTGGAGCTGTTAAAGCTTTATTTAACAAAAAAAAAAAAAAAAACTCTTTGCTTTTATTTTCCATAAAGTTGCTGCATGACTTTCTACAGCGAGTAGCTTTGAGGCGCGTTTGTTTTTCCTCGTGGAACGTTGGTTTTATTGTGAGCTAATATCTCTCTAAAGTCAGCAGTGGAGGTAAAAAGAAAATAACCGAGCATTCAGGCCCGGAGTTTTCCCGGCGTGTCACAGAAGTACCAGGCACCCGCACGCCTCTCCGCAGACGAGGACACACTGCTGCCGCTGTGAGGGACGGCTCAGAGCAGATCCTCGCCCCCCCTCGTTCAACAACGGTCGGGTTTTTACGACAAACGGGCAAATTTGTGGCGCGGCGTCCAAGTTGAAGGCCCCTCGAACTTTTAAACAGCATTTTATCCAACAGGGGGAGAGACTCTGTGCTGGTTTTCTGACTTACTAAGCTGATTAAAAGATGTCAGTTTTCATTCGGCCCATTATTTGTTAAATATTTACTCCATTAAGAAGCTTTTTGCTTTTAGTTTTCATACAGTAATATAGGAGACGGATATAAATAAATGGGCAGTGGAAAACTTGACTAAACGCCTTTTTTTTTTTTTTAACCTTCCTAAACAAAGACTTGAACTTGATGACATCAGACTGTTTGAACACTTCCTAACTGTGGTCATCTACAGGAATATCTTGCCCAAACAAACAAACAAAACAAAAGATTTTTCCTGTACATCTGCGCCGTCAGTAACATTTAGAGGATTTGAGTGTTAAAAGTATTAAAGTGTACGGTTTAGAGCTTCACACTTTGCATAAAGGAGGAGCGGCTGTTTCAGGCAAATTTTCACCGATTAGAGCGGGGTCAGCTCGTCAACACTTCCTGGTGCGTTCTCTAAATGTTCTGTATGTGTTTGTGGGTGTGTCACAGACCGCTGAATTATCGTATCAGTTTTGTGGGACGTTTAGCTCACGGTCTGTCTGCACAGCAGGTTGGGGTTTTTTTTGTTTTTTTTTTAGCGCTTCTGCCTTCTCAGATCCCACCTGCTGACCAACAGGATGTGGGATTTATACGTTCTTATTTTATCACCCACCTCCCCTACCCCC
>NC_051441.1:17475838-17498810 GCF_001649575.2 Kryptolebias marmoratus | reverse complement strand
CCCACCCCCGCTCTTCTCTGTGAGGCCTCAGAGCTGCTCTCGCTGGAGCCAAGCGTCTCAAATACGTAACATAAAATCCAACAGGTTGGCGATCGGCTCACGCATGTCCCGCTCTGCTCCTGCAGGTGGTTCTTCGGCAAGATTCCTCGGGCCAAAGCAGAGGAGATGCTAAACAAACAGAGGCACGACGGCGCTTTCCTCATCCGGGAGAGCGAGAGCGCACCGGGCGACTTCTCCCTCTCTGTCAAGTGAGTAGCTCGAGTCGAAAAAACGTTGCACACAGGAGCATGAGTCACAATCCGCGCTGTGCAAATACCATTTTAGTTATTATCCTCACATCGGCTTACACGTTTCCTCTGAAGCGAATCAGAGGCCTCGGCTCCTATACTTGGCACCTTTGAGTCATCAAGAGTTGTTTCCTTTTTCTGGTGAAGCTGCGGCAGTGCGCTCTTGTCACTTTTTGTGGTTTTCTCCTTTTAACCATTTTTATACGGCTTTAGACGCCAGTCGTTCGTGCAGTTTGGTTCAGTTTGTTTCTCGCTGTCGGATCTTTATGTTTCTGGAAGAACTGCATGAATATTAATGTGGATCACAGCCTGAACTGTCTTGCTTCCATTTAACCGGTTTAAAAATAAAAAATGTCCGTGACAATTTATTTGCCTGTTGGATCAGGGAGGTTTGTGTCTTTTTGGTTGCATCTATTTCAGTTTGTTCTTTTTCTCAGATGAACGGCGTTTTGCTCCAGAGCAGCGGTTTACAAAGGTGGGGTCAGGACCCCGCTGTGTGCCGCGAAATAACAAGAAATAAAAGCATTAAAGCTGATTGCTGACAGCACGCTGCTATAACGTTTAAAAAGCAGCTGTTGTAAAGTCATAAAAGTTGTTCCCGTTGCATTTTTATGATTTTATTATTGGCAGGGTTTGGACACGTCCACCAGCTGTAGTTTGGGTCACAAGTTTCTGCCGTTGTTGTTTTTTTTTCTGTGTCCCAACCTGCAACGTTTACGATCCTGCCGTTTTTAAGACGTGTGCGTATTTCCCCCTCACGGTTCTACGTCTTTCTGATCTTCTTCAGGTTCGGAAACGACGTCCAGCATTTCAAAGTTCTACGTGACGGGGCCGGGAAGTATTTCCTCTGGGTGGTGAAGTTCAACTCCCTCAACGAGCTGGTGGATTACCATCGCACCACCTCCGTTTCCCGAAACCAGCAGATATTTTTGCGAGACATAGAGCAGGTCCCCCAGGTAAGACGCTGACTAAACAATATATATATTATTATTATTTATAAACCTTTTGATATGTAGTTCACAATACACCCGCCGAAACTTTTCACTTGCTGAGAATTTTGAAAAAAAAAAAAACGCTGCGGCTGGCTTCGAAACGCCGCGGCGCCTCAGGCTTCACGCAGAGACGATCCCGCCACGAAACGCCACGTTGAGAAACGTGTGCGTTGTGACACGAGCGTAGGAAGTCGCTCTGAAATCAGATTGTAGAAAAGATGAGTAAAACTCAGTCACGATCAGAGAGGAACAGGAAGGGTGGGAAGTGCCCTCGAAATAATTAAAAAAAATGCAAACAGGCCCTTAAAGACGGCTAACATCAGACCGTGGGACAACATTTATTTATTCTTAAATTAATAAATGTTTTGACATAAATACGTGCATACATCCTTTAAGGGGAGACGATGTCAGTAATGTTTGTAAAACTAGTGAGATGTGGTAATAATTAATGTGAATGCTTTGTTTTAGTGACATTTGCGCTTGTCTTTCTGATTAATGATTAATAATAATAATAATTCAATCCATAACTAAGCGGTTAGTGTCACGAGGCTTATGTTGGTGTTTCGTATCGTCAAACTCCCTCATGGTGTCGAGACGAGCGAGAGGAGAACAGGAAAAAAAAAACGCTCTTAAAGTGAAATGTTAGCTGTGGTTAAGCTGCAGACTGCAAGGCTGAGGGACAGAAAGAGGAGAAGGCAAAGGTAAGAGAGGGAATGGCTTACTGCTAGGGTGTGTGTGTGTCTGTGTGTGTAAGATGGCAAGAAAACAGACTGAGGTAGTGTGTGTGAGTGTGTTTGAGCTGTTCTGCAGTTTTTAAAAAGATTTTTCTCTTTTTTTTTTTTACTTCATGCAGTCTATTTTAGATTAGTCATGAGAATGAGTTTGAATGTTAGACAGTAATTGTAGCTTCTGAACACCATTACAGAACATTTCCCCCCGATTTTAAAGGATATAACAACTTTGAAGTGTTTTTTTTTTTTTTTTTTTTGAGTAGCCGGGGTTTGTAGGAAGAGAGTTTAGGTTTGACGGGACTAACGAGCTCCAGGGTTCATTCAGGTGCTTCAATTTTAAGGGTTTGATTTCTGTATAAAGTCCTTTAAAAGTGCTTGATACTTTTAAACGCACAGTTTCGTAATAAAAAGCATCCTAAATGGTAAATCAAAAATCTTAATTTTAGATTTTTATGCTAAAGGCACATAAACACGGAGCAGCCATTTTGCTCAGTGCTGCTCAGAGTGAACTGAATTTGGAGGATGTTTGTGAGAGACATTTCAAAACATAAAACATAACATTTTGTTATATTTTATTTCACGTTGTCCCTCCTCTGTAGAATACCATCACAGGATATTAGAAATAACAGAAATGAATAGTTTTGTGTGATAGTGAATTGAAACCCTGGATCTAACTGCGACTCCAGTTTCACACATCTCACAGTAGTTCGTTCCAAAGCTGCACTGATTGTGTAAATGTCTCTTAAATGCCAGAGTACCGCTGTCAGGAAATGTTATTTTAGGTTAGGTGGCGTTATTTTGCTTTAAGCTCTGTTTTTATTATTAACTTGCTTCACAATATCTTCCTTTTTTTTGTTTGTTTTTGGCCGATCAGCACCCCACATACGTGCAGGCGCTCTTCGACTTCGACCCCCAGGAGGAGGGCGAGCTGGGCTTCAGACGCGGCGACTTCATTCAGGTCCTGGACAACTCGGACCCCAACTGGTGGAAAGGAGGCTGCCATGGCCAAACGGGCATGTTCCCCCGCAACTACGTCACCCCTGTCAACCGGAACATGTGAACAGTCCCACCGTGTTAACAACAACAACAACCATCACCCTCCACCCTAACCATCGTCATCCCCGCCATCCGACCCTCACACACACACATACACACACACACACACACACACACACACCTCTCTCGGCCGTCCCACAGAAGCAGGAAGAACGCAAAGAACTGAGAGAAAAAATGGGAGTAGTGCCGTTGTAGGCGTCGCTACGTGGGCGGCAGTGGAGCCGAATCAAGAAGGTTCACTTTCCTGCCGCACGCCTCAGCGAGGACCGAACCATCTGAGGGAAGTCAAAAAACAAAACAAAAAGCCAAACGCAGAGAAACTAAAAGCGCAACGCAACCAACCGTGAAGATTACCGAGCGATCCCACCCCCCACCCCCACCCCGCCCACTTCTCTCGTCTCAACTTCTTAACATTCTGCCTTCGTGTCGTCCTTCTTTCCTTCGCCGCATGTTGATTTATTCACTTTAATAAAATGCCTACCAGTTTAAAAAAAAAAAAAAAAAAAATTTAAAATCCTAATTTTGTTTTTAAGAAAGGTTGAAAAAAAAATATATAAAAATGTAAAAAAAAGATAAAAAGTGGTTTTAAAATTTGGAAAAAAAAAAAGAGAAAGAGATGATGTCACGAATAACAGCGAGTTTCCATGTGTAACAACATCGGCGTGCGGGCGTTGTACATTTAGCCGACGGCTTTATAAAAGAATCAAGTATAGAGAGAATCCATTTTTTTAAGAATATATATTATATATTTGTATGTTTGTCCGTTTTACCTCATCACAAATTGTTTTCCATTTGTAAATTATGTTCAGCTTTCTGCTAGTCTGGGTAAGACCTAGTAACTTTAGAATGTGAGAAATTGTCCGTCGAGTTTTGTTCGTCCTCTTCTGTTCGTTTTGTTTTAATCTGAGACGTCGGATCGTGACACTTAAGTCATCACGAGTTCTTTTTTTTTTTTTTCTCTTTTTTAAGATTTCTCCTACCTGTCATGCAAGTACAGCGAGAGTCATCGAAAGGAGCTAGTCCTGTCAGGAAGTTAGTGTCGACCAGCAACTAGAGCCATGAATGCTGCGAAATCTGTATTTAAAAAGAAAAAAGACGAAAAAAGAAAAGAAAAAAAAAGCTACCTTGTTTTTTTTTGTTTTTTTTAAAGCCAATGTATTTATTGCAGCCATTTTTAGTTTTGGCGCTGAATGTAGCTGACTGGATCTACGGACGAAACATGAGGGAAGCGCGGTCGGAGAACTGAACCACAACCAATACAAGGGATTTTTAAAAAAAAACAACAAAAAAACGAAGAAAGCAAACCATGCTGAAGCAGTCGTGTTAGTGTTCATTTATAGAGTGGTGTGTAAGGATGTGTACAGCTAGTTACCGTTTGTATTCCAACCCAGTAGTTGCATGCGTATGCAGACCCCCCCCACCCCTCCCCCTGTTCTGCCTGCACGTGGAAAAAGGGGGCGGAGTTTGGATAATCGCGGCGTGTAAACCCCACCCTCCCCCAGCCGATTTACACGCCAGAAAACTGAGAGATTGTCTTTTTATTTTAAAACTTTAACAATGAGCTGAAATGATGTAATTTGTCGTTTTTTTTTTTTCCTGTGTGTGTTCAATGTGGTGTTTGGTCGAGCACTTTTTTCCTTTTTTTTTAATTATTTTTTTCCTCTTTTGGTCAAACATTTTCGTATTTTTGCCTTTGCGTCGGTTTCTGTTTCTCGTTCTCTCTGGATAGTGCCTTTCTCTGGTGTTTCAGTGTCTCCAATCTGCTACTTTGAGCCCCCCCCTCCCCAACACACACACACACACACACCCCCTCTGCCAGTTCTGCATCGACAGTAAGTGTAAATAATCCAAGACGTCCCATCTGACGGAGCTCAGCCTTCCACCGTCACGTTCGCCCTCGCCAGCGTAGGACTTTTACTTACTTCGTCTTACTTAACGACACCGTTTTGTCTTTTTGCTCTTTTTTAATTTTTTTTTTGCATTTTTTTTGTTTGTTTTTGTTTTTCAAATACACGCTTCCTACGGAGTCTTGAAAAGTTTGGAATCTCGTTTTAGTTTTTTTTTTTTTTTTTTTTTTTCTCCCTGGATAAGTATGGGGAGGGAAAAAAAAAAAGAAAATAATGGAAGAACATTGTTTCCAGACTCTATTCCCTCCTTTATTTTCTAAAAGACAAATATGTAAAATAAAGAAGTTAATCAGTTGCCGATGTACGTCCAGTGATTGCTTCCTGCGAGTTTCAGTGAAGTCCGTCCTCTGGTTCGTGGGATTTCGATGACCGTGTTCAGTAATTTAAAAACGGATAAAAGCCAGCCGTCAGAGCACCAGCTGGGAATGACCCTCGGCTACTACCACACCACATTTCAGCTCAAACGCTGAAACTGTCTCCGTTTTTTTTCTGATTTCCAAGGTTTCTCGGCTGTAGCGTCCACCTGGAAGTTGACCCAAGTTGTACACCCAGTGATTACCGTCACAAGATATTTTGCTAACACAACAAACGTGGGCAGAAAAACATCGCCTTTTTGTGCCTTCAGCGGTGAGATTATTCCACATAGCTGTATTTAAAAGGCAGACTGTGGAAAATGCAACATAAACAGTACTCTGGCTAAATTAAGCAGCATTTAAAGAAATAAAATCACTTCTTATTTTACACTAACTTATTGTAAAAACATTTTTTTTTCCTGTTATTTTGAAAGAAACCCCACATCCACTTTTACACAAGCTAAAAGGAGGCTGTAGACTCTTGCCACTTTTAAGCCCTGAACTGTAGGAAGCTTTTTCTGTTGCTATAGAAACGCTTTTACCAAATCATCATTATTATGTATCAAAGAAGACTTGAACCAAGCTATTAGGACAAACATTTGCAGTAAATATGAACGTTTTGATGTCAAAATAAGGCTAAACCCATCAGATAAAGCTCCTGTTGGGGCCTGTAAATCTCAGGTTTCTTTTACAAACTGCTCTCTGTTTTAGCGTCCCTTAAACCGCCGTCTAAATCCGTGGACGTTTATGGGAGCGTGGTTTCATCCGATTACTAAAAATATTGTTTGGTGCGCGGCTTGTGTCTGCGGTTTCCTGACGTTGACATTCCAATGACGATATCGTTTGGAAACATTCGCAGGAAACGCTCCGCTTTCTCTCTGCTGGTTTTCCTTGAAGGATGCGAGAGTTTTCAGGCTGAGATCGGCTCGGAATGAGACAGTAAGACACCACCTGCTGATCGCGCTAACTAAAATAGCTTAAATGTTCTTGATCTACCTTTTAAAATTAAAGTTTTCTAACGGGTAGATCTTCAAAAGTAGCCCTTTAAAGTTTACCTTTTTTTCCTCTGCCTTCTTGCTGTAGAGCCGGGAAATCCCTTCGTATAAAGTTTTGCTCGGGGGTTTCGACAGTCCGTCCAGACCAATAAAAATCCAGTTTTCAATCCGACACTCCCCTAAACCAGCTTTGTTGCCAGGTTTTAACAAACTACGTCTCTTTTCGAAGCGACTCGGATGGAAAATAAGGCGTTACCTAAAACCCAGCATGGGTCACATTTGTCAAACTGAATTGTAGTCAGTTTTGTGTTTTCTAAGCGGGCTTAACAGTGGAGGCCATCTTATGTAGAGTTGGCTCCAAAAGACAATCAATAGTAGATGTGCATCCAGGGATTATAATCTGCGAGTTTCAATTAAAGTCTGTCCGGCGGTTCAGGAGATATTTTGCTAACAGACAAACACAGATGTTTAACGAGCGCTTTGGTGCAGCCAGTGGTTCCCCTCAACGTCAGCGCAGGATATCGATGCACTTGCAAATGTGAGTCTGCATTGCCTTCTAACAAGTGTCTGAGAGCGCCGAGACGTGAGCGGTTTCTGTGGATCTCCTCGTGCGCGCGCGTGCGTGCGTACATGAAAGGAAGTTGATGATTTCATTTCTCGAATCAAAGATCGGGGTTGCTCTGCACGCAGCACCGTGCAGCGGAAGGTTCGCCTGCTCCACGCTTTGACTTGCAGCAGGCCTCCTCCTCCTCTTCTTCTTCTTCTGCCCTCTGGCTCCTCTCTTCCCTTCGCTTCGGCTGCAGCCCGTCACATCAGTGCCGCCGCCGTCCTTTTTTCTCCTCGTCCTCTCATCTGGAAATCACTCAACGTGTCCCGAGCCTGGAAAAAGAAAAGAAAGAAAGAATAATGTCCCCCCCTGCCCGCCTCGGTGCGTCCTTTCATGTTTGACGTTTCCAAGCAGTTCCAAGCTGGCTTCTGTAAGGCCAAAGTAAAACCTCTGCCTCCTGACGAAGCTGCCATATGGTGCCACCGTGGCAGTCCGCTTTAAAAGCCCCCCCACCCCCCACCGCTCTCCCTTCAGCGAGGACGTTTTAAGATGATTTGAGGATTTGCAAGTTCAGAGCTTCGGAGATTATCACCGGCGTGAACCCTTGCCCCCCCGTCTGTGTCGGTTCCTGAACGTCACCGGTTCGGTTATTTCCGCCGAGGAGGTTATGTCTTCGGTGGCGTCTAATTGTCTGTCCTCCTGTACACAAGATTACTTAACATGATACGTACGGATTTTCAAGACATCTCCAGGAAACGTCAAACATGCTGCGAGGAGCGGGAGATTCGGTCTTGGTGGGGATCAGGTCAAAGGTCGAAGGTCGGGGTCACAGTTCAGCCCTTGCGCTGACTCTGCAGCTGGAGAACAGGGACGTTAAGCTCCACAGCTGGTCGAGGGTGATCCCTGTTGATTTCAATGCCGTGGGGTCAAAGGTCAACATCACAGCTGACCTTGTGCTCTAACCATGCAGCCATGCGATGGAGGACAATTAAACTGCACAGCTGGACACCTCTTAGGTCAAGGGTGATCGCCGTTAAATTCAAGGTCATGGGGTCAAAGGTCAACGTCACAGTACTGCTCTAACTCTGCAGCTGTGTCCTGTAGGAATGTCAAACTGCACAGCTGGATTAAAGATTGCGTCTGTTGATTTCAAGGTTCATGGGGTCAAAGGTCAAGGTAACAAATAACCCCTGTGTTAAAAACTTGTCTCTGCTCCTACATGTGACCCTTCTGTTTCCTTCACCAAGGAGGTTCTGTTTCCTGTTGAATCCGTTGTTTATTTGTCTGTCTGTCAGCAAAGATCAGGTAAAAACTAAAGATCAGATTTGGAGGAAATCTTCAGGAAATGTTGGGGTTGAAACAGAAAAGAATGGATGACATTTCGGTGCTGATCCAGATCATGATTGCATTGTTTTTTAATCACATTCAGGACGTTTGTGTTCTCTGAGTGCTTCTAGTTTCTGATGTTTTCACTCCTGTTTAGACTGAAATGGTCAGCATAATTTGACTCTCCATCGAAGTAAGCCGTATAATCATCAGATATTTTGGTCTCACACACACACATACACACACACACACACACGGGTCAAAACATGATCATCTGCCTTCGTCCTTCTGCGGCGGGCGGTAAAAAGCAAAAGTCTGAGAGGTGCGATCGCGGCTACGATGGCCGATAAACGGTGATGAGCTTTGGGCCAGCTGGAATCGCAGTGACGCAAAAATGTTGAGAAGTCGGTGCCTATAATCAGACAAACGTGTCATAAAGAGAAGCCAACGCCTTGTAAAAGTAACACAATTACACAGAGAATGATTCAGAATGAGCACAACAGAGTCACAGAAGAAGAGGAAGAGCTATATGTCTGAACAGCACGCTGTTGTTTCAAAATCCACGCTTCCCGGGCCCTTACCCCCGTGTTAGAGAAGCTGTGAGACATTTTAAAGTTCCTTAATTTGAGTCAGTAAAGTCTTTTTTTTATTATTCATGTTTACTGTTTGCCATGAGCAATGAGAGCACTCGGATAAGGTTGGGCCGTGTAGAGTCATGAGCAAATGTCTCCATGTAGACATCAGATCTGCAACAAAGTTATCAGATCCCTTATTTCAGAGCGCGTGCATTTCTCTGGCACGCCACGGCTGAGACTTGGCGTTCAGGGCCAAACTGGGATGCAAAAGTGACATTTGATGCTGTAGGCTTTCCATCGGCCTGAACTACCTGCCAAAACGGTGTCGCAACGCCACCGTGTGACGTTTATCTCATTCGACCCGGTCTTTCATGCAAATTGCTCATCCATTGGGAACATTGGCTCCATTGTCACCCCTGCCTGAGGGGTTAATGCTGCTGCCAAAACTCTCAAGAGGGGCTTTTGCAGCTTACAGAACATAAAAGCAAACAACAAAAAAAACTTCCTTCAGATAAATAAAAACCACACTTTCATGGTAAAAATCACACAGTTACCAAAACTATTATTATGTAAGTAGTATTTGAAATGATTTATGTTCACCCTGACCCGGGGCTCTTTGCGCAATCATTTCTTGCACACTGCTGCCACCTGCTGGTTGTTGCGCCGCACTTTTTCTCGTTTCCGATGACAAACGAGCCAGTGTGTCTCTTGTGGAGGGCCCCGAGCCCGGGTAAATGGTGAGGAGGAGAGTGTCAGACAGGATGATGTGTCTGAAGGGAGAAGGTCTGAGGCTGAATGTTGTCGGTGGTTCTGCTCCACAGGTTGGATGTGATGTAGAAGAGAAAGAGACTGGTGGTCGGAGCAGATCTGAATGGACATGTTGGTGAAGGAAACAGAGGAGACAAGGAGGTGAGGGGCAGGTTTGGTGTCAAGGAAAGGAACCAGGAAGGACAGATGGGGGTGGATTTTACCAAGAGGATGGAAACGGCTGTAGTCAGCACCTATTTCCAACAGAGGGAGGAACACAGGGTGACCTATAAGAGTGGAGGCAGGAGGACGCAGGTAGACTACAGTCTGTGTAGAAGAAGTAACCTGAGGGAGGCGGTGGACTGTAAGGTTGTGGCAGGGGAGAGGGTTGCAGTCAGAGAGGACATGGAGGAAGCTGGATCAAGGACAGAGGAGTTAGACGGAGGAGGGCGACTCGCTACGGCGCCTCCTGAAAAGGGAACATCTGAATTAAAAAGAAGTAAAAAGATGTTTTCCACTGTGCATCAGGGATATTATCTTGCAAATGTATAAATCTGATCACACTGAATTCTCTTTTACATCGTTTCTGATAATAAAAGTGGTGTCCTTGAACACGTCACTAAAAAAAGGATTGTTCCACCAACATTCATATCCTGTTGGGAAGAAACCATAACGGCACCAGTGGCCTTACCTTTAAGGCCTTCTTTAGGGGTTTTTGGCATCCAACTTGTTCAGACCAGTTTTACAGAAATTAGTGTTTATCTGTCTATTCATTTTGCCTTGGTGAACTGTTTTAGTGTACAATATTTAGTAGAGTAGACCAGATTTGTGTTTACTTTTCAAGCACTGTAGATAACTGGAGAAATAGGCCACAGAAAACTGGCTCTCATGCACCTCTTTCTGCTCAGTGAGTCCTTCCGCACGGCAGGGGGCGCCATTTTCTCATTTATGTAACGTTTTGGAAATCTGGTGCCCCGAAGATGTAGAGCTAGATGTTCCAGGTTTATACGCGAAAATACGACATGTAGCCGGGGAATGTTGTCGTGTCCTGTCATAAGTGTTTAATTTCTGTGTTACATATGCAAAATAAAAATAAATAAATTTCGTTGTCGGCAGGATTCGAACCTGCGCGGGGAGACCCCAATGGATTTCTAGTCCATCGCCTTAACCACTCGGCCACGACAACCGATATGTGTTTACGTCATAATATAGAAATATGTACCCTAGCTATGGCTAATGTATTTTTCCAGCTGTTTACGTGTTTGTTTGCTCCTTTTATTATATTTTAGTCTGTTAAACTATCACTGCAGTCGAACAATGTCAGCATCGACACCTAAAGATACCTCTTTAAGGTTATGTTAAAATGTCTACCCGCACTCGTCGAACTACTCATGCTATTGCGCTTTTTCTACATTTCCCACTATTGTTTTGTAATTCAGTTAGAGAAATAAGACACACGTCGACATTGTGTATACATGTCAACGTCAGTGCACAATTCGTGTCAAGTCATGATGTTTTAGCTAGCTTCTTGACAGTATTTGATAACAGGATTTGACATTTTTTGTTGTAATTAGTTAGCTGCACTGCAACTACGTGGTCTAAATTATTCTTAAACTTACTTTTGCTGCCTAATGCACCAACAATAAAGAAGCTAATAATATAAAGTAGCCACTTTAGAGTTAACCCTACAGCAGTGAGCTGTTATATTTACTGCATATTCCGTGTTTCCCTCCTGCTTTGTTATTATTATTGTCAAACCGTGAGTTTTGCCGTGTTGTTAAACAAAAAATAAATAAATAAACGAAAAGGAGCCGTCCTGCGAGTTAAAACACGGGGGGATCATTTGGATGATATTTCTCTCATTGTTGCCACTGAGCTGGAAGCGGCGGGACCACGTGACTCCTCCAGCGAGGGCCTGCTGTTTGTTCAGCCAGACAGGCACAGAAGAAAAATGGCGGCCCTAGGCGAACCAGAACGGGACGCCGGGCTAACGTTTTGAGCTCTCGCATTCGGGGGAAGGCGCGAGGGTGGAGGTGGAGGTGGTGGCTGCTGCTGCTGCTGCTGCGGGGTTACGGCGTCACCCGAGTCCGCTCGCCGTCGTGTATGCCAGATCCACGCGAACATCGGGCTCGTAATATAACAGGTTTCGCCTATCATGAGAGGGAAAAGGGGCAGGCCGCCCAAACCGCTACAAACCGAGGACCCGTCCCCAGCCACGACCCGGGGCTTGAGACCCAGGAGGAACATAAAACCCAAGTTTAGGGACAGCGGGGACGAGGACGCCGAGAGCCCCTCGAGGGAGACCGCCAAATCAGCCAGAAAGAGGAAAGCGACGTCAACCCGGGGCAGGGGACGGGGTCGAGGCGGCGGCGGCGGCAGAGGAGGCAGGGGTGGTCGCGGCGGACGGCGGGCGGCGGTCCCCAAAACAGTGGTGTACGATGACCACGAGAGCGACGAAGAGGAGGATGCTGTGAGCCTGAGGTCCGAGGAGGACGAGTTCGTCGAGGAGGAACCCCAGTCCGAGGAGGAAGAGGCCCTCAAAGAGGACTCGGACTGCCTGGAGGATGATGGGCTGGAGGAGGAAGAGGATGGTGCCAGCATCTGCACGGAGAGCAGCTTTCGGAGTCAGAGCACTCACGCCAGCACTCCGGGTAAATAAACCTCACGATTACCGGTCAGACCCCGGGCTACGGAGCGTTAGCTAGCACCACCGGGGTTAGGGGAGAAAAATCCTGCCTTAATCTGAGCAATGCAGGAAGGAGGTTATTGTTCAAAATGGAGAATGCACACTTTTATTAAAGCGGGCCTCATTCGGTTCAGCCAAACGCCACTGCAGGTGGATCAAAGCGAAACCCTGCGATTTCCTCTCACATCACCATTTATCGCGAAATATTTCACAAGCCTTTCAAGAAGAGACGCAAAGAGAGCTAAGCTAAAAGAACTTGGGACGTAGCATGCTAATGCTAGCAAGCAACAATAGCTTCATGTCGCCTGCCCTGTCAGTCCTTCTTTTTAAGATATTAGCAACTTTATTTACAATTTCTTCCCTGTTCCCAGTTGTAACAACTTGGATAAATAGGAAATTATATGTTATTTAACTAATAAGTAAACTAGAAGACGCAGCTAGCATGATTAGCTTGGCTAGCATGTTTGCTATTTTTAACACTTTATCAACATTCGCTTCGCGAAAACGAGTCAATTCAGCAAATGTACTCTTTAATATGTACAGGTGGTGGTTTCTTGGTGCAGACGCAGTTATAATGTGAGGTTTGACCAACGTGAAGGGTATTTTCCTTGTCTGACAGCCAGTGTTTTCCCTGCATGCCGGAGGATGAGGCTGTCTCATTAAGCTAATAATGACATTAGCCGGCATGTGGAGAGCAACTTTAGCCAAAGTAGCAAAAGTCTGTCACTTTCAGGTTATTATAGTTGTATTATCATTAAAATTTAAAAACCTGTGAACAAATTTGGCAAATAAGCTGCACACAAATATAAAAAAAAAACAACAAAAAAAACCTCCATTAAAAAAAATACTATTTGTTTTGGTTTTGAATAGATGGATATTAAAAACATTTGACTACTACAGCATTAGGATAATTCAATAATGATGTAATTGGTTAAATTGCTTGTTTAAAACTAAGTATTAAAAATAGCTTATTTTGTTTGTTTAAAGAGCTTAAATTGTGTTTTTTCAAACGGCCTTTTCTCTTGTTTTTACTTCCACAGGAAGGAAGAAAATGCGGGCTCCCCGCCCTCGCACTCCCACTCTGGAGAACAAGGAAATCCCTCCTCTTGAGCTTCCAGAAACCTCCGAGGATCTTTTGGTGCCCAACGAGGAGCTGCTTAACATCGCCTCCATCTACGAGGTGCTGCGGAACTTCAGCAGCGTGCTTCGTCTCTCCCTCTTCCGCTTTGAGGACTTCTGTGCGGCGCTCATTGGCCAGGAGCAGTGCACGCTAATAGCCGAGACCCACAGCTCTCTGTTGAAGGCCATCCTGCGCGAGGAAGACTCCTCCAACACTACCTTCGGCCCCGCAGACCTCAAGGACAGCGTCAACTCCACTCTGTACTTTATTGACGGCATGACGTGGCCTGAGGTTCTGAGGGCTTACTGTGAAAGTGACAGGGAGTTCCAGCACGTTCTGCCACACCTGGAGATGGACGAGTATCCCTTCGGGCCCCTTGAGAGCAAGATCCGGGTGCTCCAGTTCTTGGTGGATCAGTTCCTCACCACCAACATCGCCCGGGAGGAGCTCATGTCTGACGGCAGCATGCAGTACGACGACCACTGCCGCGTGTGTCACCGCCTGGGCGACCTGTTGTGTTGTGAGACTTGCTCGGCGGTCTACCACCTGGAGTGTGTCAAGCCGCCGCTGGAGGCTGTCCCAGAGGACGAGTGGCAGTGTGAGGTCTGCGTGGCACACAAAGTGCCCGGGGTCACAAACTGTGTGACCGAGGCGCAGAAAAACAGGCCCTACATCCGCCAGGAGCCCATTGGATACGATCGGCATCAGAGGAAATACTGGTTCCTCAATCGAAGGATTATCATGTAAGTTAGGACCCTCATTGTGTAATTCTTTTAGGTGACCCACCTCTTTGTATTTCCTGCTACACATTACAGTAAAATTACAATCTGATAATATAAATGAGCATCACATAGTAAAGCAAAAGCTGAATTTATCACATTCTCAAAAGAAGAAAAAAAACCCATTGAGGTAAGCTTGTTATTTAGTTGGACACAACTTATAGTTTAACCCTCCCGTGGCCTTCGGGTCAAATTAATCAGAAGTTACAAACTCTTCTGTACCTCTCTCTATCTCTCTCTCTCTCCTGAGGGCTTCGGGAGGGTTAAATCAGCATTTATCTTAGATTATTTGGATTATGGAAACATGTCAGGTGTAGCGAGAACTCAGCTAAATGTGCTGCGGAACGTTGGACCGATGGTGGGTCCCCCAGCTTTTGACACACAGATGGAGAACTCAGTCACTTTAACCTCACCCAATAAGCTCCTCGGAGCGTCACACAGACGTGTCACGGCGATTTGAGAAAAGATCCAAAACCACTTTCAACCTTCACAAACGGGCCCTTTAAAGTTGGCTCAGTTACAAAAAAAACTAAACAAAACGAGCATAATTGTAGCTATTTAACTACAATTGTCGAAAACATGATCTTTCTACACTGTGTGCGCTTGTCTGTCCTATAATACAAAAAAGGCTGAATCTGTGGAGGTTTGTTGAATTTGCTCAACAAAAAATCGTCACCATAACTTTCAGTGTTTTTGTTTGTCAAGAGATAATAAAAGAAATTTAAAGTCCAGCATGTTTTCCCCTCTCAGACAGTTTATGCTTTTTATGAATGTCTCCAACAGCTTTTGAACGTAACCTTTTTCCACTGGATTCATGATCACTATAAGGCAATACTGGATCATTTGTCTGTTTTCCACTCATGTGTAATGAACTAGATGAGCAGTCTTGACAGATTAGCCTAACCTTAAAACCAGTTTAGTACCCACGTTTGTTGTCTATCTGTCAAGTTCTCCGGTAATCTTGTCTTCCAACGATGTGGTAGAAGATGCTCGAGATTCATTTATCCCCCTCGTCTCTCCGCAGCGAGGAGGACGGGGAGCACGAGAAGAAAAAGATCTGGTACTACAGCTCCAAGGCCCAGCTGGAGGAGCTCATGGAGTGTCTGGATAAGGAGTATTGGGAGACGGACCTTCATGCCATCCTGGAGGAGACGAAGGAGGAAGTGACGGCCCACATGGACATCACAGAGGACCTCACCAACAGGGCTCGTGGAAGCAGTAAATCCTACCTCGCTGCTGTCAACGGTACAGATTTTACTCGCCGCCCATATAAACCAGTTGAACCTGAGTAGTCCAGCAGTGGAACGTTGTTTTGGTGAAGAGTGCTGACGTTCCCGTGAGCAGCGGGGTTCCGCGCTCAAGGTGTTTCATTTCAGACGGTCCCCTCGGGCTTCACTGCTCCTCACAGGTGACACTTGGATGTGGCTTTTTTTAAAATTTATTTTTCTTCTTCTTACAAGCAACCGTTTCCCCCTCAGCCTTCCTCCAAGAAGTCAGATCGGTTCGAAGATCGTAGCCAGCTGTTTCCGTTTCTGTTTGTCAGGCTGCGGTATTTCTTAGGTTTTTTTTGTCACACTTCTCTTTCGTGTCACCAGAAAGATTGATTCCAGGTCTGAAAGTGACAGCGAGGTGCTTTGTTTTACCGTTAGCTGCGGCTGTGGGGGTGCAGCTCGAGATAGAAGAAAGTAGAAGAACCTCCAGTTTGGCTGACTGTAACACAATCAACTCGTCATTGGAAAGCTTTTGCACTTGGCTGAGACAGATTTTCCCCCAACAAACCTTTTATTTTCCGATTTAATAACCCTAATCTAGTAGCAGTACTTCTTATTCTCCTTTTTATATGAAATTTCAGTTTACTTGAACGTTGTCTTCAAATGCCAAGTCTTTCAAGGTGTTGATGTTCCAGTTACGTAATAGTTGTTTTTTATGTCTGAAGTTTAATAATGCCATGTGTTTTATAGATGTGGTTCTGGAGCGGCTGAAGATAAGGCGACAGGCGCTGGAGTCGAAGAGCGGAGCGGAGGAGACGAAGCAGGAAGCAGAAGGCGGCTCGGTGAACGCCGCCGAGGTCCACGCCGAGCTCCCGTCACAACCGGACAAGACGAGGGACGCAGAGAACGTGGATGATACCAATTCCCGAGGTAAAAGAGATTTTTTTTTTAAAACCAGCTTGTTTTAGGCAGTTTTTCCACAGATGTTGAAAGCAGAACTCAGCCGGCGCCGTTTGCTCCTTCTGTCCTCCCCGCAGCAGAAGAGAAGAGCAGAGCGGATCGTCCCGCCTCCGCCGCCCAGGATGCAGCTGCGCTTAAGACACCGCCGCTGGAGAAGAACAGCGAAACAGAAGCGGATCGTTCTGGGAACCAGGGCAGCGGGGAGTCCTCGCCGCTGGCAACGCAGGGAGCGACAGGTACTCCCGAATCATCCAGTATTCGTCCTCCTCCTCACCCCCCGCTGCTCATATCCACATCGTTACCTTTTAATTAGCTGTGTTCACAGTTAAACTTGGAGTAGAAAAGTTAGCTGTAATGATGATGTTCAAACTAATAGTGTCTCTGGCTCATTCTGCGATACATGCTTGATGCCAGAGAATAATCAGGTGGGTTTTTTTTTTCTTTTTGTCACCCTTCATGGATGTGAAACGAGTCATAGCGGCTCTTTGCACTCATCTCTGCCTATTAAACTCTCCTCTTTTGTTTGAGCACATCAGCGCTATAATGCAGGGGTCTTCAATTAAAAATCAGCAGGGCCGAGTTTTCCAAGCGAAGGTCCTGAATTCCCCATTTTCTTTTTTTTTTTGTAGTAAATAGAAAATCAGCGTTTAAAAGTACAACAAAGAGCTTTTGAAACAGGCGTGTCAAAATCCACTCTTTGCTTTTAGAAAGTAAGGATTTTTATGTTGACTCAGTGTTTGGTGGATCTGTCAGACTTTCATTTATTTTCTGTGCTCTCAGTTTAGGTTTTAGGGCGTCTGATTGCTCAGATAATTAGTTTAACTTTGTAATAACGCCTTACATTGCAGATTTTTAGAGTCCCGGTTGTCTCTGAACACAAGACAAACAGGTTTTACTCTCTCGGACAGTAGGAGTTCGTTCAGTCTGGATTAAAAACTTCTCCACTTCTCCCTATTAGTGACAGCCAGGTCTGTCTTCTCCACTCAGTGTTTTCTTTGTACGTTTCCACGGGTTGACTTCTCTCTGCAGACGAAAACCAGCCATTGAAAACTACCATAAAAACAAGAAAAGCTGCGTCACTTAAAATTAATTACAGTAAATGCTTAAAAAAATGAACTTGCACAGGTAAAAAATGTATTCTGTTGAAATTTAACAACGGATCTGGATCCAGATAAGACTTCATTTGGCAGAGTTTTATCATTTGAAGACTTCTGCTATAGTGGTTTAATTAAACTTGCTCTGTTTTTGGTAAGATACTCGTCATTACCTTCAGATAGCATCTGATTAGTTGGTAGGAGGATGATCCACTTAGAACCTCCTAAGCTATCCGAAGCCCCTTTTCTCCTGTATTCTGTTGCATTTGTAGAAAAATCAGCCACTCGGTTCCTCGTCCTGTGCTTCAGATCGTCTCCAGCGCTCGGTGGTCCCGAAAAGCTCGTTTTTGGCGCCGTGGTAGATGGCTTCCCCTGGCAGCAACTGCTGCGCCTGTCTGCTGCAGGCAGCCCCTTTTTTTCTCAGTCCAATTTATGGACATTTGGGTGGGTTTGTGTTGCTCAAACAAAGGGCCCTCTGCCTGGAAGCCCCACCTGCTACCCTGCTAACAAAGAGCCGCAGAGCTGGAGTCTTACTCTGGCTCGGCAGCAGGTGTACAGCTTGGTTGTGTTGTTCACAAAATTAAAAAGAATTGTATTAAATATCCATATCATGGGCTCATTGTTAGGAATAACTTCAGTTTCTCTGTTGTTGCTTACTATACTTATATTTCTCTTAATTTCTTTTTATTTAGACAGGAGCCAGAAGTCAGAATCTGCACAAAGTGACGACTCGTCACCAACTCAAGATCAGCCCCAGCAGCGATCGTCTCAGCCAGAGGCAGCTGGTGACGGCGGCCAGGTTTCGGGTCCCGATGGGCTCGGTAAGCTGGAACCACCCGACCTAGCTGACAGGTCCTCCCAGTCCTCTTTCACCAGCCAGGATGGGATGGGTAAGCCTTCATGCGGTTCGCTGACTCTTGTTTTTCAGATAACGGAGACAATAAAACGAACAAAAACAACGAGTTTAGATGTGTCAAATTATCTTTCTGGTGCCGATGTTGTCATCTGGTTCTTGATTGACAGACGAGTACAATGAACGGGTCAAGACCGAGAGAGTAACAGGACAAGAATCTAAAAACCAAATGCACAGAAGCAGCAAAGAGGTAAGACAACTTGGGGGATTTTGGAACAAAAAAAGTAGCTGAAATGTTAAATTACTTTATTTGTGTGTGACTGAAATCAGCTAAAGTTTACTGGAATAACTACTTTGTACACAGCAGCTGATGTTCTGGTGTTGTTCATAAAAGTTGTTCACAAATTCTGCTTTATTACACCCCCATAAAATCCTATTTACAATGTCTGTGTCTGCACGTGTTTCAGTCTTCCCCTGTCCGCTCTGCTGGTGACACCACGCGCCTCAGCTTCCTGAAGAGGGACTTGGCGGTGAATTTGAACAACTTGTTCAAACTGGGCCAGGAGGGCAAGTACCGGGTCTACCAGAACCAGTACAGCACCAACGTCCTGGCGCTCAACAAGCACCAGCACCGGGAGGATTATGACAAGAAGCGCCACCTCTCCCACAAGTTCAGCCTGACCACCGCCTCCGAGTTCAAGTGGAACGGCTCCATCTACGGCTCGCGGAGCCTGACCGTCTCCACGCTCCGGCTCACCATCATCCAGCTGGAAACCAACGTGCCGGGACCGTTCATGCACCCCAACTGGGCTTCGCACAGGTGCGGTTTCACTTCGCCTCAAAGCAAACCTTTCACCGCTGTTGACAATAACAGGACAAAAAAACCTTATAAATAATCAAAGCAAACTAACGAGATGTTGTCGTATTCGTAAGCATCACCACAGAAAATAAAAATAACTCATTTCGGGATACAGAAATGAGGTTTCAGTTTCTGCAAACTCATTTTTTTATTTGAATGATTTACATGTTGTTGTTTTTTTTTTTGTTTGTTTGTTTTTGCAGGACCAACTGGAACAAAGCAGTGCAGATGTGCAGCAAAGCCAGGGAATTTGCTTTGGCCTTGGCTATTTTGGAGTGTGCCATCAAACCCGTGGTTATGCTGCCTGTATGGAAAGAGTCTCTGGGACACACAAGGTAAAGGACTCAAAAAGCATTTTACACACACACACACACACACACACACTGTATGCTTTCAGAAAGACAAAACAACCCATCTACAGTTACTAATTCACGCAGCGTCATTTAGTTCTCAAGCATTAGCCAATCAGCTTTTATGTTTGGGCCTCATTCTCCGCGCGTTCGTTTTGCGTCAGGTTGCATCGTATGACCTCCATGGAGCGGGAAGAGAAGGAGAAGGTGAAAAAGCGCGAGAAAAAACTTGAGGACGAAGAGACCCTGCAGCAGGCCACGTGGGTGAAGTACACCATCCCCATCAAGCATCAGGTGAAACAACGGCAGCATTCAGCCGTCCGGGTTACCGAGTGGACCGATTATTAGCCGTGTTTGATTTTTATCCTCGTTTTCCTCCGAAGGTGTGGAAGCAGAAGGGTGAGGAGTACAGAGTGACCGGATACGGTGGTTGGATCTGGGTCAGTAAGACCCGTGTGCCCCGTTTTGTTCCAAAGCTGCCAGGGAACACAAACGTAAACTACCGTAAAGAGTTGGAGGGTAAATCTCCTCAAAGTCATTGATTTTAATTAATATATCTTCTTTTTTTAAAAATTTTGGACATTTGAGGTTCTGATGCACTGGTTTTGGTTCCTTTCAGCTAAGATGAATAAAGAAAACGCGGTCGTTCGCACAAAAAAACACAAAGAGGCGACAGACAGCAAGAAGGAAGCAACTCGGATCAAAGAAGACGAGGACCACTCACCGGTCACTTCCTCACCTGATGACAGCAAACCTCAGACCACCAAAGAGGAAGAAGAACTGTCCAAAGAGGAGCGGGAAGTTGCTGCTGAAGAGAAGGGCGTAGATGAAAAAATGGAGATCGATTCCAGCCAGAAAAGCCCCGCTTCATCTGATGCAAAAGGTAAACGTTTGAAATTTGTTCTTTGTCTGACAGATCTTTGCTCTTGTCGTCAGCTGACCTGTGGGCTTCTCTGCCGTAGATAAAGTTGAAAGCAACGGCCCGTCTTCTGCCGCCGCAGTCGAACCAACTCAGACACCCGAACAGCCCAAAAAGGAGGAGACCGCGGCGTCGAAAATCTTCTACAACGTCGTGAACGTCAGCGAGGGCTTCCAGCTGAGGACGGCTTATAAGAAGAAGGTGAAGCCGTCCAAACTGGATGGGCTCCTGGAGCGCCGCGTCAAACAGTTCACCCTGGAGGAGAAGCAGAGGCTGGAGCGGATGAGGCAGGCGGCCGCCTCCAAGCCCCCATCTGGAGTCAAGACTGAAGGGTCAGCAGTCAGCAGGCAGCCGCCTGCCGTCACCCCGGCTGTGAAAGCAGAAGAGAAGGACGAGGACCTACAAGTGAAAGACGAGGTGGTTAAAAAGCTCGACTTTGAGCAGCAGGATACGAAATCCGAAAGCGTGGACATCAAATCGGACCCTAGAACCGAGGAGGAGGCCTGTACCAATAAAGAAGTGAACGGAGAGTCCGAGCTCGGCGGCAAAACCAGCTGTCAGCCAGAGAAGGCCGAACACGACGAAAAACCACTGAAGGAGGAGGTTTCTCAAATTACGGAGAACCCTAAGAAACGTGGCTATGACGAAATGGAGCAGAGCACGGAGGAGACCCAAAGCAGGAACAGTCCGTCGCAGGTGAACGGAAGAACCGCAGCGACGGACCCAAACATCAACTCGGAGCCTGGGAGTCAAGTTCAGGGTGTTGGTTCGGGTCCAGACCAGGAGCCTGTCAAATCCCTGATGAATGGAAATCTGGCACAGAACGATTTCTCGAACACAGCTCACCCTCCTCCTCTCAAAGTCCTGAAGTTGGAGAACCACGTTGGAGATCGAGGAGAACCTCTGAACAGGAGTGACGATGCGCCGACGGACGGTGAGGGGGCGGCGCCCGAGAAGCTCGAATCCTCGATCGCTTCCTTCCTCAACAGTAGCAACACGGACGTTTGCAGTAACAGCGACGGCGTGAAAGCCTCCGTCACGAACGCCTCGAAGGAGTCTCAGAATTCACTCGCATCCGGCAGTATTAGCAAGCCGGGCGGAAGCTCTCAAGGAGAAACGAGCTGGCTTCCTTCTGGTCCCAGTCCCTCCGGCGCCCAGAAGAAAAAACTTCACGACACCAAAACGAGTCCCTGCGGTTCCTTGCCGGCTGGCTCCATGACTATTAGCAAAGAGTACTCCACTAGAGACAGGGTCAGCCTTCTCCGGTTCTCCAAGTCCAAGAAGGCCCGCTCGGGAACCGCGCTGCCCTCCTACCGAAAGTTTGTGACCAAGAGCAGCAAGAAGAGCCTCTTCGTCCTGCCGAACGATGACCTGAAGAGGATGGCGAGGAAGGCGGGCATTAAAGAAGTGCCCATCTTTAGCTACAATGCCAAGCCGGCGCTGGATATCTGGCCCTACCCCTCACCTCGGCCCACCTTTGGCATCACATGGAGGTTAGTAGTTCTGCATTAAACTTGTATTCTGACAGAAATAATCTCCTCTTCCTGCCCGAAGTGCCCCAGAAGTGCGACAGCTGTCTGCGTGAAGCATTCCTTATTTGTTGTTCGGACTCTTCAGGTACCGGCTGCAAACCGTGAGGTCTCTGGCGGGCGTTAGTTTGATGCTGAGGCTGCTGTGGGCCTGTCTGAGGTGGGACGACATGGCCGTGAAGCCCTCTTCGGCCGTAGGGACGACTCGGAAAGGTGAGGGGAAAAAACCCTGCAAACAAAAAGCTCCCCGGTTTCCGTCATCCATCGGTTTGTCTTCTTTTATTTGTACGAACCTCCTGATATTAGATTGTATAAATGATGCTTTTAATATGAGGCTAAATAGTCGAGGAAGCTTGTTAATGAAGAATAAAATGTTTGGACAATCAAAGAGAAGTTCAGTTCCCTTTTCTTTAAAACTTATGATGATTATAATCATCTGGAAGACGGAGGATTCACCGATTTATTTGTTTATTTATATCAGAAACCACAGACACAGACATCATCACCACAGAGATTATAAAACGGAGAGACGTGGGGCCCTATGGCATCCGCTCGGACTACTGCATCAGGAAGATCATCTGCCCCCTCGGGAACAAGGACACCCCCAAAGGTATATATGTATCTGTTTATTTGGAGTTGGTGCACGATTTGATCCTGTTTTCAGGATTGACAAGCAGTTATTGCTTTCCACGGATAGAAACCCCGACTCCACAGAGGAAAGGCCTGCGCTCGAGTGCCCTGAGGCCTAAGAAGCAGGAACCGGCCAAGCAGACGGGGCCTGTGGCTGTGGAGACGTGGATACCCGAAGAGGAGCTGGAGCTCTGGGAGATCCGAGCCTTTGCAGAGAGGTGGGGAAACTCTGTTTGTTTGTTTGTTTTTTTATTTTCCATCCCTTGCTTTTTTTTCCAAATGAAGCTCTGATTCACCACGTTTGGTGTTACAGAGTGGAGAGGGAGAAGGCACAAGGTTTGGATCCCGCCAAGACCAGCAGCACCCTGAAGACGGCCGAGGAAGTCAAGGCCCATTTGGAGAATCAGCTGAAGCAGGCCAGGTTGGCTGCCCAACAGGTGGGAACGCAGCACACACTGGAAACCCC
>NC_051441.1:17471616-17475785 GCF_001649575.2 Kryptolebias marmoratus | reverse complement strand
CACCCCACCCCCCACCCCCCCCCCCCCCCCCCCCCCCACACACACACACACACACACACTCCCCTGAGGGTCAAACGGGGCTGAGGGAAAGCGAACAGGTCAACGGACCGAATCTAAACCCAACGGGTCGTTTCGTGTTTGCTTTCTAGAAACGTCTGGAGCAGCAGAAACTGAGCACAACCGCCACAACTTCCACAACAACTACCCCGACATTAGCCAGCTCTCCCAGTGCCCCCACCCCCGCGGGCCAGAGGGCGGGGCCGTTGGCGTCCGGAACCAAGATGGCCCTGGCCTCCAAGCTGGGCTCGCCGGTTTCGTTCCAGCAAGACAAGAACTTCCAGCAGTCGTTCGCCTCCTGGGTGAAACAGGGTCAGAACAACAGCACAGGTGAGCAGGAGGAAGACGAGTCATTCTCACCCGTCTTCATCCATCAGAGACAAACGGACAAACCGATCAGTTTACACCTTCTTTTATTTTGTGGTTTTTAGTTGGTTTGGTTTTGCCTCCGTTTTTCTTTTTTGTTCCCAGCCATGCAAAGACGCCACACTTCTCACAACTTCCATTTTTGAGTTTTCATATTCATGAATGCGACTGGCTTGCTAAGTGATTACAGAGCTTGTGGTGTCCACTCTCAGTCAATGAAAGCAGTCGAATGACCAAAATAAAAAGAAAACGGATGAGACCTAAAACATGAGGAAGAACAGCACTATAATGACATTTCAAATACACTAAAATCAACATCCCAGATGGCTCCAAAGGGATTTTAGGAAGAGATTTACAAACAGGCAGGAAGAGGTCTGCCTAATGTGCAAAGGGAGCTGCAGCAGAGACGTTTTCTCGTCGTTTTCGGCGCCCTCGGGAGCACGCCAGCCTCTTTGTTGACTGAACCCTCCCAGTGGACACCACAACTGTTCTCTGGCTGTTTTTTTTTTTTGGTGGGCCTTGTGGGGTGACCGTAGGCGGCGTGGTGTGTCTTGCAGCCTCCACGGTGGCTGGCAGCATCACCGCCTCGGAGCAAACCCTCCAGATCGCTGGCAGCTCAGTGACTGTGGCTGGCCAGGTCCTCGCCGCCAAACTGCCACTGCCCGCTAACAGCAAGATTGTCACGCTCGCTGTGCCTTCTACACAAGGAGGTAGGAAGCATGAGCGGCATCCATTTTGGCTTCGGAGTGCCACAAAAAAGGGAGGGAGGAGTATCACGTGGACGACACTCGGCTTGATTAATGACACTGCTCTTTGTGTTTAGGGTTAGAAATAAACCGGTGTTGTTTTTTCAGAAAACATTAAAAAGCCTGTTGTCTTTCCAACACGTGCTGACCGTGCATGCCTTGCCACTTGTCCACACTTTTGACCCGTATAGCTACAAGTACGTGACGCGTTTTTGTTCCTACCAACAGGTGGAGTTCAGCAGAAAGTTCTGGGTATTTTCCCTCACGGGCCTCCTGCCAACCTGCGGACATACAGCACGCTACATCCTACGACCGGGAACATGAACCTCAGAACTGCCACGCCTGCCTCGACCACTCAGCAGCAGGTCTCCTCACTTCTAAACGATCAGTTTTACGCTCGCCGAACACGGTGGAGATGCCGAACACGTTCGCTCACAGTGTCTCTCCTGCTTTCGTTCGTCAGGTTACCACGACGGCGGGGCAGCCCGGAGCAGCTTCTGTCCCTGTGGGCGCCATGGTCAGAGGCCCGGCTCAACAAGGTCTTTTACCGTCAAATAAAAGATCTCTGGGCTTTTCAAGCGAGTAACAGAAAATGACGACAAATCTTTCTGTGTTTCAGGTCAGCCTCAACAGGCTGCAGCCAAATCTGGACCTGGTGCTCCCGCTCTGAGAGCAGCAGGTCCTGCAGCGTCAGCTCCTCCTGCCACCGCGGCTCCTGCTGCTTCATCTCAGCCCCAAAGACCACAGCAGGGTCAGGTCAAACTCACCATGGCTCAGCTCATGCAGCTGACGCAAAGCGCACAGGTTAGGATTTATTTATCTGCTTTCGTCCCCCGAATGTGAAGTTTTCGTTAATTTTTACTTCTTTTTTTCGGATATTTTGCAGCTTTATTTTGACAGACGATGTAATTTAATCAGTTTTAGTCAAGATTGTTTTCGTCTGAAACTCTGCAGGGAGGAAACCCAGGTCTGACGGTGGTAATCCAGGGTCAAGGCCAGACCCAGGGACAGCTTCAGATCATCCCGCAGGGTGTTACGGTCATCCCAGGCCCCGGTCAGCAGCTGATGCAGGCGGCCATGCCCAACGGCCAGGTCCAGCGCTTCCTCTTCACTCCTTTACCTCCGGCCTCATCGGCATCAGTTTCAGCTCCCGCCACAACCCCGACCCCTCAAACCCAAATGTCCCCTCCAGCTCAGGCGCGAGCCGTCGCGCAAGTCCAGACGACTCCCTCGTCCTTTGCCCAAACGCAAATGACAGCCCCTCTGCCCGCCCCCATACACGCTGCGAGCCCGTCGCCACAGCCGGTCGTCGCCTCGAGCCCAGCTTCCATTCCCGTGCAAACCCAAATCACCGCTCCACAAACGCAGCTTTCGCCCACGCAGCCGCAGAGACCTGCTCTGGTGCCTCATTTTCCACAACCTTCCACGCAGGTTCTACCTTCGACGCCACCCTCAGCTATCACTTCGCCCCACGTTGCTTCCCCAGCGCAAAATCCAAGCCCAGGTCTGACTCATAAACAGATTCTCACCTCATCCCCTCTGCAAAGCCAAGCCACGCCCCAAACCCAAGTGTCCACTCTTCCAGCAGTTCCGCTCCCCGCACAAACCATATGTCCACCGCTTGCACCGGGACAAACCGTCCTCCAAACCGCAGTCCAACCACAGCCGCTCAGCCCCGCCCCTCGCTTAACTCCAGCCACCGTTCAGACGCAGGTTCCTGTGCCTGCTCTGTCCCCCGTCTCGGCCAGGTCAGTTCCCCAAGTCACCGCCGCAGCAGCAGCAGCAGCAGCAGCAGCAGCAGCAGCCACGAACTCGACCCAGCTTCCCGTTTCTGCCTCACTCCCTTCGCCCGTTCAAGTCCCGACCCCGGCCCTCGCACCCGTCTCCGCTCCCGTCATAGCCGTCGTGTCGACCCAAATCGCCGTCCCGTCCCCGGCCAAAGCTCTAACCCAAATCCAAGGCGCGGCTTCTGCTCCTCTTCACGCGGCCGTGGCGAACGCTGTGGTCACGCCCGTCACAGCCACCTCCACTATACCTTCAGTGCCAGGTAAGGCGCCAGCTGCGGCAGGAAGCTTACAGTCGCCGAAGAGGGGAGGGGGAAAGTCCATCAATTTTCAATTCTGTGGTTTCACATATCAGGACATAATAAAAAACACATCAACAGGGGTTTAAATTCATCAAGTTTAACCTCAAAGGTAGAGAAGCATGCAACAGATCCCACTGTGTCATTATTTATTTAACAAAAAGAAGCCAACATGGAAAAGTTTATTCAGCGGTTTGTAGAACCACCGTCTGCAGCAATAACTCTGTGGCCGTTTCCTGTTTGACGTCATCAGTTTCTCTCGTCGTGTCGGGAGTTTTGGCCCACTCCTCTTTACAGCGTCGCTTCAGTTCATTGAGGTTTGCTCTCTGAAGGTCCCACCGCAGCATTTCAGTCAGGTTGAGGTTTCTGGACTTCTTCTGGGTTCTTCTCCTTTCAGCCGCTCTGTTTTAGATTTGCTGCTGTGGCATCGTGACCCAGTTCGGTCCAAGCTGCAGCTGTCAGACTCACGGTCTCACGTCTGACTCTAAAATCTTTTAGTCAACAGAGGAGCTCACGATCAGTGACTATAAGCTGCTCGGGTCCTCAGTCCTTCCCCACCGTGGTTAACAGTTGGTTAGAGGTGTTTGTGCTGATATGCTGGCGTGACGCTTTGCATTATGGTGTAAAGCTCAACTGCACGTTTATTATGACATCTACAAGGAAAGACTACGTAACTATCACACAACACTAAAACATGCAAGAGAGACTTTCTTTGCAGATGTCATAAACAAAACCACTAACAATGCTCGAGCTTTATTTGCTACTGTTGACAGGGTCACAAACACTCCTGTGACGTTACCACCTGAACTTCAATCTAATGCCGCCTGCAACAAGTTTTCCAGTTTCTTTTCAGAGAAAATTCAAAAAATCAGAGGATTAATCTGCACATCCACTCCAAAGCCAGTACCAATGCTATG
>NC_051441.1:17446879-17469946 GCF_001649575.2 Kryptolebias marmoratus | reverse complement strand
GGTTAGAGTGCGGGGTTTTGATGTTTGTCTCTTTCTTACTGTTTATTCATTGTCACATGCTGTTTTTATTTTGTTTTTTAATTATGTAAAGCACCTTGAAATGCCTTGCTGCTGAAATGTGCTATACAAATAAAATTTGATTGATTGATTGATGGGTAAAACCGCTCTGCTTTGTCTGTTCAAAGGACGTTGTTCCAGAAGACCTGTGGTTTGTTTTGACGCAACTTAACAAACCTTAGTCATTCTGCCACGTTGTTTTTAGAGAAGAGGCTTTTTTTTCTTGCAAGTCATCCTAGTTCAGTCTTTTTCTAGTTGTTCTGTCATGAACTTTAACCTGCTGAGTGAGAATAACTTTTTTAATTATTATTATTACGTCTCTGAGCATTGCAGTCCGAGATGTTTCTTATTATGTCCTGATACTTAAAGCCCTACAACTGAAATAGGCTGGACTTTCTCTTTCCCATGACTGTATACATCACACTTCCTTGTGGTCGTTTTGCGTTCTTTGACATTGGTTTAATTTGTTTTTGCCTGTTTTCTCTCCTGTTATAGCTCTGATAGAACAGAAAGCAGCTCAGCCCCAGGTCTGGACTCCAGTCTCGGGTCCGGTTCAGACGGCTCAGCAGGCAGCGGCTCCGGTTACACCACCTACCTCCGTGCCCGGCTCCGCTCCTGCATCGGCCTCCACGCTCTCCCCTGTTAATCTCTTGCCTCAGACATCTCTAACTCCTCAGTCTCAAGCACAAGTCGTATCGGTGCAGCAGGTGACTCATATGCCCGTCTCAGCGGTGCAGGTTCACATGAAGGGACTCCCGGTCTCTTCTGTTGTGTCTGCCGTGAGACCCCCGCAGCCTCAGCTGCAGCCCCAAACACATACTCCGATTCGGCCCCAGGGTCAAACTCAAATCTGTGCACAGGTTCAGGTCCCGCCCTCTGGTCAAGTCCAGCAAATGTCGCACGTTCAAACCCAAGTGCAAGCTCACATTCAGCCCCAGGTCCGGGTTCAGTTTCAGCCCCGGGCACAAATTCAGCCTCAAACTCAACAGTCACCTCATGCCCAAGTACAACCCCTTACTCAGGTCCAATCCCCAACCCAAGCCCAGCCAAGGGTCCCGCCTCAGTACCACCCCCAGGTGCAAGCTTCGTTTCAAACACAGCCCCAGGCCCCGCAGCAGCCTCAGGTCCCGTCTCAGGCCCAAACTCCGCTTCAGCTACAGCCCCAAATCCAACCCCAGCTCCATCCGCAGGTCCAGCTTCAGCAGCAAAGCCCGATCCAAGCTCAGGCCTCGCAACAACCCCACGTTCACATTCAGTCACACGTTCAAGCCCAAGTCCAAACACAGCCCCAGTTTTCAGTCCAGTCACCCCAACCAACCCAAGTTCCACCACAGCTTCAGGCCCAAGCCCACGGCCAAGTCCAGGCGAAGCTCCAAGTCCAGTTCCAACCTCAGAACCAAACTCAGGTTCAAGCCCAGCCTCAGCTTCAGGTCCAGTCCCCAATCAGGCATCAGGTGATCACCGTTTCAGGCCTCCAGCAGCCGGTCCAGCTCCTGTCGGCCCTGCCGCCTCACGTGGCGGCCCAGATCCAAGCCCAGATCCAGGCTCAGGCCCAGCAGCAGGGCGGCGCCGTCCCCCAGCAAATCAAACTGCAGCTGCCCATCCAGATCCAGCAGACCGGCGGGCAAATTCAAGCCCACCAGATCCAGAACATGGTGACCATACAGGCGCCGGCAAACGTTCAGGAGCAGCTTCAGAGGATGCAGCAGCAGCAGCAGCAGCAACTACAGCAGCAGCAGCCGCCAAAGAAAAAGAAACATCACGAGGCTAAAAGGGAACCAAAAGAGCCGAATCTGCAGGTGGTTAGTCCCAAGGACGGCATCCAGAAACAGGTGCTAATCAAAAAAGCAGCGGCGATTGTTTTTTTACTGCAATTATTCTTTACATTTGAAGATATTAATTGAAAGTTTCATATGTCAGATGGGAGTGAAGCAGAATTCATCAGCAGAGCAGCAGAAACAAAGGAAGAGCCTGGCTGCAGCAGAGCGGGAGGAGAACCAGAGGTTGGAGTCTGATTATTCACAGAATCATATGTTAGACGTACCTGATTCTAAAGCTACAGCTTAAAGACTCTGTTCTCTGCTTTCAGATTGATTGTGTGCAACCAGGTGATGAAGTTCATCCTTGACAAGATCGAGAAGGACGAGAAGCAGGCGGCGAAGAAACGGAAGAAGGAGGAGGTGGTGGAGCAGAAGCGCTCCAAGCAGAACGCCACGAAGCTGACCGCGCTGCTGTACAAGCACAAAGAGCAGCTGAAGGCCGAAATCCTGAAAAAGAGGGCGCTGCTGGACAAAGAGCTGCAGCTGCAAGTCCAGGTGAGATCATTTGCCGTATTGAGGCGTCACGAGACTCGCGGAGGACGATCAGGTTTGCAGCCGGGCTGGCTTTGACCGGTGGAATTGCAGACGAGAGGCGGAGTCTGTGCTGCTGCGTTACGTTCGCTTGAGCTCATGCAGTTTGCCGACTTTAATGCTGAGGAAATGAAGTTTGAACGTCTCGTTGATCAGTCTCCGAGGAAAGGAGTCGATCAAACTCAGAATTAAGCAGCTTGTTGTCACCTCCCATCTGAGTTCACCGGAGTGAGCGACTTTTCTCTGTTGTGACAAGAGTAAAAAAAATGAAACGGAAAGGAGTTTCACTCTAACGTCCACGCCAGGCGGTTAACCTCCTGTCAGAGAACGTCACAGCTGCAGTGTCCGAATTTATTTTAGCCGTGTTATCTTTGTGTGTTTTGTCCTGTAGTTTGAAGGGGAAACATTAGCAGCTGTAGTTTGTAAGTCTTCATTGAAGATTTACTGAATTTATACAGGGCGCACTGTCAATGAAAAGTCCATTTTCGAACTTTTGTCATATATAAGACGCATCGTCTGCACCTCCCAATTTTTGTTACTTTGCGCTCCGTTCAGAATGGAGGATTTCGGTGCTCTAGCGGAGCTGGTTCGCCTGTATCAGCATTTCTATGATCCCTCTGTGAGAGATCAAAAAGATAATCAAACGGTTCAAAACTCCCAGAAGGATGCTGCACCGACGTAAGCGTGAAGTATAAACGCCTCCACCGCTCGCTCATGTCTACACGCCGTGTGCGACTCTAACTGAGCCTTAATGCTGCGAGCGCTGCAGCTTTGTAGTTAACCAAAGTCGTACTAAAACATCACGACTTCTTACATATATAAACGCGCCGGATTATAAGGCGCATGTTGTTTTTTGGGAAAATTGGAGGCTTTTAGGTGCGCCGTATAGACCGGAAAATACGGGACGATGTTTCAACGGCTTGTAGTAAAATGTGTTTTAAAAATCAGTCGGTTGAGTTTGTGACAAAATTTCATAAACTTACTGTTCAGATCTTCTCATTTCGTGAGCGGAGTGTGTCATTACGTCTAGTAGATGCATCCGAGGAAAGCTTTGGATGGTGTGTGGATGGTGAGAGACAAAAAGGCTGAAAAGGCGCCAGTAAATGTCCCGTGTTCTTCTCAGGAGGAGCTGAGGCGGGACTTGGCCCGGCTGCAGAGGGAAAAGGAGAAAGCCCGCGCCGCCATCGCCCAGGCCGCCGCGGCGACCATCAAGGCGGCCTCCTCCCACCTTCCCCACGCCGCGCACGCGCCGTCCCACAAGCGTAAGCGAGACGACGAGCGGGACAGGGACAAGAACCGAGACAGAGACCGGGACCGACACCACGACAAGAGCAAGAAACGGGACAGGGACAAGGACAAGGACAAGGACAAGGACAGAGACCGACACAAAGACAGAGAGAAGGACAAGGACAGGGAGCGGGAGAGGGAGCGGGACAAACATCGGGACAGAGAACGAGACAAAGACAAAGACAAAGAAAGGGACGGCGACCAGGAGCGAGACCCCAGCTTACTGAAACACAAGAAGAAGAAGAAGAAGCTGTCTTCTACCTCAAAGGATCACAAGAAGGACACCAAGCTGTACTGTATCTGCAAGACGCCCTACGACGAGTCAAAGTGAGCTCAGCCTCTTCCATTTCCTTCCGCGTTTCTTTCACCGCTTAACGGGAATGTAAACATTTTTTTTTGCCCCGCAGGTTTTACATCGGGTGCGACCTGTGCTCCAACTGGTTCCACGGCGCCTGCGTCGGCATCACGGAGAAGGAGGCCAAGAAGCTGGAGGACTTTGTGTGCAGCGACTGCAAACGCGGCCAGGAGGGAGCCGGCGCCGAGGAGCTGTACTGCATTTGCCGGACACCTTATGACGAATCACAGTAGGGCTTTTTTTTTTTTTTTTTTTTGCACATCTCGTATGCCCCCCCTAGCTCCGAGTCGAAGTCGGAACTTGTTTATTGATGAGCTGACGGCCCGTCCGACCCTCTCCCAACAGGTTTTACATCGGCTGCGACCGCTGCCAGAACTGGTACCACGGGCGCTGCGTGGGCATCCTGCAGAGCGAGGCCAATCACATCGACGTGTACGTCTGTCCGCAGTGTCAGTCGACGGAGGACGCCATGACGGTCCTGTCGCCGCTCACTGACAAAGACTACGAGGGCTTGAAAAGAATATTGCGCTCGTTACAGGTATGAGTCTTTGTGCAGCTCCGTGACAACAGCTCAGATATGAACTCATCATGTTTAGACGCTTGGATCTGTGGGAGTTGAGCTTCTGACACCTTGATGTGAACTCGGTTTGAAAAGAGCTGCTTATATAAAACCAATTACCACAGCCTGCATTTGTTTTCTTATACATATCCAAGATTTCTTCTAGTGACAGGATTTATACACCTTCGTCTCCTTCAGTCAGACGTTTTCATCCTTTATAATCAGTGTTTGTTGTTTTTTTATAATTTAACTGCGTTTTTTTCCACCTAAAACAGTGTCTAATCGTATGACAGGTTCAGAAGTTTGAACAGTTTGGGAAGAAACTCAAGTCAGATTTCATGAATTTATTGACAAAATGCAGTAAAAGTGTTTCAGTTCAACAAACGAGCAAAAAAATAAAGTAAGAAGGGTAAAGAAACGGTTCAATTTGTAAAGTTTGAGCTTTATTTTACAAAAAGATGAAGTTATTTCCTAAAATATAGTTTATTGTATTATGTCTGTATCCTGTTTGACTCACTGATGATGATGATGATGATGATGATGATACCCTGTGGTCTCTTATGTTGTTGTTTTTGTTTTTTTTCCTCTAAGTGGACCGTAACTTAATTCTTCAGTTTTTGGGATGCTGTTTTTCTTGCCTGCATTGTGGAAGTCAAAGAATATTCTGCCTGAAAAATAAATAAATAAATAAATTAGTCTGTGTTGATCCTGTTTGGACACACTGTCACGGTTTATATATGTATCTTCATTATTAGGCCAGTGTTCGTAGTTTTATACATACTTTTTTTATTTATTTGTGCACCTTTTTGTTTTGTTTTTTTTTTCAGTCTCACAAAATGGCCTGGCCGTTTCTTGAACCAGTGGATCCCCACGACGCCCCGGATTACTATCGTGTGATTAAAGAGCCGATGGGTAAGCCTCCGTCCTGTCTGGGTTTTATTTTTTTCCCCGTGTTTCCTGCGCCTCACCCTCATCCCTGCTCTGTCCCTCTCAGACTTCTCCACGATGGAGACCCGTTTGCAGAAGCGGCATTACCAGAAGCTGACGGAGTTCGTGGCCGACGTGACCAAAATCTTCGACAACTGCCGCTATTACAACCCCAACGACACGCCCTTCTTTCAGTGCGCCGAGGTGCTCGAAGCCTTCTTCGTGCAGAAACTGAAAGGCTTCAAAGCGAGCAGGTAAGCGCCGTCTGTGCTTCTCAGCTTTTTTGTTTCTTTCACGCATCTGTGGCCGCCTCTCACTTGGTGGCGTGTGTAGCTGTAGAAAGTGTTTTACCGTAGACCAGACGGTGTTTTCTCCGTGGTTCCGTGAAAGCTCGTGTCCATGCCGTGTCACATCTGTGTGTGTGTGTGTGTGTGTGTGTGTGTGTTCATCTGTGCTGCATGCCTTTTGATTTAAGCCATCCCATGTTCTTCTTTTCTTCCAGGTTGTCAGATTCTTAAGTTGGCCAGTCTAGCTGGAGTCTGGACTGGACGCTGAAGTCTCTAGCGATACTGACATGAAAGCTTTGTCTTTCCGAAACAGCAAAGAAAAGAAAAAAACAGAAAAGTGCTTTTTTTTTGTTGTTGTTGTTTTTTTGTTTTTTTTTTGTTTGATTTGAGGTTGTAATCACAGTTGACAGCAGAATGGCAGCCGTGTCGTGTCACCGTTTCTGTTGGGCCTTCACGATCAATCAGCGGAACCTGTTTGACTTTTAAACGCTTCACTTCCTAAGTTGTATTTATTTCTGTGTAAACGCCACAGTTGAATTGGACACGCTGAAATTGTCGACTAGAACACGAGAAGGTGCGTATTTTATGATGGAGCTATTTATGAGACGTTTTGTATGTTCCCTCACCCTCGTTTTTGACTTTGTTCGGATCTTCCAAGGTGGTTTGTCTTGAATGTACATATTTTTAAATCATGCACAGTTGGCTGTATTTGACTTTTAAACAATTATGAACCAGTCATTTTTAGATCGGTGACACTTTTGAGTTCCAAATGTACTGAAAGAGGGTGTCCTGTTTGTTAACGTAACCTCAGTTTGGAGTTGTGGAAGCTGTACTCACTAATAAAGACATTCCTGGTTAGTTGCACCAACATGGCTGCGGGACACCGGGTCGGTCCGTTTGCACCTTCTTGCTTGTTAGATCCTTTTTTTTTTGTTTGTTTTCTTGAGATGTAAAACTGTGAGGAGCTTTCAACTCTTCCCCTCTCTCCGCATCCTGTAGGTCTCATAACAACAAGCTTCAGTCCTCTGCAGCCTCTTAGAAAAGCATCGCACGTTGAGCAAAAACTCTTCAGGAGCTCTCAGATTTCCTTTTTTTTTTTTTTTTTTTTTTTACTATGTAAAAAAAGACATTCTTGGGCCATTCTCATCATGTCCGCTCTGATAGAAACTGAACGTCCGACATCTGAGCGTTCCTGACCATCGTGTATCAAGAGTTTTGTCTGAATTCAGACGTCACCGTGGAACTTTTTCTTCTTTTTTTTTTTTTGTTGTTTTTTTTTTTCATCCATTTCCACTAATTGTTTAGTCTGAAGTGGCATGAAAGACAGTTTTAAGTACTGAAGTACTAAATATTTGGACATCATTAGTCTTCTTGGTTAAACTCCTATATATCCTACTGAAGAAACAGTAATAAGCTATTGTAAATGATTTTATTTGCAGTAGTGACTGAGAAGGACAAAATGATGTTTGAAGGTTCCTGCCCTGTTTGTAAAAAAAGAAAAAAAAATAAGAAAAACAATTCATCAGATTTGGACTTGATTTCTTTTTTTTGTATTACAGCTGAAGAAATATTGATGTATATGAAACTTAAAACAGAAAAGACTGATTCCTTTTTTTCCTGTCTGTGTTTTTTTCTTTTCACAATAATGGAAAGCAAGAACATAAGCATTTTTCTTTTTACTTTATTTTTTTTTCATGTTTCAGTGACAATTTGAGCACAAAGCAGTCTTCATGAAAACAAGGTCTAGCATTCCTTTTAAAGTTAATGGCTCTGAGAGCCTGTTGAGGATGACTCTCAGCTACTACCACACCAAACTTCATCTGAACAGTACAACTAGGTTCAGGCCATTTCAGAAGGGTTTCTAAGATCAATTGGCTGTGGTTGAATTGGGTTGGGTTTAATAGTTAATCAATTGTAGATTACTTCCTGCTAGTTTCTTTAATATCCATCCAGTGTTGCGTGAAATATTTTGCTAACACAGTTGACGCCAACGGTAAATGCAGGAGTTTTTACTAAAGATGTCACACTTTGAGTGTGTTGTGGGTTTAAATCCTTGCTACTACCACAATAAATTTGAGCTAAATCTCTGTAAAGTTAAAAGGCAATTTTTTGCTGTCTGTGATAAGTAGACCAGAGCTGCAATCTTAAATTGGGTTGACTCTAAAGGCTAAATAAGTTCTACATCTATTAAATCTTTTTTAGATCCATAAACAAGAAAACTGAATATAATAAAGTTTAGTTTTTTTAAAAGAAGTGGCAAAAATAGTTTTATGCATGGCTGTCTTGCTGCGTGTATTTGTCAGATGTCGTTAAGAGTGAACTATACTCCAGTGTAGGACCACATCTCGCGATATTTCCGCGGACGCGCGTCACTTCCGGTGCGCTCCGTGTATTTTTTAAACGGACCAATGAACGCGGGCGTCAGGATGCTTTGACTCGAACAGCCCAATCAGAAGAGTTTGGTCTGGGAATTTAAAGGTCTGTGCGGCAGTTTTCTCTCCGTCACCGCTCCAGTTCGAGGGCCAGGTGAGTCGTTTGTCTGCTGTTATTCACAAATATCAGAAATTTTGCCTTTTTTTATTTAAATGCCTTTTTTCACGTGAAGTTTTGTCGTTTAGCCGACTAGCTAATTCAAACAGGAAGTTAGCTTACTTTAACGTCTTTTTTGCCAACTCTGAAGGCCACGAGGCAACTTAAAGAATAGACTGAACTTTGTCTTCGCAGGAATAATCCAAAAATAAAGGTTTTTTTATCAGCTATCAAAGCTTCATCTGTTCCCTGAAGATGTCTGAGAACGTCGCACGTCTGAACAAGTTTAAGAACAAAGGCAAAGATGCTAACGTGAGTTTTATCTGAACCTCCTTCCTCTCGGCTGCTTTGTTACGATAATTATTTGAAATAAATGGAGACTTGAGACTCGGTTGACTTATGAGTTAAGTTATTTAACGCAGGAGCTTCGACGCAGGAGGGTGGAGGTGAACGTGGAGCTTCGAAAAGCAAAGAAAGATGACCAGATGTTCAAGAAGAGGAATGTGTCTGCAGACCCGGATGAGGCCACTTCTCCTCTCCAGGAAAGGACCCAAAACTGTCAGGTAACACTTCTAAGGTTTTCAAGTACAGTTCTAATGAAGTGGTTTTTTTTCCCCCTAAATGTTTCCCCTTTACGTGACTCTTTGCAGGCTGCTCGGCAGTGGACGGTGGAGGAGATTGTTTCAGGAGTGAACAGTGTGAACCCTGAGACCCAGCTGCAGGCCACCCAGGCTGCACGGTAAGATGGCACCAAATCTTTTTATTATTATTATTTCTAACTTTAAAAAAATAATCTGTTTAACCATTGCCTTCTTCTCCTGCGTGCAGGAAACTGCTGTCCCGTGACAAACACCCTCCCATCGACCAGATGATCTGCGCCGGCCTGATCCCCAAGTTCGTGTCCTTCCTCGGCCTGACGGACTGCTCACCCATCCAGTTCGAGGCGTCCTGGGCCCTGACCAACATCGCCTCGGGCACGACCGAGCAGACTGCTGCTGTCGTGCAGGGCGGGGCCATCCCAGCCTTCGTCGCCCTGATCACGTCCACCCACCAGCACATCAGCGAGCAGGCGGTCTGGGCCCTGGGAAACATAGCCGGTAGGGTCGGGTTGGCATTTAGCTCGTGTTTTCTGAAAGACTAAAAGTGACCCCTTTTTCATTTTTATTCCCTTCCTCTTCAGGTGACGGGTCGGCTCTTAGAGACCTGGTGATTAAACACGGTGCTGTGGCACCTTTGCTCAGTTTGCTGGCGGTTCCTGACCTCACTGTATTCACTGTAAGTAAATTTGTCTGTCTGTCAGTAAAATATGTTATAAAGATCTTGAGATAGTGTGATGATGCACAAGACCTTAATTTAAAGCTGGCTATGCCTTCATTCAATCATTCATGTTCTCCTCAGCAGGTTTCTTGAAGTGGTCACATTTAGCCTCTAGGTGGCGCCCTAACTCAACAAAATGTTCCTCCATGTCAAACTGACACCTGCTCTCCTCTCACACTTGTTTTTTTTTTTTTTTTGCAGCCTGGCTATTTGAGAAATGTGACCTGGACTCTCTCAAACCTCTGCCGGAACAAGAACCCCTCCCCTCCGATGACCGCGATCCAACAGCTCCTTCCCTCTCTCATCCGCCTCCTGCACCACCACGACCTGGAGGTGTTGGCCGACGCGTGCTGGGCCGTTTCCTACCTGACGGACGGCTCCAACGACCGCATCGACGTGGTGGTCCAGACCGGCGTGATCCCTCGGCTGGTGAAGCTGCTCGGCTTTCAGGAGCTGTCTGTAGTTGTAAGTGAATTCTTCGTTTTTCAAATCCGCATGGCTGCAGTTTGCGTGATGTGTGTTCGACACTTCTTCTTCTTCTTCTTTCCGTCAGACTCCGGCGCTGCGTGCCATCGGCAACATCGTGACCGGCACAGACGAGCAGACTCAGGCCGTGCTCGACGCCGGGGCCCTGTCCGTGTTCCCACATCTGCTGCGCCACAAAAGGCCCAACATTCAGAAGGAGGCGGCCTGGACTCTGTCCAACATCACGGCGGGGAGGGACACTCAGATCCAGGAGGTCATCGACGCAGGCCTCGTTCCTTACATGGTCGATCTGCTCGTGCGAGTATGTCCTTGCGTTCGTGTCTCGCATAAAAAAAAATTAAAAATGTTACTTTAATTTCTCATTGGCTGTTTCTCTGCAGGGTGACTACAAAACTCAGAAAGAGGCTGTGTGGGCTGTTACAAACTTCACCAGCGGGGGCACTGTTCAGCAGGTGGTGGTCCTGGTTCAAGCCAACATCCTGGACCCTCTCCTCAACCTGCTCTCCTCGAAGGACAGCAAAACCGTCCTCGTCATCCTGGACGCAATAACCAACATCTTCTTGGTGAGGCCACGCTCAATGGATGCCCCTCCCACTCGACGTGACTCCGTCTCTGTGGCTCAACAGCTGTGAAATATTTCTGTCACTGTTTTTTGTCTTCAGGCTGGAGATAAAATTGGCGAGTCCGACAAGCTGAGTCTGATGATCGAAGAATGCGGCGGGCTGGATAAGATCGAGGCGCTGCAGTGTCACGAGAACGAGATGGTCTACAAAGCTGCTCTCAACCTGATCGAGAAGTACTTCTCTGAGGAGGTGGGCATGACATGAAGACGTTTTGAGCACTTTTTTTTTTTTTTTCCCTACTAATGTTTCTTTATGTGCACAGGGGGAGGAGGTGCCGTGTGTGGCACCCGAAGCTACCGAGGACGGTTTTGCTTTCCAGATCAGTGAAAACCAAAGCACTTTCAATTTCTAGATGACTCTTTTTCTATTTTTCTCCACTCTGTACTGTGACCTCATTCCTTCAGTCTGTCCCATGTTCATGTGGTTCCAATGTATCTGTTGTACATGCTGCTTTTAAATCCAAGAAAGTTTGTAAATAAAGTTGGTGAATCATGTTTGAATGATTAGGTTGACTACAAATTGTTAAACAACTGTCCTCAGTAGGGGTTCAGAGTATGTTAGCTACTGGGGGGGGGGAGTAAATGTCTGTAAAATATAATTATAGCCAGTTTTGTATTTTGGTCAGCAACAGTTCATTGGTAAAATGTAGCTTTTGTACGGGAAGCCAAATAAACTTTACCCACATTAGTATAATAAGTGTCTAGTCATGTAAAATGTTAAATTAATCATTTAAAATGGCGTTTGGTGCTTTTTTGCCCACATGAAGTGGACATTTAAATGAGCAAACACTAGCACGTTCTCCAGTTTGAGATATTCTGAACTCTGACAGGAGAATTTCTGTAGCCGATCCCTGAATTTAGTTGTAAACAAACGTGAGGAATATTTACTATTTTACTACACATTTTTTACAAATTAAACCCTGATGAGTTTGAGTTAAATTAACTCTAAAACAATGACATTCAGTTTATTTATATAGCACCAAGGCACTGTACAAAATCATTTACATACTTGATAAAAAGCCAATTAGTAAAAGCTATCTAAGGAAGCCAGCAGATTGAGTTGAATATTCACTTCTGAGAAGTGCTCTGTTAGGAAAATATGGAACAATGAGAAATTTAATAAATAGACAGCTTGTTTTTTGAGAGCTTTGTCTGATTTTTGAGCTGTAGGATTTTAAACTCTGTTCTGTATTTGTGATAATTGTGTGGATCACTTCGGAGACGAGAAGTTTCTAATTTTATTGATTATTACGCAGGTGGAGGAAAGCGGTCCTGGTAACATTTTTAACATGGGGGGTTTATAGATAACAACTCTAACAAAACAAGCATTTAATTAGTCTGAGGCATAAAAATTCAAATTTAATAGCATTGGGAGAACTTGTCAGCTGTCCAGGCTTTAAGCTGTGGTGAAATGGTGGCCCGGGACTCTACATATTTTAGCTACGGCCCTGTTAAAACTCCTAAATGTTGAGCTCAAATAAACACACACACACACACACCTGTGAATCTGAGTGTGAATCCCGCCACATGTCGGAGAAATGCCCCCCCCCCCTCCCCCCGGAGGAGAGTGCTGTCGTCACCGGTCAGCTCCTGCAGCTGGACCTGCCCCGGAGGAGGCTCCGGCTCCCCCCCTTCCCTGCTCCCCCCGCTCCGCTCCGCTCCGCACTCCCAACTCCGGAGGAGCCGAGGGGAGGACTCAGTCCGAGGCGGGCGGAGAGGCTGCTCTCTCCGGAGACGGTGTGGAGATAAACACCGCGACACCTCCGCGGCGTTTCAACCGAGCGCCGAGGCGAAGTCTTTAGCTTTATTTGCTTTTTTTTTTAATATACATATAAAGTAAATACAATTAGCTGCAGAACCGCACGCGCCCTTCTTCTCCCCCTTTTTCTCCCTCCTTTTTATTTTATTTTTCGCATTTATGAGCGACCGCTACTGTGGCAGTTCACATCCGGGCCACAATGCTTTGACTCCATTATTGTCTAAAACTGCCGGAGAGGTTGATTAAACCTTATTTTTTGGGTGGGGAGGGTGGGGGACCTCCGAACGACACGTTCTCTCGGCGCTGGCAGAGTTTGGATCCGGAGATGTCTAACCAAGGAGCTCGGCGGAACGGACCCGTGAAGCTGCGACTAACAGGTAGCTAGCGCCGCTTTAAATCCCCCCTCCGGTCCCCGCACACTGAAGCTAGGCGGGCTGGGTGTATTTGCTGGATGACAGCACTTCTCACGGGCCGCGGAGTTGCCTTACCGCCTCTTGTTTCCACATTTTATTAAACAACAGTTCAGAATATTAGTTGCCTTTACAAATATATATATTTAATTTATTTATTATTTTGTGGGGAAACCCGGTAGACAATTCAGATATTCTTGGAAGTAGTCTGAGCCCAGCCGATTGTCGCCACCACCAGCCGCAAGGAGGGTTTCGGAGCCGGAGGGAGGCGCACGCTGCTGTTATGTCTGCTCTGACTTAATGAAAATAATAATAATAATAATATTTTTATGACACACGGGACTTTGCAAGTCCAGTCAACCCGTACAGAAGTGTCTACTCGGGATAGGAGAGCAGCGGCTCTTAAAGTTGGCTAAGCTAGCTTGACGTTAGCCGTAATCGGTCCTTTTTTATAATTATTATTTCAGAACAAGCCTGGCTTGACATGAGGCTGTCCCCCCCCCGCCTCCGAGCAGTGTCCCGGCAGACAGCTGCCTCCTTTGTTTGTTGTTATTGTTGTCGGAGCGGGTCGGCAGTGAAAACGTGTTCCCGCAGTCCCGCCTGAAGCTCACCGAGCCCGGCTGATAATCCAGCATAAATACGGGTTTCCCCCTCCTCGATTAGGCAGTTTGTTGGAAAAGCAGCTTTCCTGCTGGCAGGTCTGTGTGGACATCACACACACACACACTGTTTGATTTGTGTCCTTTCAACACAAACAGGTTTACATGAGAGTGTTTTGACTGGGGAAGGTGGCGGGGTCAGACAGCTGCCCTGTTTTTTAAAATCTGCGACCCGGTTCTGGCTCTGGTTCCGGGGCCAAAGCAAACATTTCTGCTGCTGCTGGTGGCCGTGTTTGTTTGTCTGGACATGGCCAAGGACAGCAGGCTCTGCCGTGTTTGTTTCTGATGAAAATTGTTTGGATTGAAGAGCTGTGTACTCTGCTCTGAAGAGGCACTGGATGGCTGGGGCAGATCACTTTTAGGCTGCTTTTCTTTAAAAAAAAAAACAACAACATTGAAGTGATGAAGGCATTAATTTGTTTTAGCATACATTTCTTTGGCTTTATTTCACCCCAGTGACAGTCCTCAGGAACATGCCACCCTTATAATTTATTTTTATTCCAAACTTTTTATGTTTGGCTTAGCTTTTTAATATCTTAACTATGGACCGGGCCTGCAAATTAGCCACTGACTGGGAGCTCATGTGCAGGAAAACCTCATGTGTCTGCCTGTTAGCAAAATATGACGAAGCACTCAGGATTTTAATCACACCTTCTGAAAGTTACCTTTGGAGTTGACCTCATTCAAGATGGCTGCCACCATCAACTGACCTTAGAAACCCCCTCAAACAATGGCTATAACTGAGCCAATTTTACAGATATTGAGCTACAAGTTTGTGTGGTGGTGGCGGAGAGTGATTTCCAACATATCCTCTGAGTGCTACTGATTGGAAAAAGGTCTTTGCTTGAAACTGTTGGGGTCACGAACCATTGGACGGATCCTAATTAAAGTAGTCATCAAATGCTTCATCTTCAGCTGATTAACCTTCTTATTTAAGATGGCTGCTGCAGAAAATTGATGTCTGTGAGCAGCAGTTTTACAGATACTGAGCTCAAATTTGACGTGGTAGTAGCTGAGAGTCGTCCGTAACACATACTCACGAGTGAAAATATATTTCAGCATCATTTTTAAGGTTTGATCAGATCGGTTATAACTCTGTCATTTCTCAACATAAGATGGGGGGGGTATCCCTTCAACTGCATCTACTGTACAGCTGATCGCTCTGACGTTACATCTTACGTCCCACTGAGGCATGAATTGCACCGTGAAGGCACGGCTCGTTGCTCTGTGCGATCGTTCATAAAGTTTTTTTTCTTTGTCGTACCTCCATGCTACCATAAGTGCGACTTGGAGCTCCTTCTAATGTGATTAAGACTTTGCAGAAACGAGAACACGTCCCTCCGGTTTCTCTGAAGTGAAATCAGAACCGTGAAAGGGGGCAGATGTGCTCGAGAATAATAGACGAGACAAATAAACAGGAAGGCTAATAAACAAGCTGCCGGGACTCAGATTGTGGAGGTCGATTGTCTCAGCGGCGAGCTCGCATGTGACCCGCTCCGGCATATGGTTTGCTCATCTGCATTCCTTGGCGCGACGCGGAGCGATCTCAGTGGGATTCCCTTAAAATCCTCCGTCCCCGTTCCCGCCTCCTCCTGTCTTGAGTCACTCCCGTTTCTTTCCGACCCTCGGACCCAGGCACGTTTCCCCTCCTACCCGTAAACCGACTGAGCTGCCCCTCGTGTCCGCTGCAGTCTGCGGCTCGGCCCGGCTCGGCTGTCTTTTCATCCAGCAGATCGACGGCCCTGCAGCTGGAAGATATTTTGGATGCAAAGTTCTTGCCGGAAGATGACTGACGGTCGAATGGGGCGCAGATGCCGCTCAAGACGTTGCAACAAAGAGCCCCCCCCCCCCCCCCNCCCGTGCTTCACACTGCTCCACTGTTTAGCTCAGAGCAAAGGCTCTAGTTTTATTTTTAAAGTGATAATATTTTTGCCCGTATCTGTTAGTCTGTAGCATTAGCACTAGACATAGTTTAATGAAACTCTTGAACTTTAGAAGTCAACCCAGTTGAAGACAGCCTCCACAGCTACGTGACCTTAAAAAACACACAACATAAAGGTTCTAACTCTGTCAGTTTTTAAGTTATTGAGCTGAAACTCGGCGCAGCCCTCCTCAATACGTCCTCTGAGCGCTGACAGATCTCGCCTCACGTTCCACCAAAACGGCGATACAGCTTTACGATCAAAATAGAACGTCTAAAAAGTGTTTTCTCTGCCTCTTCTTCTAACCGGGGGTCTTTGGATGCTTGTTGGTTAACTGAAGAAGACTTCCCCTCAGCTGGGCGCAGATGGATGGGAGGGGGAGGCACAGAACCTGACGATCAACAAAGGTTTCATGTGGTTGGTGCTGGCTCTCTCGGAGCATTCATGTGGTCGCAGTCGGAGCCCTTTTTCTTCTAACGGAGCGGCTGTATGGAAGCCATTTGACTTCATCTGGTTGTTCAGACAGGATGCGTTGTAAAGACGCACTGATTAGTTCCACGTGGTGACTCTCCCAGCCCCGACGCAGACGTGCGTTTTGAGAAGATATTTCCTTCCCTTTTTAATTTCTTTTTTTTCTGAAGAAGGATAAAGCGAACGACGAAGAAGACGAGGTTCGGGTAAAATGTTGACAGGAGTGTCAACGAGCACTTTTAGCTTACGGTTTGTAAACATTCGCCTCCCGTCATTTAAAATGGCCCCCATCAATGAACTGTCCAGCTCCTGTTGGTTTAGCTGCTCTCCGGTGACGACGGAGCGTTCTGCGTTGGCCGTGCCCCTCGCACGCCGCCAGCAACCGCAGCCTCTGAGAAAGGAAGTGCTGCCCAGACCCAAACGCTTTGTCCGAACGTCACCCCTGACAGGTGGGGGGGCGGAATCTCCCCCCCCCCCCATTTTGAGGTCCACTCTGACTAATAAAAGGAGAACTATATTTGTGTTATCCAGCAGGGCTCGAGTTGTGTGAGCTCATTATGTCACCGTGTGACGTCAGCACTTTCCAACAGCTGCTTTGTTGCATTAATTTGAAAACCAACAACATCTTCCTGTGCGCTCGGACTGCATCACATTTGGTGTCTGGATGAGAAGAGAAGACCACCTTTTTTATGAAAAATATTCCACCTGGGCCCGCTGATATCTTGAGGGGCACTTGTCAGTTTGCGCTGGGGTTCATATAGAAGATCTAGAAAAAAAGGAATAATTCAAATAATTTCATAAAAAGTATGAAAGACTCCAGTGTAGCAGCCTGATTACAGCCTACCTAAATGAATGTAATGGTAGTTTATGCCACCCTTTACTCTTATACATCTACAACTGAATAACTTCACTCATATGACACTAATTAATGTAGTGTCAGCCATATTGTGGTTCTGTGGCAACTGAATCATGTGGACTTCAGACATTATGTCTGATATCATATTTTATGTGTTGTTACGCACAAGCGTCTTTGTTTTCAGCTTGGAAAGTGAAATAAAGCATGTTTTTCGAGCTATATTTCCATCTCGGATTACTTTTGGAATTTTTGGACAACAGCTTACCCTATGTTCAGTGAGTGTTTGGACATTATCAGGAATATTTTGTGTTTTCAAGGAGAGGTGGATGTTTATTCCTCTGAAGCCATTCTTTATAATCGTCTTGAGTTTAAGGGCTTTTAGCTTTCTTGGCTACCAAGAGGGTTATTTGGTGTGCAACAGATAGTTTCTTGTGCTTGAGAAGAAGCACCTTTATTAATAAAATCCCCTCACTGTTGGCACACTACCATTATTTTGTGGTTATATTGGTGTCATGTTACAACCAGGAGCTGGTGGGAACTTTACAAAACATCATAAAGCTATTTTATGTTTGTATACTTTACCAGGTATTTAAATATTTAATAAGCATTACTCATTTCTAATATAAACTCTTATTTAAATGGTCACAACTGATAATGTCAGCGGTACGTTGGCTGGGATTTAGGCTCCTCACTCAGTTAATATAAATGCATTAATGCATCAGTTTGAATTAAACCTTTAATAGAGTCATCTTCGTGCCAGTTGCCATTAAGGAAATTTGACTTGCTGTGTCGTCAACAGCCTCGCCGTGCTAATGCATAAAAACATAGAAGCCACGGCACCAGTTCCATACCTTTAATAACGCACTAAGTGCTTCTCAGTGAGGTTGAGAAGCGCAGTTCCTGGACGACGGACGGTCCTCAAAGTACAAACACGTTTCAGATACAACACGTGAGTGTGGATCGGACTTACTGCTTGCGTTTATTGCAACTATAAAGGTTTGATCTTTACTAAAAATACCTGACTAGGCTCTGTTGTTAAAGTGGCGACGCATTTCTCGTCTTATCCGTTGCTTTTTACGTGGTCGTTGTCCTGGAAGCACTGGATATTTACGGTTCTCAAAGAATTCAAATCTTCCTTTCAGTCTGTCTGAGATCCTGATTTACACACATTTGTTGGTTTGTGCTTTTCTTGTCTTTTTCATCCGTTTTATTGAGAAGTGCTGCTCCTCCTGGGGTGGTTTGGGAAAGTTGACCCGTTAACCAGCGCGGTTAATGGGTCAGAATTAGATTAGTGGTGAATGTGAGGGGAGGGACCTGAACGGGCTCGTCTCCCATCACTTCTGCCTGCATATTTACATTATACACCACCTCACAACTCACCCCTGTCCCTAATTCCTGCCTATGTCCTCAGTTAGAAATCGCTTTGAAGTCTTGATTCTTTTTTTTTTTGTTTTTTTTTCGTTCAGAAATGTCGATGTGCATTCGTAGTTTTTATCTGTCCCGACGAAGATAAGCTGACCGGTGCCAGAAACTGGACAGTTTTAAGTAGAAATATGGACCATATAATTGCTGGATTGTTTTTAATCGGCCGATCTTGACCATCATTGATTAATTAATTATCAAGTAGAAAAATGAAAATGCTTTAGCAGCTGCTACAGCCAGCTCCCTGTAGCCCGCAATTTAGTCTTTTAAAGAAAGGATGTTCTTCTATATGTATTTTTAGGTGTACAAGTTCCTATAGAAGTGGTTAAATACGTGTTTAGTTAAATAAAGCAGTTATTGTTATATTTTGCTCAATGAAAAATATATGTTGGGTAAAAATAATTTTATAAAAATGGTGTTGTATGTCAGCCATCCGCTGCCCTGATTTCTAAAGATCAGCATCGGCCACAGAAAACTCCTCGATCGACCTAAGATTTCCTTGCTCGATTGATGACCTCATATAAACACATATGACCTCAATAAACGTTCATTTACCTCACAGTTTTTATGACAAAGACGCAACACTTAAACAGGCAAGCCTTGGCTGCATTTATCATTCCTCTTACTGTCATTTGTTTGCTATCATTCTCATCAATAGTGCAAAAATTTCCTCTAAAGTCAGTAAAATAGATGTCTCAGGCTTGAAAATTCAGTTCCACGGGTTAAAAAAAACTCAAAGACCAAGAACAGAGAGGTCCAAATTTAGCAGCAGCAGGTAGAAATGAGAAGTGAACCAGCTTCGTTGCCACTGTTAACTGAATGGTTTAGTGAGATCAGATCAGGACGAGCTCAGAGAAGATGATAAAGCTCGATTGTCCCGAGGAAGTAAAAAGTCATCCCAAGGGAGGGCGTTCGATTTGTCTCTTGGTCTGCCGTTTGACGCTGCGAGTCGTCCCTCTGCCTGAATCGAACCTCAGTCTGGGTCACAGCTACCCTCCACGTGTCCCTGACTGCCTCCGTCCTTCAGCACGGCGTCCCGGTGTCCTGCTCTGAAGACTCGACCAGGTTTGTGTGTGTCAGTGACCCACAGTCCGGGCTCAAACTCGTGATCTCAGCCTCTAGTGCCATGGGACGGTCTTGCCCGAGCCTTTGTCCCGAGGATACCTACACGACCGGCTGTGTGTCCCAATGCTAGACTAAATGCACGTAGCTGTGCAGACTTCTTGCATCGCGTCCTGCCCCCTTTCCAGCTGTGGAACCGAACGGCCAGTCCAGGGAGAAGTCTGGGCGCAAATCTTCAATAAACAGAATAATGATGCCTGTCACTGCTGTGGTGAGGAATAAAACTCCGTTGGTAAGATTCTAAACATGTCAAAGTTTCAGTCCTCTCGGAGGTTTCATAAACTTGCAAACCGGTAAAATAAAACAAGTTTGTTTATTTGCTAAAAACGCATTTGTGGTTTGAGGTTTTATATTAAAGTTGTGAGCTTGTGGAGGAGTTTTTTGTTGTTTTTTTTTTCCCCCTGGCAGTTTCCACTTTTGATTTGTGATTTGGAAGTGCAAACGAGGAAGGAGCGGGTTTGCTGAACGCCACGGGTCATTTCACCTTCTGTAGAAGCGGAGCAGTAGGTGGCCAGGAGGTTTCAGCTCGGCGGAGGTCCATTACAAAATGACCTCCGACCAACTTCGCGCAGATCGGAGGGTCTCTCACGCCACAGGACGCCAGCAGCTGACTGGAAGACGTCTGTCTGCGCCTCAGCCTGATGTTTTGAGCTCCCCTCGGTCCTTCGAGGACACGAGATCAGAAGAGCGATGTTTGTATTAACGCCAGATCACATTTCAAATGGCATCCCTGCTGCAGTTGGACTTTTAAAAAGTCCACTACACATGCACAAAACCCCAATATTTAGATCTTTTTCTTCTTCATGAACCTCTCTTACTGTCTATCCAGTCTGCTATCGGTTTCCTTTTGAGGACGGCTTTGATGATGCGCAGCTGTGTGGTTGATCAAAGTCGCGGTTTGCCCCTCAGGAAGTCGATAATGAAACTTATCTGCAGAGCAAACCAAAACTAGGAGTGCCCGATGATTCAGCTCTCAGGCAGACGATGCAGACAGCCACGCGGTTTAACATCCTTTCTGTTAGCGATACAATTTGGCACTAGATGTGAGTTTCGACTGCGGTGGCGATTTTTTTTTTTTTCGGGGAACGGTGACGTTTTTACAACCTGGCTATTACGACTCGAGCGTTGGTTTATGAGTGACTAAAATAACGCTCTGTGTGGATCACTCATCCAAAAATTAAATTTTTTTTTTTACTCTTTCAAATCAGAACTAAACGCTTCAGTTTCTGACAAATGATGGCGTTAAAGCTGACACATAAACACAACAGTAAAGCTATTTAATTCAGCATTAGGTTGTGTTTTTTTGATGAAGGAACCGCTTTATTAAGCTAGTTAATGTTGACAGAATGTGCTTTCAGACCGCAAAAGCACTGCAGGTGTAGCCGATCGTAGTCCTTAGAACCATGTTTCTCGGTTTGTTTTGTTTGTTTTTTTTAGCTCTTGACTCAGCGTAGGCTCTTCCTCGTCTGAAAAGGTTTTCTTGAGTGGCGTAAAGGTGATGTGATTGGTTCATTTATAAACACGTGTCGTTTGCTGTGACAGGGATGGGCATTCCAAGTAAAAACACTCTAATAATTCATCGGTAATTCTTTGATTTTTTTTCAAATATTCGACTCATTCCACCCCCACCTGCTTTGTCTCGCTCCTCTGGTCCTGCACCACCTCTCTCTCCGCTCTCCAGCCTCCGCTACAAACATGGACCCAACTTGCGGCGACCAATTGTCCGTTTCGTGTTTTTGTAAAGCGCGGACAGGGACGCACCCGTTCTGACCGTGAAGCTGTAAAGCCGAGCTCTCTGACCATCGTTTCTACTTTGTAGGAAGATGCTGGGATGCTCCAGGTTGTTTCTCTTTTCCTTTTTTTGTTTTAGTTAAAAAAAAAAAAAAAACAGCACTCCAACTGGAAAAAGCACTGTTAGGAAACAATTTTGTTGTGTCACTACCAAGTAGAAGTGTAAAAGCAAAACATAATTCTTCCAAGTTTTCCCATTTTAACAAAATCCCTGCCCATTCCAAACCCTCAGAGAGCCCTCATGGCTGTTTAGTCCAAAATACCTAATTGCTATTAGCAAATACTTCAGGTTACAAAGGAGAACAATGAAGCAAACTAACGTTTGCTCAGCTGTGGTGCAGCACCTTCATTTGGGGTTATGTCATAAGAGTTATTCTGATTCTGAAATGTCTTCCTAGTCCAGTACATTCACTGGCAGAGCGGACCGTAGACGATGGGAAAATGTGGCTGGGCGGTTGTGATGTAACACAGATGAAGTTGTAAAATCATTTTTAGGAATTAAAACCACAGAGGAAACTGGCAGAGAGGTGAGGGAGGGTGGGGGCGGGGGTGGGCACCGAAGTGCACGCCGGTTTAACGGGACAGCGCTGTCCTCCCCTTCACCTCCATCACTGCAGCTCCTCTTCTCTCCTCCATTACATCAGAGACGGCAAAAAAGCCAAAAATGCCTCCGCGCGGCTCGTGGCGTTCGAGCGGCCGTGGCGCTGTGGAAAACCCCCATCCCCACCCCCCACCCACCTGGATGTCTCTCTGTCATTGTGTCACAGAGTGGAAAGACAGGGTGATGTACGAGCGCGCGAGGAGGAACAGCAATGCCACTGAAAACTGCCGTTGTGGCATAGTTTTCCACTTTTTTTCCTACTTTTTTGGAGGGGAAATGGGAGAGGAGGACTTCTTCTGTTATGCAATTCCAGCGGAGCGCGTCGCAGAGGGAAAAGGTGACGTGAGACGGATGAAATGTTCTCGAGCTAACGGCGCTGCCAGCCTCTTTCCTCTCACGTGTGTGGATGTGTGTGGCGTGGTTTCCCATGTTGTTGAACAAGTTTTTTTTTGTTGTTGTTGTTTTTTTTTTCCTTTCCAGCAATATAAGCTCTCTGTCTCAGTCTGTGGACTTTTATTGCACATCTTGATCCCTCCTCTGTGTTTAAAGACAGGTTTGGTTGGTGTGCAGCCTGACATCTTGTATCACAGATTATTAGGTTACTCTGGTTATGATGTTTTTATTTGTAGGACTCATTCAGACTTGTGTATCAAATGGCCCCTTCCTTTATTAAGCTCTAAGATTAGATTAGGCTTTGCAGCTGATAGAAAACTCAGTTTCACCGCCATTGCTCCTGATTATAAAGTTTCTGACCATATTTGGGCGCCCAAACATTCAGGCTACTGTCACACGGGTCTGCGTTTTGCCACATGTTTTGAAATTCTTTGTACAAGGGTCCAAATGTGAAGAAATTAGGTGTATTAGCTGTAAAAAGCCAAGTCTGGGGATGCATATGAGGTAGTGTAATGTATGTATTGGGGTGAAGGGTACTACAGCGTGACCATGGCGTTGCAATAGGGGAACGGTCTCATCGTTTCAGCTGGTGTGACATTTTTTTCCGTTAAAGTTGCTGCAGCGTATCGACGGCGTTCACCAGCCTTCTCGTCTCAAAGAGCGCGTAGTATTGTCCAAGTTGCGGTCGTCTTGTCTGCTCTCAACCCTCCAAGTAAAGTTCAAACCGAACCCCCCACAGTGACAGTAACCTTATCTGGTTCCATGTCTGTCCTCAACCAGTACCAATGTCTGTCTGTCTGTCTGTCTGTCTGTCTGTCTGTCTGTCTGTCTGTCTGTCTGTCTGTCTGTCTGTCTGTCTGTCTGTCTGTCTGTCTCCCTCCCTC
>NC_051441.1:17440197-17446659 GCF_001649575.2 Kryptolebias marmoratus | reverse complement strand
ACCTCACCAGGGAGGCGTCCAGGAGGCATCCTCACCAGATGCCCGAGCCACCTCAACTGGCTCCTCTCGATGTGGAGGAGCAGCGGCTCTACTCTGAGTCCCTCCNNGATGACNGAGCTTCTCACCCGATCTCTAAGGGAGAGCCCAGACACCCTGCGGAGGAAACTCATTTCAGCCGCTTGTATTCGCGATCTCGTTCTTTCGGTCACTACCCAAAGCTCGTGTACATGTACACATGTACTCCAACAACACAAAACGTACCACAGTACTGTGGCAGTGCAGACAGAGCATTAGCATAGCGTAGGATTTTATTGTATAAAAGCCACAGATTATATTCTTTAATAATTCCTAGGATTTAAAACTGAATTATTATCTTGTCACAGTTTATCTCTACTTTCGGCCATCTAAGTATCCCATGATCTTTTACATCTTCAGCATGGCTTGAGAATGTGATGCATAAGGATTTATATCGGTTCAATATATGTTATCCTTTAATTAAAAATAATCTACGGGGCCTTTAGGGGTTTTGTTTGCTCCTCCTATCCTATAATATTATGTTTCCGTTTCTGTTTCTGTTTACGGAGATTAGGTGCAGCACATTCGGAAACATTTCTTTCCCAGTTTAGGTGGGATTTGAAGTTTTTTGCTTTGTGGTATTTATTGAACATCGCTAGGATTATAGGTTGTTAAAGAGATGCTTTGTTCCTTTTTCCACAGAAGAGATAACAGAGCACATGTTTAATCTAAAAAGTTAAAGATAAAGGTCTCTTTTTTTTTTGTCTTACCAATAAAATGATGCACTGGGACATCGTCTAGTCATCTCATCAGATTTGGATATTACAAAAGTGGATTTGCAAATAAGATAATATAAATTTCCAGTGATAAACATGATGCTAATTGCATTAGCTGTTCTATGGTGTTTTCAATGTTAAGTTAGCATCTGTGCTAATTATTGATCACCAGCCTTTGATTAAAAGCTTTTTTTTTTTACTATTGTGCACTCTTTAATAGGAAAGAAAATATATAACTCTGTTTATGTATATAAAATAAGCCACTGTGTTTAAGTTTGCAAGATAATTAAGATGCATCAATAATTTTTTTATAATCACATCACAGCCCTTTGAATCTTTAGGTGCCAACAGATTCCCACCTCTAATGTCTGTCCCATTTAACAAATCCTGCACTGATGAGTCCAAACTCTGTGCCCAATAATACTGTGTAGATAATTTGGTTTGGTTCAGTCACTTCAGAGCTCCTCGACTTCTCAGTCAGGTAGATTAAAAACGCCAACTCGGGACTCCTTCCTAATCAACTTTGCCCCATTTCCTCCACGCGTCCGGGCGAATAGCTGCGTGTCTGTGAGCTCGCCGTGCGTGGACGCTCCAGCAGTCTGCTAATATCAGCCTCCCGCCGCTGCAGGCCCAGAGATACTGATCTACAGAGACCACGTGCAGGACCGAGCCCTGGAAACAGTTCGGGAGGCGACTCAGACACAGATTAAAAAAAAAAAGCCCAGCTTGACTGGTACATTTATCTGCAACAACTAAGAAGTCTTCATCTTGATTTCCTTTTTTTTCCCCTTTCCTTTCCCTCAGGGCTTTAAAGTCTCAGAAAGGTCGGGAGGTGGGGGGCTGAAAGGAAACCCTTTGTTTGTAGAGGAACAATGTTGCGCATGAGAGTGCACGGTCCTGGGTCTGGAGTCAAAACAGGGCAGACAAACAGGCAGACCGGCAGAGGAAAGACCGGCAGAGGAAAGACCGAGGAGGACACGCACTCTGGGGGAGTCTGTCCCCCCCCCCCGAAAATGTCTCGGACTGTCTGGTGGTTCTGGGTCAGCGCGGTGGACTGGAGGAACCAGGTGGACAGGAAAGAGGGAGGGGGGCTTCAGGACGCGGTCAACCTGAGCTAGAAGACCCGAGCAGATATGTTTAGGTTCACACACAGTTACAATTTCACGCATCCAGTCGACGGGGCCGCTTTTCTGAACCGCCGCCTCCTCTTCCTCTTATTAGGCCGCGCTTCCAGATAGTTTCGGCCTGGGACAGGGTCGTGGGCCGTCTTGGTTCCCACCACCTCCCATCCCACTTCCTCCACCTCCTAAACTCCAGTGTAATGGTTAACCACAGAGCAGCAGAGTGGAGGCAGTGTGAGCGTTCTGCTCCTTTCCCATGTTTTTCGTGTGTGTGTTTGCGAGCGTCGGATCAGTGTATGTTTCACAAGAAACGAAAGTGGTCCTCTAGTTTTGGTCTGTGACTGCTACCATGGCGATGCCCCCCTCTTCCTTCCCTCCCTCAGACGTCACGTGAGCGCTCCCTCCCCAGGTGTTTGGCTTGCGTCTGGCGGACTTCATTGATTCGCCCTCACAGTGGGGCTCTTTGTCTGCGAGCCTGTGAGAAACTCTGCCCATCCTCTCCCCACAGGTGGGACATTAACTTCACCTCGAGGTCTCAGGCTCTGCCTGTTGCCACTCGGGGGTGGGGGGGAGGGAAAATTGATTTTTATTAAAAGTCAGCGAAAGGGAGGGACTCTGCGAACGGAGGTTGTGCGCCGTATTTGTTGAGCCTTTCCCAGCTGTCCTCGGGGGAAGCAGCTGAAATGTGAAAAGCCATTTTGCTCTTAATCAGCTGAAGTCGGAGCCAAGAGGAGTTTGACTTCGACGCTCCCTGTTCCTCGTCTCAAGTTTACACTCAGACACGGACATTTTAGGATGTGTGTCTCAGACTATCCGTTGCATTTTGCTCAGTTTTTCGACCTTTCTTTCAGGTCGTCATCTGCCTCTTTTATTAAACTGAGAACTCCCAGTCACAGCGAGCCTTAAAGGTTTTGATGCTGACTTGTCACGTCTATCAAAACCTGCGGTAAAGTGACGCTAAACACGACTGAGGACAACCCCCCCATTTAATGCCGTTATCATTTAAAGCAACTCCAAGTGTCCCTGCGGCTCTCCTGGTGTCTGAAGCTCCTCTCATCCTCGCCCGTCTGCGATCAGAATGAGAATCACAGGCAGGACAGAGACGCCCTTCTCTCAGCTTTGCCTCGGCACTCGCGGTCGCTATGACGACGGAGGATCTGAGCTGGACGCACGAGGTTGTGTGGCGCTTTTGCGAAATGAGCGCCTGCCTCTCTGCGTGACTGAGGAAATCAGAAACCGTCCGAGAGGAGATGCCGCGATCTTATCCGGCACGAGTTTCATGACACTAAAGTTGTGAGAAAGTACCGTGCAGCAAACGTTTGTCGTCTAAGATGGAGGACAATTTCACCTGTTTTTGTCTCAGATTTGGACGTAGAGTTCAAATAACGGCTGAAACATCAGTAAATTTCTAAATAGATGCTGATACAGTTTGTTCCAGCTGATGGTTGTGATATCAGTGGTTTCTAGAAAGCCTGTTTTTACTGTAACCTGATCACTTGTTTGGACTAACGCAGCGAGGATGGAGAGACATTTGATCAACCGGCTCTTTGTTCCTCCATCTGAGATGCCAGGGCAGACGTCAAAACTGCAATTAGATATCCGTCCTCCTTGATCCTCGGGGTCCGACGAGGACTAATCTAATCAACGCGATCAACCATACATGTCTCCGCCGCAGCGTCTGACTGACAATAATAATCAGGATTATTGGAAATTAAATATTCGCATCACTTAATGGCCCTGAAACTATAATCCATGTAAATCTAAACTGGTAAAAAGGATTAGAGCCGCAACAGAAGCTGCTTCCAGATGATCGTGATCACAGTTTCAAGTAAAGAAAAAAAAAAAATGAACTCGTAGTCAGCTTTGTAGCCATCGTAGGCAAAATGCTTTTGTAAATAAAATAATTTTGAGGTTGAGTCTGTGGTCCCAAATCTGTTGTTGCAAGAAATTATTCAGGCTGACATCTATTCAAACGAGCAGTGCGACACGGGTTACTATCAGAATGGTTTTTAGCATCGAGCTCGCACAGTGCGGCATGTACAAAAGAGCCGAAGAAACTGAATGAACTGGTTTTAAAAGGCAGGCTCGGTGCCGAGGAGCGCTCTCGAGCTGCTTCAGCTGACAGCTGGAAGAAAATCGCTGCGCAAGTTGCTCAACGTAACGGGCAACTTTGAGCGAAACTTCAAATGCTGGAGAACCAACAGGAGACTGAGGAGGACTTCAACTAAAAGAGCTGAGGCGGGACATTTTAATGTGAAATTCATGCTTTGCTGGTAGTTTTCTTGAAGATGGGTGAAATGCAGTGCAGCAATTAAATATTTGCTCGTGTGAAGAAGCCATTCAACATTAAAGATTTCTGCATTTGTCGTGAACTTTAAGAATATTGGTGTGCTCCCAACTTCATTTTCTCATTAGTGACATATTAAACAGTTTTTATGGGTTATGCTGCGCCTAATTGACTTCTTTTTTTGAACTATTGTCTGTGCGAGCAGGTTTTCTTTCTATTTTTAGCTGTAATTTTTGCCTCTTGTCTGTTTTCCTAAGGAGTTATTTAGGTCTAATTGTAGTGCAGCCTTCCTGCCGTGTGGCTAGCTGAGGGCTGCTAATGTACTCACTGGAGGGTCTGCATTTTTTCCCTCGACTTGGCTCGGTCCTCTCCGTGCAGTTCTTCTTCCTGCGTCGCCCTTCCTCTCCTCGTCGCTGAGAAACGTTTCGAAACGTGCTCGTTAGCTACTAATTAATTCACTGGTGTCGGAGTGGAGAGCGAGGCGTCTCGGGGGTGGGGGTGGGGGTGCTCTCATTGCATGCACGTGGGCACGCGCTCGACTCCCCGTTCATAAAAGAATGCACCAAAAAGGTGATGCGTCCCAGATGTTTCAGAAACGAGTTGGGTTTCGCTGGAACATTACACATTCCCGGAGATGTTTGTGGAAAGAAATTCCTCCTCATCTGTCGAGCATGTTCTGCACCCTCCTTCACCGTGAGACCCCCCCCCATCCATCTTATTGGGCTGTTTATGCTCCTACTTTAATCTCACAGTCGTTGTTAGATACCATGAGTTTGTACATGCCGACGCTGGCGATTCGTGTATTTTACAGGCACGGTCAAACTGAAGTGATTCAGAGTGACATTTTTACACGGTGTGTACGTCTGAGTATGTGCGGCACCGGAGCGCAGGGTCAGAGGAAAAAGCAGCGACTGGTGATTGAGTCATTTAAGCTGCATCCTGCTACTACGGGGTTTGCCTTTTCGGAGCGCTACCACCTGCTCAGTGGAGCGGGCAAACATCGGTGGTTGACTCCAGTTTGAAATGGATTCGTGAGCACTGAAGCGCCCTTACTTTTCAGTTTCTGTCACGTGTTTTTTTTGCGCCTTCTCAAACGGCCTCGAAAAATAGTGTAGTAGTAGAGTAGTGTGCCAAAACCTTTGGCAGTGGTATACCATATGGTGAAAACGAAGCAGGTAACAAAAAAAAGCTACATTCACAGCAATCGAATTCTGTCAAAATGAGAGGAAAAACCCATTCCTCTTTGGAGCTCGATAGCTCAGACGTAGGTCACCGAAAGTTGGACTTTACATGACTGACCTGGTCTTTTACCGTTTTCACACCATCTCTGTTTAGTGTTTATGGCTTTTGAAGAATATACCATGAAATGTTCTCCTCAGTTTTTGCAAACAAACCTTTATTTTCCCATTTGCTTTACATTTCTGTTACAGTTTTATTAAAGTCTGTTTATATGACACCTTTCACAGAAACAAATGTTAAATGCAATACAAGGAGAAACAACACAGCTAAAACAGTTAGCAGGCGTTAAAGAGGTCGAACTTCTTACATGAAACACTGTCGAGACATTTTACATGTGACAACCAGACTGTTTTTAAAAAAAACATCCTATAGTTTTCACACAGTGATTGTTTGAAGGTTAATTTTTACTGTATTTTTCTGTCTGCCTGTCTTTTACACAGTAAGAGTGCTGTCGGAGAGTTACCATGGTGACCGTAACAAGCCGTTAGCAGCAACTGAAACATTTCTTTACGCTCCTTATACAGTTTATACATCAAATTGTCTCCATTTTTGTCAGCTTGGATCGGTGGTTCCTAAAGTTGGGTGGCTCCCAAAAGAGTGCTAGAGTCATTATTACAAAGAGCAAATACAGTAATCCTAAATTCATAAAAACAGTATCATAAAGGCTAAGGTTGTGTTGTCATTAGGGCTGGAATACTGTGGAAAATGTATCGTCCGCGCAATATCAGTGATATCGCAAAGGAAAAATTATAAACTGAATCGCATATCAAGTTTTCCTGAAATCATGCCACCCTAGTTGTCATGATGACTTTGTTGTTATTTGCAAAGTTTGTATACCTAAACTGTTGCTATTTGGGATTGTGAGATTCTGCCGCTGTTGTTTTGTGAGTCGGAAGCCTCGGATTATAACAAAAGTCCCAGATTACAGTTCGGGCTTTGCAGAAGAAAGCTGACCTATATTGGGCTTTCAGGCAGTAGCTGCGCTGACACCCTTCTAACACCCCCCCCCCCCCCCCCCCCACCC
>NC_051441.1:17392953-17440183 GCF_001649575.2 Kryptolebias marmoratus | reverse complement strand
CCCCCCCCCCCCCCCCCCCCCCCCCGAGTAATTTTCTCCCTTCGTAAAGAACTTCCCAGGATTGGTCGTCAGAAATAACTTCCTGCCAAATATCTTGGCCGGCCGATCGCCGAGAGCCCCGGCAATTAGCCCAAGCGATGACAAGCGACACGCATTTCTCAGAGGGCGTGGACTATAAATAATCACACAGGACCCCCACCCCCCCCCAACGCCAGCTGCGGCGTGAGAACAGGTTTATGTAGCCGAAAGCACGACGGAGCAGCAACATGTGTCGGGCGTCGTGTAAGCCTCATTGAAGAAAATCGAGAAACGGCAGCGGCGATGAGATCATTAATGTTGCGTCTCGCTGTGGTCTCGCCTTGAGTCGTTCCAGCTGCGGCTCGAAGTGTCGGCGAGCAGATGTTACAACTTCAACACGATCAAACGCTTTGCAGAAGCTAAGCCCCTCTCCTCCACCCGCACCTACACTCCCTGCTTTTCTGGCACATTTTATGAGAGAATCCAAAAAATGTTTTGGACTCCTTGTTTCTGCCCTCACTTTACAGGGGAATACGTTCAAACATAATCACACTCGAAACGCTTTAAAGTTTGTGTCAGGGCTTTTAAAAAGCGTCGTCTCGTTTCTACACAGCTCGCAACACTGTTCCTCAGAGTAATGGGGGGGGGAATGTTTCCATGTGCCTGACTCACTGGCCGTAACTCTGAACTCCAGACACCCAGGTGGTTAGTGAGCTTCCTCATCAATCCATATTTCGCACAGGAGGGAGTGAGTGGCTCTGCTTCATCTCCTCAGCAACCACCTCCACAGAGTTATACAGTCGACCGGCAGGATCCGGCTCTTTGCTGCAGGCGAGCTGGTGCTGATGGAGGAACGATGACTAAACGTCTCCAACTGAAGAAGAAAGAAAACATTAACTTTTCTTTGGCTAAACCCTGTTGTTCCTACGGTGAATGTCCTATAAGTTGCAAGCAGAGCTTCAAATTGAAATCAGAAGGTTGCTTCCTACACTGTTGCTGTAAACACGGAAGACGAATAGAAATACGGAAACCGTAATTGGTCCTGGATAATTGCTGGATTATTGCTCGCCGCCGAAGGCAAAAGGGCAATATTGTTTTTGCCCGTGTCTGTTATGTTAGCGAAGTTTCCCATGAGCCAGCGAACAGATTTTAATGATACCCATCTACAGCTGGGTTCAAGATGGCCACCACAGCTAACTGACGTTGGAAAACAGAAAAATGGCTCGTGAAATCTGGTGTGGTCGCAGCTGAGAGTCCTTCACAAGCTGCATTCTGAGCGCGCAAAACCTGTTTTTAAAGCTTTGGAAGTATTGGAGTCAACTCTGCCTGTTAGCGAAATATCTCATGAACCACAGGATTTTTTAAAATGAAACTTTCAGAAAGGCTTTACAACTTATTATGTTTTTGGAGTGAAACCAATTCAAGGTGGCTGCCACAGTCAGCGGACTTTAGCAAACTCAAAAAATGGCCGATATCTGCAGATACTGAGCTGAAGTTTGGTGTGGTAGTAGCTGAGTATCGTCCCAGACACGTACTCCGAGCGCTATCCAATGTGTGGCTGAAAACTTTGCCTTTCGCCTCATAATTCAACGTGTCTGCTGTAACGTACAGCCAGCTCCGTGTTGTTTGAACGATGGTCCTTTTTTTAGCACAGTTTTAAACAGGAAAACTTTGCAGAAGAATGTTAACAACCCACCATAGCTGTGTTTTATTACGTGTCAGATTTGTGTTTGAGTTTAACGCCTGACTTTTCTTTCTTTTCTAGTCCTGTGTGCCAAAAACCTGGCGAAGAAGGACTTCTTTCGTAAGTACCTGCCCGTCGTAGCCGTCTGTTACTTAATTTAAACTCTGTTGAAACGTATTCTTTTAGATTTGTGTGCGTACGTCAGCAGATGCTTTTTCCACATATGTTCAAGAGTGGAAGAAATCTCCATGTTATCCCATTATTAAATTTTTAAAAATGCCTGTTTTAAGCAGAGAAATTGACTCTTTTTATTTTAAAGTGTGACTACGATACTGCCATCACATCCCAATAGACTGCATCTATTGTCAGTTTCAGCAGCTTTCTTGCGCCGCAGCTGACTACCGTCCTAACTTATTTAAGGTGTTGGGAGTGTTTTGGTTTGTTTGGGGCAGGCTGTCATGGTGAAGGAGCACGTAAAGGTCCTCCGCTCACTCGGGTGGTTTCTGTGGTGCCCATTCCTGCCATTCCTGCCGCTCAGGAGCAGAGCAAACATTCGCTGTGGGAGTTGGTGGGGCGCAGTAATGACAATGTAGATAAAACTCTGTTTCCTTATGTGTGGACTCAGTATAGTGGTGTGATAATGCCACTTAATGCTTACTTTTACTTAGGTTTTAGTCAACAAGTCAAAGCTTCGTCAGCATTCGTGTTTCCTGTCAGGTGACACAGATGTTTAGGATTTTGTGTGAAAAATGAAATCAGGTTTCAAAGAAAGTTTATGAGCAATCGCGACTTACCGGTTGTAGATATCTTTTCGAACAACCTCAGTTTGGAGAAATAGTTTACTTCTGTCCAGCCTGACGAGCTAATGGCTAGTCCGAGCAAGGCCCAGATTTAAGGTGGATCGCTGGTAATCCTAAAGCAACTCCTCCAGTCTCAAAATTATACACTAGTTTGTGTTAGCGCTGTCTTTCCAAGCTTTACATTGATCCCAATTGATATGTGGTTGTTCCAGCAGAAATAATATGAAACTCCTGCTCTGCTGAAAGGACGCCATCAGAAGTGCTACAGCTAGCTGCCGTTACCGCTATTCGTGCTCGCAAATAAGCACAGCCTTGCAGCTCGAGCTGCCTGTTAGCTCATAAATCTGTTTCTCCAAACGGAGGCTGTTCAAAGAGCTACCTTCAACAAAAACTGTATTTTCCGGACTATAAGGTCCACTTAAAAGCCTTCAATTTTCTCAAAAAACGACAGTGCGCCTTATAATCCGGAGCACCTTATATATGTAAGAAGTCGTAATGTTTTAGTACCACTGTGGTAAACTACAAAGCTGCACCGCTCGCTTCATTAGGCCCCCACATACTCAGGCGTACTGTGCCTACTCCTTGAGCTGCGCGGACTCCAGGCAGACGTACAGACTGTCTAAAATTCTCCCGTGGCAAATCTCAGTTGTGGCGTCTCCGGACGAGGAGGAGGAGATCACTTGCCTCTTAGCTTTAAAAAAAACAAAAGAAAAGAAGGAGCCTTTAGTCCTGTTTCTTCACTACCGGGGCAGCCACCGCACACCTGCCAGCGCTGCACAGAGAGCGGCGGTCACGCAGTGCCCTGGCAACGATTCTCACCTGAGACGTTTGTGTCGCACACAAAACAGTCCGACGTGCAGCAGTTTCTTGTGCGACACCGAGTATGCGTATGCGGTCATAAAAATCGGTCTTTGCGCGGGCACCCGCCTCGAGTCCGTGCGGACCTCCTCGGGGTGAAGTACGCCGGAGTATGTGGGGGCCTTTACGTCGGTGCAGTATTCTCTGAAAAGACGGGATTGTTTTGTTTCGCTTAATGTGCCTTATAGTCCGCTGAGCCTTATATATGACAAAAGTTAAAAAATGGAGCATTTATTGACAGTGCGCCTTATAATCCAGTGTGTCCTATAGTGCGGAAAATCCGGTAAAACATACAAAACAGCTGAACTATTTCTCTAATGTGTTGATTAGGTATTAACAGATTTCTGACCATAATAAAGTGTGTGTGTGTCCCCGAGATGACACTGCATGAAGTGAAGCTCATTCTTCACGACGCCAGCGCGGTGACGTTCTGCTCTCGTCTCGCAGGCCTCCCTGATCCCTTCGCCAAGGTGGTTGTGGACGGTTCGGGCCAATGCCACTCGACCGACACTGTGAGGAACACGCTCGACCCCAAGTGGAACCAGCACTACGATCTGTGAGTTCCTCCCATCTGCTGTCACAGATATGCAGGTTTTCCTGCTGTGCGCCTCACGTTTTGTGCGTCTGTCTTTATTTAACCTCGATGTGTGTCGGGCTTTGAGACGAGCGGGGATTTAAACGGGAACAGATGAAACGAGTTCTTGCATCTGGGCCTCTCAGTATCGAGGATACGTTCCAGTGACATAACGGCTCGGGCTAAAAATGTCCTTTGGAGCGGCGTTTGAAGAATTAGGGAGGCTGGCGTCTGCGCCGAGTATTTTCTTCCACTGACTGGAACACGTGCTTGTCTTGTTGTGTCCCGATCGCCTTGTTGTTGTTGTTTTTTTTTTCTCCTCAAAGATGGTGCGTCCTGAGAAAGCGACCTGGAAAAAAACGGGGAGCGCGTGAGTGAAAATGTGAGAGTGAAAGTTTCCAGCGTTCTCCCGGTGTTTATCCAAACCGTCCTCCGCGGCCAACGACGGGGAGGAAGCACGTGTCTCCGTTTGTTTGGTTGCCGTGGATACCAGACCCCCCCCCCCTTTCCCTCTTGCTTGCTCTCTCGGCGCAGCCGTTAAATTCGCCGCTCGTGTCACATTTGACAGGAAGAAGGGGAAGAAGAAAGAAGTCACGCGTGTGCGAGCGTGCACACCTTGGGGATGAGGAGAACGGCTCAGTGGAACGTCTCCGCTCTAATTCGTCTCAAGCGTCTGCAAACGCAGTCGACTGGAATTTATGTGAAAGTGACTTTTCTTTGCCAGTGATGCGTTCGCCATCATTTACTGGCTGTCAGTGTTTACTCCTGTGGCGAACAGAAGGAATCTCAGGACAGAGGTATTAATTGTCTGAGAGCTGCCTCACACTCATACCAACTCGTCTCGGTGCTCAGATTTGAGCCGAGTGTATGTTGGAGCTGTGTGTCTCTCCCCCCCTCCCCCTCCTCATTTGTTGTGTGTCCTCCTGTCGGGGTGTAGAATGTGTGTGTGAGTCCAGGGATCTGGTCTCTCTGGTGCGCCACAGGCACGAAACGGTTCCGTGAGCCGTGACCCTTCGGCATTGTTGCAGGATGTTGCAGGATGTGGCCGGCGCGCCAAGGACAGTAGACTCAGTCCATCTGGCTGCCTGCCTCTCACACTCATTCCTCCCGCGCCGAATTTATAAAACGGACCTCTCAGAACCACAGGATGTGGTCGGAATTAACCGAATCTAAACATATTCTCCATTTGTCGGTGTGTGAAAGACAAGGACGCAGCAGGTACTTTTACTCCCCTGTGAGTGTGCGATTAATAAGATTAGATTAATCAAGATTGTTTTAGATGCAATCCTTTTTATTGTTAAAGTACCCAGTTCAGTTTAATAATTAGCTACACTAACTCATCAGGTGGTAACATCTAATATAAGATATTAATACAAACCCAGAACAAATGTCATCCTAAAGATTCAAATTTGATGTTTATTTAAAGCAGTAAATCAGATTTTTCTGAAGTGGAGAATGTTGTACCCAATTTCAGCTAATTAATGAATTAGTTAATCATTCTTTATGACTAATTTCTTTCCAAACAATCCAAATAAGTGTTTTATTTCAGATTATTTTGTTTGGCACTTAAGGTAGGTTTAAAGAGCCAATTTCGTTTTTCTGTATTCTATATGAATTAATGGGATTTAAATGATATTTATTTAGTTATTAACATTATCTACACAAATAAATGTGCTTAAATTAGACCGGTAAAATTGATGTGATACGCTCAACAAAGCCTAACATATCGTCATCTTCTTAAAATAATTGCCTAAGTCATTTTTTTTCAAATTTTTTTTTTTTTGCCTAAATCATCTCAACAATCATCTGTTTTTTTGTGTTTCCTGAAAAATTGCAAAAAATGACGTAGGCAATTATTTTAAGAAGGTGACGATATGAAAACATGCAGGTGTTGGTTTTTTTTTTTTTTTGTAAGAGCAGATAGAAGCTGTATCACGTGACACTTCCTGCAGGAATATCTTACAGGTAATCTTTGCAAATCATGAAATAAAACATAAAAACATTATCCTGAACGGTATCAGTATAAAGACATCCTTTGGTCTGTCTTTGGTGTTAATAGGTATTTGAAAACTTATTGTAAACACCAGGGAGCCCACCTATCCCAGCCGTCCCTGGGTAGGACACTCGTTATCCACAACCTTTTGTTTTACAGAAGATCTGAACTATCCCCCTGTAGATTGTGTGTGAACTCATTAAACTGCTGCAAACAACGCAGCTTTTACAAATCAAATATCTGCAAAGTTATGTGTTTTTATATATGGAACCGTTTTTTTATTCCAGATGTTATGTGGCGTGCTGCTGAATATGAACACTTAATCTTTTTCCATGGGTGTGTTGGACTTCACAGAAAACTGGTCCACCAAGTGTTTTTTATTTTTTGGTCCGATATGATTTTACAGATGTTAGGTCAGAGTGAAAACGAGCTAATCTGTGAGAAATATAAATCTTCTTTCTCTTTGCTTTGCTGCACAAAACGCAGCAGTTTTTTTTTTTGCGCTTTAAAGAATAAAACTGCAGCAAAGCAGATAAACTGTTATTTTTTATTTACTTTTTTCATGTTTTTTGCAACCGGCTCGAGTCTGTTATCACCTCAGCTTCACCTCGTATTGCTGCTTGGTTTTAACATCGCTAAAGAATAAAAAGTTGAGTAATTTCGGCACTTATTAGTAACTGTAATCGCCTCAGAATCCGTTCCAACCTGTTCTTTTCCCCTGCTGTTTATCCTACCACATTGTGAACGGGTGCTACTGCAGATCCAGTAGATTTATTTTAGTGTAGCTGCTTGTTGATGCACGCAAGGATTAAAGATTGGTTTCACTGGGAGAGAAATAAGAAAGAAAGTGGCTTTTTAATGTTGCTGTTGACAGCTACTGACAGAAGAAACTTACCTAAAAGTAAAACAGCGTATTCAGAAAGTGCCTGTCTTTTTTTTTAAACGTGCTGTTTTTTTATTACAGTTTTCCCACCGTCTTCTTTACTCTGTGTGTGTATTAAAAGCCTTACCCAGACTAATGAATTTTATTAGACGGCGAGTGATCCAAATGGCTGGATTTTGGTTATTAGCGCGTCCCTCCCGTCATGTCTGTCTGACAGAGCAGCTCGCTCACATCGCAGCCCAGACAGGCATTTGGCATCGACTCAAAATGTCCAGACGTCTTACTCACAGCCCCATTGTTTCATATCCCTTTTTGCTCGAGCTGCACGATAATTACAGCACGGCGTGGTTCTGTAAACCGTTCGGATTGATGAGTCTGAGGCTGAAGGAGGGGAGCGCACCCGAGCAGATGTGCTGTAACAAGTTCAGATGCTGATTTTTTTTTTTTATTATTATTGTCACTCCTCAACCTGACACATGAGGGAAAATGCAGGAGAGCAGCAGTGAAACCCAGCAGGACACAGATGATGACTTGTGGCTCATGTTTTGTACTTACATATCAGGCAGACCAGTTGATGCTTGAAAGGGATTTTCCAGCCACTGTAAAACATGACATTTGAATTAATATCTTACCTGTTAGACACGAATATTAACAGTCGTCATAAAGTTTGCAGCCTTTATTTTTATTATGGTACTTTGCATAAATGGCACCAATTCTGCAAAAAAGTTTAAATAAAATTTAAATAAAAACAGAATGCAATAATTTGCTAATCTTATAAAACCGTTTTTATTCACGATGGATCATAATAAACATACCGAATGTTTTAAACTAAGAAATTGTACCATTTTTTTAGAGAAAACAAAATGGCAATTTGGAATTTTGTGGCAACAACATCTCAACAAAGTTGGGCCAGGGGCAACAAAAGGCTGTAAAAGCAGCAGGTCAGTGAGAGGACTGGGTATAAAAAGAGCATTTTAGAGAAGCTGAATCTGCTAGAAGTAAAGATGGGCAGAGGTTCTGCATCTAAAAAGAGTGGAACAATTTCAGGATAATGTTCCTTAACGGAAAACTGGGAAGACTTTGATTATCCCATCATCTATGGTTCATAAAGTCATCAAAATATTCCAGGAATCAGGAAAAATCTTTGCTTGAAGGTCAAGACTGACAGTCAGTATTAAATGTCTGTGATCTCGGGGCCCTCAGGGGCCCCTGCAGTAAAACCAGGTTCTGGTTCTGTTCTGTTCATCACTGCATGGACTCAGGAACACTTCCACACATCACTGTCTGTAAACACAGTTCACTGGACCATCCGCTGATGCTGCTTAAAGCTCTATCAGGCAGAGAAGAAGACAGATGTGAGACTGAAAATTATTTTTTGAAACTACAGAGACTACATCCTTCAAACTAAAGAGGAGAGCGACCATCAGGCCTGTTATCATCACAGTTCAAAAGCCTGCCTCTCTGATGATATGGGGGTGCATTAGTGCCTCTGGTGTGGGTAACTAGCACATCAGGAAAGGCACCATCAATGCAGAAAAGGAGGCTGGTGCCTGATATCACTGCTCTTCCCTTAAACACAGTCAGTTAATGTTAATGTCAATGGTGAAACCAAAAAAGGGGGCCGTAAAATTTGCACAGCTGGTTTTAGATTCATTTAAAAAGGGTAAATAATTATCTGAAAGCGAAACGGGAGCGTTTTGTTGCTGTATTGTCACGCTGCAGCTCTGCGTTATCTTTCTTCCTCCAGTCCTGTCCTGCTTTTCCTGAGGAGCACTGCTGCCATGTTATAAATCAAAGGTTCGCACTTCGCTCGTGATGCTCTGTCACAACCTGAGATGCTCAGGGTCACACACACACACACACACACACACACACACGCAGACTGGCTGGAAAATCCCTCTGAGCTGCCCAACCTTCCTCTTCCGTTCAGTCTCTGTGTCCCTGGTGGTTTTTTTAACAACGCATCCTTGACCTGAAACCTCTGTTTGCAGTCTGTGTGTGTGTGTGTGTGTGTGCCTCCTCTTCCTCACAGTGATGAGGTCATCCTGAGTGAAACTTATTGAACACCTCACCAGGAGATTAGCTGGTGATCTGTTTGCTTTTATCCTAATGATCTGTATGAGCGATGAATAAACATTTCTTTTTCCCCCCTCAGATACATTGGAAAATCCGACTCAATCACTATTAGCGTGTGGAACCACAAGAAGATCCATAAGAAACAAGGAGCTGGGTTCCTGGGCTGCGTTCGCCTTCTGTCCAACGCCATCAATCGCCTTAAAGACACAGGCTGTAAGTGGGGTTTTTTTTACGCCGTCTGAGAAGAGCTCATGGGGATGATGTTGTTTTGAAGTCTCTGCTTTTGTTGTCCTGTCTGCTCTCCAGTGGAGATGCCTCTGAATCCCTTCAGGACTTTTATTTCTGTAGACTTCTGGAAAATATGTCTGTGGATAGTTTCATACAGAGCTGAAAGAGTTAAATACCACCCTATCAGTGATGATGATTATGATGACAGCTGCAGGTCATACATGAGCCACGGTTCAGAATAATTATATATTACTAGTTAAATGTATCTAAATCAGCATCTTACTCATCCTTGGTATCAGATCTTAATTTCCTTCTTTTTTTAATCAGATGTTCTTGTTTTATGGTTTACCCAAGTAATTAAATTCTGCTAGAAAATAGAAACAATTCTAATTAATTGAATTTTAAATGATTAGAGAGGGTGTGATTCATGCAGGGAACAAAATGAAGTTCTCGCCGCAGGTCTGCTCTCAGACTTAAAGGCTGAACGAACCGTTTATCACACGAGGTTTCTCTGTGCTTGAACGGTTCTACCTCGATGTTAGTGTCGTGTTGCCGTCAAGCTGAGTTTCATTCATGTCTGTTTTTTTTACTTTGGCAAGGAAAGTAATGAAGTTGATCTTGTTAAGTTTAGGTTTTACTGTTAAAACTTAAAGCAGCTTCGGTTCACAAACAAACAGAACCATTTCTTTTTGGTTGTACGCAGATTTAATAAAAAACTGATTTGCTCATCGCCGGTTGACTTTGTCTAGAAATCAGATCTGGACCTTTTTATAAATAGTTGGAGAACCCCTGGGGTAGGAGACTCCCACATGTAGGTCTGTTGAGGTCGTGCTCCAGGCATGACCGCGCCTCGCCGGTGAACGTGAGTCCGCTGCCGCCACGCTCCACTCAGGACCCCGAAATGCTGCCACCATGACAGGACATCACCACAACCTCACTACGGACGTTTTGAGCGTGCTCCAACCCTTCCACGACTCAGTACGCTGTTGTAGACCTCTCCAAGATCCTGCAAATACATTTTTTTATACCTGTCGAAGAGGGGTTGTCGTCTAGTGTGAAAGTCGATGCCACCCAAGTCCAGAAGATGCAGTCTGCGGTGGAAAATGAAGCAGGAATGATGTGTAAGAACTGCGCCGGCTCCGTACCACGTGGTGGAAACACGCCGTTCATGTCCTGCCCCGCTCGCTGCGTCTGACAGAGGCCAGACCGGAGTGTGAGAGGGGGTCAGCAGTCTGGCCTCTGCCAGAACAGGAAAAGACATTCGACTTCACCCTGCAATTACAGGGAAAAATGTCTTGTGTCAAAAGCTAGCTGCAAAAAAAAAAAAAAAAAGAGATGGAGGCTGTTGCAAATGTCTCTTTATATTTATATATATATATATATTTAAGCTGTGCCCAGTCGTTTTAGCAACAACACAGCAGTCTGGAGTTGTTTTTGTTCATGGTGAGCTGGTACCTGCTCTGTCAACCCGCGGCCATTTTTGGCCGATCCGGGAACGAATCCCATGACTTTTCCTAGAAGCACTGCTGTTTTCCTGAAGCGACACAGGAAACCTGAAGCTTGTGCAACAGCTGTGAGTGGTTTGCTTTTGCATTTCCTTTCCTTTTCTCCGGGTCTCTGCTCCTCGCCCTCTTGGTTTCCCCTCCCGTCTCCGCCGTGTGTGTGTGTGTGTGTGCGCACACACACACATAAACAAAATACCAACGTGACTAATCTCTATCTCCATCTGCCTATCTGGACAAGTGGTCATTTTAAACAGACACATAATTGTACAGCTGTTTAAGTGTAAAAGTAGATTAGTAGTTCTCCCTCTGTTGTGGTCTTTGTCATTTTTCTTTTTTTTTCTGTATTTACAGCATATTGTCCCCCTCTCCACCATCGTTGGAAAGGGCATCAGCTACAACATTTGTGTATAATTGCAGAGTGTCTTTGCTCGACTACAGTGTTTATGTATAATTGCAGAGAGTTATTGTTTCTTGTTTTGGTCTATATGACTTGGCAAGTATGTCCTTTAACTAAACATGCACTTTTCAACTGTGTGCGCGTTTTCTGTTTTTTCTGCGACCGCTGACCTCCGGCCAGCCTTGTAACGCGTTGACCGTTGTCTGTTTTGGTCCCTGTTTAGTCTAGACAGACATCCTGCGCTGTTTTGCATGACACCCAGACAACAGAGAGCAGATAGTGGCGTTTCTCATGTCTGCAGGCAGCTTGGACATATTTTGCTTGTTTTTGGTGGGGTTTTTTTTTTTTCTTTCCCTCCCGATTTCTTTTCTTTCTCCCTCGCTCTGAAATTCCTCAGCCTTGAAGAAGTTAAGACAAAAAGTTTCCAGACTTTGGCAGGGGGCTCGTGTCCACGCTAAGTCTGAGCCGGAATAGTGCAAGCTTTGTGCTGAGATTTGTCAAATGTTTGACCCCCCCCCTCCATTTGAACTGAAGCCCGCTCTGTGCTGATGCTCGGTGAGGTTTTTACGGCCCGTGGCTGTTCCACAGAGAGGACCATCTGTTCCAGGGCACAGCCAACTGTGCTCTGCAGACTGAAGAATGGGAGACGGGTAATGAGTGATGTAAATGATACAGAGCAATGGGACTTATTCAAGAAGCCAGAAACACGTTATTTTACAGGCATCTTTCTCACATGAATTCTGCCTTCTCTTGTCCTCTTCCTTCCACTCTTTGCTGCTTCGTTTTTCTTGCTCCTTTTGCTTTTGCACTAATTACACCCCTTGTTTTTGCTCCTTTTTTTTTTTACAGACCAGAGACTAGACTTGAACAAGCTGAGCCCCAACGACAGCGACACGGTCAGGGGGCAGATAGTTGGTGAGTACTTATCTGTAATTCTTCTCACCAAAGAGCTGGATCTGATCTTCTATTTCCTTCCTTTTTTACGTTTTGATGCAGATTAGATGCACATTAAATGTATCCAGACAGTAAAAACAAAGCACATTCTCACTTAAATCTACAATTTTTCATATCACTACATAGTAATAGTAAGTTTGGTACTTACCACATCTGAAAACTAGATACATGTACCTTTAAATGAACCAGAAGCTGTGTGCCCACGCAACTCCAAGGATGAAAGACACCAGCAACGACCGCAGAGAAACAACTGCTGCTGCCTGTCGGTCGGGGAAGGGTTTTAAGTTCGCTTCCAAACAATTCGGAGTCCATTGTTCTACAGAGAGAGAAAGATTATTCAAAAGCGGAGAACATTTAGGACGGCTCCCAGTCTTCTCGGTGAAGGATGTTCCAGAGAACTCGCGCCAAGGTCAGAACGCGCAGTAATCAAAGAAAGGGCAAGAGACAAACCCAGGACCTCCATCTCAGGGATTACACTGTTTTTATTCTCACTCGTACACTCGTTAGGATGTCGCAGTGCCCGAGAAAGCTTCCACACGCCGCAGGGGCCGGGGATCAACCCACCGATCCTCATTTGAGGAAGCAACATCCCTGCCGCTGGGCCAAAGCCTGGGGTGCTGGTAAAGGTTTGTCAGGAGAAGGTTTTCGGTCTAAAATGGCTCCTTAGGTTTGCAAAGCTGCGTCGAAACAAACTGTAAGACTTCCTGATCGTTTAATTGTGAAGCAGCAAGTCCATGTTTTACTAAACGCAGCATGCCAAATGTCCAGCATAGTGGTGGAGGGGGGGGGGATCAAATGAGCTCGTCTTTTTTTAAAAACACAAGACTTTGACGCCCGAGGCATCATAAAGCTCCCTCTCTGAGCTCAGACCGTGAGTCACCAGGATAGTGCACCTCGCACCAATCCTCCCCGTGACGTTTATTGTCAAAGAATCGTTGAAACCTCAGAGCAGGATCTCTCACTTTATGATGGGAAGCAGTAAGGGACACATAAAGGCACATGAGGTGGGTAACCAGGTCCAGATTAGAGTCAGGAAGTCGACCGGCATCGAAAAGGCGAAAAAGAGAGAGGTCGCACGGACAACAGGAGGCCTGAGATGAGTGACAGACAGGCAGGCGAGCTTGGCTTCCTGACAGTTTGTGCAACCTGTTGTTGAGCATGAGACAATTATCTCGCCCACTTTAGGAGAAAATTTCCCACTTCTCACAGAAACTACTTCATATCATGATAAACTAACACAAGAAACTTGTGGTGACCAAATCTGGTTCTGGAGGGCAACTATCCTGCACGTTTCAGGTTGGGTTTTTTTTTCCTTTGACACACCTGATTTGTATCAATGAGTGCTTAACAGGCTTCTGCAGGGCTTGAAGAGCAGAGAAACACCTAAAACATGCAGGATAGTGGCCCTCCAGGACCTGGATTGGACACCACTGGTCTACAACATGAGGGATAAAAATGGATCACCTGGTTCTCTGTCAAGTGATTGCAGCGTGAGGTGGTTCTGCTAGGTTTTATAATAAATCAGAAAGTAAAGTTTCACTTGTTCACATTGTATGTTAGCTTGTTTTTTAATAAATAAATAATAACATGCCATGTTTCATGTTAACACTTTATAAGGACCAGATGGGTTTTATTACATCTTGACATGTGAAATCTTAAAATTTTTAAAAAAGTTGTATATTTTTTTTATTCGCCTTGACAGTAAATGTGTAAAGTAGTATGTTTAAAAAAAAAACATTTTTCCTGCAGACATGAAAATATAAATACTATATAAAATGTAGCTTTATACGCCCAAACTGTGCCTTTGATCAAATTTAACCCTTTGCCTGTTCCTCGTAAATATATATAGCTTCGCTTCGTGTTTTGATCAAATCTCTGCGGCGTGGCTGTGATCTGCTGTCTAGTAACACTAGCATGTGCATCTGTCTGCCATGTGTTCCTGAAGTGAGCCTGCAGTCGAGGGACCGGATCGGCACAGGAGGTCCTGTGGTGGACTGCAGTCGGCTGTTTGACAACGATCTTCCAGATGGGTGAGCTGGACAAAAACCTCTCCATTTTTTTTCGTGTCCGATCAGCTGTTGCAAATCGTAAACAACACATGCTCTCTTTGAGCACAAGAGAGGACATAACGGTACAGAAATTGCATCGGAATGCGACTTTAGCACGTGGTGAATTAGAGCGGCGAGCCGGGTTAGCCGTGTCCGCTCACCGCTGCGTCCGTGTGTGTTTCTGCCGCCAGCTGGGAGGAGAGGAGGACCGCGTCGGGACGGATCCAGTACTTGAACCACATCACACGCACCACGCAGTGGGAGAGGCCGACCAGGTGAGTGCACTCTGCAGCCCACAGAAACTTCAACCCAGACCTCTTTCATCAAACAGCAGGGAGGGGAGGGGAGGGGGTCCACGGAAGACCTCATCTTTGACCTCAGCGCTCTTAAACTGGAACGCCCCGACGAACACTGAAGTGGGCTCCTTTTAAAAAAAAAAGAAAAAAAGGTGTCAGACAGATTGCTCCAGACAGCGAGGTTTAATGATGTGGAAGAGCCAAGAAAATCACAGCGCTGACAGGAAGGGACGTACAGGCATCTGGGTTTAATATTCACTTGTCCTGAGAAACATTTTAGAGTATGTTTTACCTTCTATTTCCCGAGTTTAACCTTCCCTAACTCTACATTCTTTACACTTTTTGTCTGAATGTAAAATACTTCACTCCTCTACCAGTTTTTTAATGTGTAGTACTCTGTAAGTACACATTATTCCTTATAGAACCCATTTCTCCCTCTCAGGCCTGCATCAGAGTACTCCAGCCCCGGCCGGCCACTCAGCTGCATCGTAGACGAAAACACGCCCATCAGCACGAACGGCGCCACGCCCACCACGGCGTTGCCGCCCAGTGATGGCGACCAGCGGGCACAGGAGCGGCGGGTACGATCGCAGAGGCACCGCAACTACATGAGCAGAACCCACCTGCACATGCACCCGGACCTTCCTGAGGGATACGGTTAGTCTGAAGAAACTTCTCTTTTCGTGGCGATGAGGCAAGTAGTTGAGTTCATCACCACCTGACTCCAGTTTCCCATTTATTACATATTAAAACACACTGACTTAAAAAGACAGGCACCCTAATAGAGTGATGGGAATGAAACGAAGGTGCACGTGGTAATAGCTCAAGTCATATCACCGTCGTATCCTCTCCTGCTGCAAATCGTCCCACAGCTGGTCTAACTGGACCTCAAGATCTGACGTGCGAGCTTATCTCACACATTCAGTCAGCAATAGATGGGTGGGATCTGGCCTGCCATGGGTCCTCTCCCCTCGCCATCACTATAGGCGCAGTAACTGGTGATCAGTGGTAATGCAGACCTGAGATTCTTTGCTGAACACGATACGATGCCCTTCGTCGTGGGTCCATGCCTCCTGGTAACGGCACCACTCCAGATGCTGTAGTCTCTGCTCTGGTGTTAATGGCAGAGAACCTGTATCCTGATGCCAACTATCAGGACACGGCACTGGAAAGAGTCCAACACTAGTGTCTGGAAAGCAGGCACAGATGTCATGGGGCTCTGTCATATTTGGCAAATAACATTGCGACAAGCCTCCCTTGGTATGCTCTGTCTTGGGTGGCTGAATCCTTCATAGCATGTGGGTGCCCTCGTGTAGCCATTAGTTCCAACACCAGGCCAATGTAACATCTGTAACATCATACGAACCCACGATGTGACCCCTATCAAACTCCAGGTGCTGCTGATGTCTCTTTGAGGCGTCCTCTGTGTCTGCCGACTGTCAGATGCTCCAGCAACTACTTGATAACACTGCTGCTCTGCCTGCGATGCCACCACTTCTGCCCTCTGGTGCCCAGTCTAATCATGCAGCTCCTTGTAAATCGATTAATTTACACCTCCATCACTGGTCTGTATGTGGACCAAATTATGTTTATATCAGACCATTTCATCTGATTGTGTAACTTATTATAAGTGAGTGTGTTTAAAACTGATACGGATGTCTTTTTTATCACTTTTAAAATGACCTCCCATGATTTATCGTCATCACTGTGTTAAAACCTTCACCTCCACCCACCTGCCTGCCTAACCCCCGGCCTCAGTAACTCGGCTAATCCGCGTCCTCGTTCAGCCCATTTTAGACGGTCTAATTGAACCGACGGAGGCTGCCACAATCTGGCGGCAGCCATTTACCACCCCTCCCCTGTTCGCTTTCAAACAATCAGAAGCATTCACGGAGCAGCCAGCGCGCACACGCACGAGTTGCAATCTCTCCGCGTATCCCGAGGGAGTTTTGTTTATCTTCACAGTGAATTTGTCTGTGGGATTTAAAAGGCAGAGCCAAGGAGCTGTGCTGCAGCTCTGCCTTCCCTCGCTCACATTAAGAGGCTTTTTGTACTGCTCTCTCTATCTCTCCTGCCATCTTTTCTTCACTTTTAGGTACACTCTTTTTGTAAATTATTAATCAATTATCACGCCAGACTTGTGGCAAAAATAGTCTGCTTGGTCACTTTTCTGTTAAAGTCATCTTGCAACGTTAGACTCAATAATATTGTTGTCTTTCTGTATCTGAAATAATTCAAACTGAATTGTTAATTTTGATATAGTGACATCATTCAAAAGCAGCGTATTGAACACGTCACTGACTAATTTAAATAACTACAACTAAAAAAAAAAACTGGCAAAAAATGTTTTTTAATCACTCCTTTGTTTATTCCACATGACTGTACTCCTCAGTAGCCGCCATGTTTCACAGGGACCCTTATTACTGTTGCACAATATGCCTATGCTTGCTTTACGTACGATGGAGGAATACTGAAGATACCAAGAGGGGTGAAAAACAATAAGAAGGGACCAAAAATGCTAAAAGTCTGTGACATATCAAACAAAAGCAAAGCTGGAGCCCTCCACAGCTCACCACAACAACGACTTTATACAAACAGTAGACAGATGTGTTTCTGATTAAAGCCGCGGTCCCTGTGGACTCAATCAGTCGTTACAATGAGCCTAACGAGCAGACGCAGCTTTCTGAGTCATCGTGTGCGGACCGGTGCAAAGAGTCGGATGAAACAATCCGGCAGCTCCATGCGTGGATTTGCAACAAAAACAAATTGGGAGAGTCATCCTGTCGACTCAAACACGTTTTCATAAAAGGAATCACATCTTGCTGGGCTTCTGTTTCCAGCATAGGGGGACCTAAAGTTTCGCAGCTACGATCAGGAGCTCCTCTGCCTTCAAACAGATACACTGTCAGAGAAATATCTCCAGGGAAACACAGACAAGAAAAGCTTTGGTTTGTCCAAACTAGTCAAAGTCAAAAACCTGTAAGAGGCTGTTTGAAACTTTTTGTTATTTTAGTTCCAAACAGCTTTATCTGAGGGAAGAAAAACTGTTCTGAAAAAGGGGTTTCAAAAATATATATTTGATCTTTTCCAGTGAGTACATGAGAGCGCCCGGTTCTGACAGTGGAAAGGTTGGTCTGTGCAGCTTTTATTGCAGGTGCAGGTCAGGGGTTTCATAAAATGTTTGATTGCTGGAGCCCTGCCGCAAAGATTAATTTTTATTGTTTCCAAAAAAAAAGGATGCTACACTGAGATCAGACGGCTATGTGAACAAGATGAGGAGGAAATGTAACTGGACCCGAAAGGGGCTTCCTGTGTCGCGTATTGTCGCGTATTTTGCGTAATGCTCTTCTCTGAGTAAAGCATTTCTCCCTTTAAATTGATTCTTGGAGCTCCTTTAAAGCGTTTCGTCTGCTTGTAACACCGTGTTGACTGTAATGACGCGTTCATCAGCTGAGTGGAGAGCTTGGAAGTTGATGTGTGAAAGCGGCAAAGACGGGCCAAGGAGGGACGGCAGAGAGCAGCTTTCTGGCAGGCAGCTCCGTGGAAACGTCTACGTCAGGCTGCGATGAATGAGCTTACCAACTGAGAAGTCAGACGTCCAACCCCCCCCCACGTCTCCTCTCGCTTTTCCCTCTTCTCCAGTGTTCCTCGGCCCGTCTCTCGCCTTCCCCCCCGCCTCCTCTGCCTCTTCCCGGCTGCCTTCTGGGATCTTTGCTGACTCGAGCCGTCCTTTCATCTCCATCTGTCAGATCGCTCTCTTACGTGGACAGGAATGTGAAGGCCGAGGCGGGGCGAGGGACCTCTCTTTAATGCTTTTTGTGTCTTCTTGCAGAGCAAAGGACGACACAGCAAGGCCAAGTTTACTTTCTCCATACTCAGACAGGAGTCAGCACGTGGCATGACCCCAGGGTACCCAGGTATACTTTGTACATCACCGGTTCTGTCAGTATTTTATGTAAAGTATGTTCTTTCTGTGCCTAAAGCCACGTAGAAACTGGCTGTCGATTGGATTGTTAGCTCTGTGACGGACTGATGAGCATTTCATCTCTGACCCAACGTCTAGTTTACTAACTCGAGGCTGTAAATCAGCAGTCCTGTTCCTGTTTTAGTTTGCCACGAACCTGCAGCTTGTTAAGAGTCTGACAGGATGTAAGGAAACCCATGTCGCAGCGCTCTGACTGCCGTTTTGTTTGCGACCACCAGGTTCGCTTCGAGACACACGACCAGCAACTCCCAGTTGTTACTACCGGAGAGTTTAGAGCGTTTCCTTGTTTCACAGGAAGTTCACATTCAAGAAATCTAGATGACGGCTCACAAAGTGGTCTGATGACCCCTTCAGTCCTGTCCTGGGTGATCTGATCACAAGCGGGCAGCTTTAAATCCACTGTCAGGCTGAATTTATTTAGCCAATCTGAACGCAAACCATCCTAGCCCACATTTAAGGGCCTCTCACTAACCTGACCTGACTTCTCACAAGCAGCAGAGTCAAAACCTTTTAGGTTTATTCACTCCTCTTGTTTCAAGGAAGAAGAAAACACATTCTGCAAAAAACAAACAATGATAAAATGAGTTATGTGTTGGAAATAAAAACGACAAAATAACAATCAGTGGGAAAAATCTTCATATTTTTTTTCCAAACCAAGGAAAAATAAATCATTAGGTTTAAATCTGTCATTTAGAGCAGGTTCTCTGTTGAATTGTCTCTATGGTGTGGTGTTTGTTTTTAGATCTAAATTGTGCTCACTGTAACGTTTATCAAACCACAAGAATCTATCACAAGTGCCCTATTATTTGTGTATAAAAAGCTGCATTTAAAGCAGCTGATGTTGTGTTGGAAGTTCAGGAATAAAAAGCTTAAAAGTGTCTTTATCAGCGTCGCTGAGCTGAATCTGAGCTCGGTGAAATCACAAATCAGAACTAAAATATTACAAGTTTTGTTAACAACTCCACAATAATTAAGCCTGAGGTGAATCTGAAATGCGTCCATGTCTGAATAAACTCATTTTAGATGTAACGTTATCCTATTTGATGCCCAGCTGACTGTGTGAGGCGGCTAAGTGTTTGTTTCCATACAGAGCGGGTCGCTGAGAGGAGCTTGCCTTCCAGCTGTCCACCTGTGATCAGATCATGACCGTTTTGAGCCTTTTACCACTCTTGGACAAACGTTAAACAGGAAGGTTAGAGGTAGCACAGCGAGCCCGGTGACGTTTCTGAACCTTCTGGTCTCCGTGGAGTTCAGCAGAAGGGGCTGCAGGCAGTAATGCATAATTTACATAGAAGGAAGTGGAAAAATAAAATAAAAAGTTTGTCAGACTTCTCAGAATCTTGCTGTCCAGTTAGTCAGTGTTTTGGAACTAGTTTGATATGTAAACCTTGCCTTTTCCCCCTGTCCCCACCATCTGTTTGCTTCTGCTTTTTCTCCAAAATCCATACATGCTAATGGTTCCCGTGGCCCTCTGTTGTTCCTCAGAGATCTCAGTAATGTGAACTGTGAGGAACTTGGTCCTCTGCCACCAGGATGGGAGATCCGAAACACCGCCACAGGGAGGGTTTACTTCGTCGATCACAACAACCGAACCACGCAGTTCACAGACCCACGCCTCTCAGCAAACCTGCATCTAGTCTTGAAGTAAGAACCAGAAAAAATTCAAACAAGCTCGCTTATGAAATCAGACGGGGGGGAGAAACTCATTCTTGTCTTCATTTTGTGTCTTTAGTCCGAGCTCCAATGGTTCTCGAGGCGGCGGTGAAAGTCAGAATGTCAGGTAAGGTTCAGACGGCTGCGCATCATTCCCACAGTGTGTTACCCTGCCTCCCCCCCGCTTCAGTCTGTGTTTTACACCGTGGTGCTGCGCCAGAGTGTGTTCGCCACCTGTAGAGGTCCAGCACACACACACACACACACACACACACACACACACATCCTTTCTTTCCACACAACAATTCAAAAATTCCTCAGCCCTGCAGAGGTTTTAATCACGGAGGCGTTTTAGCACACAATCCGTCACAAAGCTGTCTTTGGCCAGACATCAAATAGCAGAGGAGAAACCGAGGCTGGTGCGTCTGTGGCTTAGGAGCGTCTTGCGTCCAGGAAACGCAGCATAAATTCTGTGCCCGCATCAGCGAATGAACCTCACGTGCGTCTGCGCGTCCGTAAATGTGTGTAGGTTCACGCTTCCTTGTTTGGCACATGCCGTTGCGCATCAACGCTAAGAATCTCTTTCCCCGTGCAGCTGTTCAAACAGCTCTACCAAACGAATTACCCATAGGTCCTCGCTGCATACAGATAGCGTACGAGTGTCTCTGTCTGACCTCGTTCCTTCTCCCTGCAGAGAGAGACAAAAAGCATATGGTATTAGATATCTTTCTTTTCTTTTCTTTTCTTTCTTTTGTCCTGTTTTGATAGATCAAAGAACATGCTTCAGATTTTCTATTTGTTTTGTTTTTCATACCCACTGCCCTCTGAGAAGTCTCTCGGCGTCTGACATTTGTTTTTAATCTAAGAATCTGTAGGAGCAGATGTGGGAGAATTCCATACAGTTCTGATAACGCAAGTGTTACGGCTGGGAGTCGTTTTTATTGTTAAGGTCGCCCGCTGTTGTTCACGATTTTCGACTCACTTCCCCTCCTGCAGCTTCGGAAAAACTCGTACAAAAACATATATTGAAACCTGCAGCTCGATGGGAATAATGTACGATGAGTTTTGGTACTTGTACGTTGTATGAGGTGGATGAAATTGGAAGGAAAAAAAAAAAGCAAAGGGTTTCCACAAAGTCAACAAGAGGTTTCTGGTGAAAGAAGTGAGGAAAAACCTGTGTTTGTTTGGAGCTCTGTAGCTCAGACAGGCTTCACAGGAGAAACATTCAGGATTTAAACAGGCCGCAGAAAGTTGGACTGTAAGTGTCTGAACGGACGTTTGGATATCTTTAAATGTCTTCACGCAATTGCAGTTTACGTTAAAGGATTTTAGAGATTTTCCCACAAAACATTCAGTTTAGTGCGACGATGTCACTTAGTGTAACTTTTCAGCTGTCTGAATTGTTTGTTACAATTTCTACATCGAGGCTTTTCTTTTTTTTTTTCCACTCAGCGTCTCTCGCTCAATGGCCGTCCAAAAAATCATTGACTTCCATTGTGTCTGAGCTCAGGATTTTCCTCTTCAAAACAGGAAGTGAAGTTTTTATTTTAACTTGTCAAACACATAAAAACTGACAAGTGACAGTCTGTCTCTTACGCTTCAGGAATGTTTGCTTATAGTTTTCACACTGCAGCTCTTTGTTCGAGGCTTATTTCCTGCGCTGCCTTTCTGACTGCCGGTCCTGTTAGGAGTGCTGTGCGGTTACCACGGTGACCCCGATGAGCAGTTCTTTTTTGCTCTTGGTCGTTTTAACGCTTCTACAGCTCAGACATGGAAACATTGGCATTTTGTCAGCTCGGATCATGACCGAAGTGCGTCTCGGATGAGTGTTCGGTTCTGTAGAAGAACATTTATTTATGTTGGACTACAGACAGTAGCTGCGTTGGCACCCTTTAACGTTTGTTCTGATTTTTACTTTCCTTCTCCGAGCGTTACAGGAGCAGTTTTCACGGAGCAAACCCTCCCTCTGCGTTGTGTCACCCTGTTGATGCTGACCATGTAATCGTTTGATGGGTTGCCTTTTTTTCATCCACACTTTAGGCCGACCTTCTACCTCCTGACGAAAGTCTGGAAAACATATCAGTCCTTGTGGCTCGCTGTGCAGACATCTGCCTTTTATCAGTTCAGGGATTTCAGATATTTTCACCTCTCCATGTGCCGTCATACCACAGAAATGTTTGATATATAAATATATTTATATATACATGTATAAAATGTTCATAAAAGTTAGAGTTTATATGGTTTGGGTTAAAACGGTGATGTGTTGTTGCGGTGTTAGGCTGAATCTAGGCTCCCCGTCTGGTTGAGGTCACCGTCCAATAGGAAACTGAACCAGTGTCTGCTTTTAAGACCTGGCTGCAGAGAAATAAAACAAAAAAAAAACGTGGAGTTGTGGATGTTAGTGATTTATCAAAATGGCACAGTTGTGTGAGAACGCAGGCTTTCACTGCTGCGGCGAGGCGCCTCTGGGTAACACGGACGTGCTCATCAGCAAGCAGCTGGACGGAGAACAGAGAGCCCGACGCTCCGAGAGAGGAAGAGACGGAGCAGCGGCGTTTAATTTATGGGTGAAAGTGCAGGGAGAGACGCCTCCCCCACCCCCCGAGCCGTCTGCCGCGTTCGGGTGCCGTCAGCTGAGCGTCCTTCCTGCCTCCCCTCTCCCTTCCTTCCTTCTCAGTCTAGTCTGCAGGAAATAAAGGGATTCACGAGGAGGTCTTGACTGTCCTTTGGGGCCCTGTGGCTTTCTGGGATAGCAGGAAGTGATTGAGGAGCCAAATTGGATTCCTCTGCTCCGACCCCAGAAACCAAACTCAGTCACTTTGCTGAAGAGAAATGCTCGTTGTGGTGAAGGGGGGGAATGTATGTTGGGTGGATGCATTAAAGTAACAGTCTGGAGCTAAAACAGCTCCTCACTGCTACTTTCTCTCAAGAAATGAGTCGTTTTTTTGTTTTCCATCTCATATTTTTGTAGCTGCTCGATAAAAGTGAATGATTCTTTAACCTTGGCAGAACTTGGGGTACTTCATCGTTCGACACCTGCGCAGGTTGACGAGTGCGCGCTCCCACCTCCGTTCGATGTCGGCGTGGCGTTCATGACCCAGCTCAGAGGTGACCCCCCCTCTACTGACGAGGAAAAGGTCACTGCTGACGTAATCCTTTCAGTGCCAGCCTCAGAAAGACGTTAGTTTGTGGAACACCAAGTTTTGCAATTCAGTCATCGCAGTCGTAGCTGTTTTTAAAGGACGGCATTAAACTGAAGGAGGAAGTCAGTTTAGAATCAGGACCGGCATAAAACAGGCCCGTCAATCGCAACATTGATATTAAACATACCTGATAATTTACCATTTTAATCCTAACCCTCCTCGCTACCAGGAAAACAAAATATTGTCCAATCACAATTTTTTTTAAATTCCCCAATCTTTGTACGGTAATCAGACCCACCCCTTCACATTTGGTGTCTTTGAAAAGCTCTAAATGTCCTCTGTAGACAGAAAAATTAGTTAATTCAGTAATATGCAGTGGCTGGAAGACATTCAGCTTTAAAAATGTCCTCCACAGAGGACAGATTTTGACTACAGGAGGACAGGAGGACATAGAGGTTATAAAAGTAGGAGTTTTTGTGAATTAGAGGAGTTGCCCCCTTCTGGTGATTAGAAAGAATGCATGTTTAACAACAACTTTTGAACCTTTTATTTGGATAACTTTAAGGTTTATATAGTCAATAACTGAGATCAACATAAAAATTTAATTTGTTCTTTTATTTTTACTAATAAATTTACTGCATCAATAGAATTACACATTAAATAAATAAAAAATATTTATTGTAGTTTTACCGTAATAATTGAACCAAAGTAAGAATTTAGGATTGTATTTTTTTTCTTCTATTTTTTATACAATAGAAAGTTTATTAAATTTAACCTTATTAAAGGTGAACAGTGGTGGTCACTTTGTCTGTGGTTACTTTTTTGGGCAAGTTCAGACAAAGATTTGGTTTAAGGATTACTGCGTGAGGGAACAGATGGTTCTGGGTGACTTCCTGTCCTTTGAAACTTTGCACCTTTTGCAGTTTTGGTTACTGCACACCTATACTTTCATCGGTACAAATAGAAGCTGCCTGTCACGTGTCTCTTTGTACCTTCCTCGGCCTGTTTTGTACCCACCTTGCAACACTGATGATTTAATCTACTGGAGTATTCGTATTATTATCTTCTGTAGTTTGAGCGTATACTGAGGTTTGTCAAATCCTAACTTAACCTCTGACACCTGGCTGAACCCTAACCCTAAACGAGGTCACAGAAACATATTGGTACACAAAGAAAAAGGAACAAAGACCACTAAGTACCAGGTGGCAAAAGGACAAATTACTCAGAACTCAAACAGATCTGTCTGTGTTTTTAGTGTCATTAAAGGGACACATGCAGTTCCAGACGAGCAGTTTTCTTTTAAATATTCATCTTCATTATTTATCAACGTATTGAACTATTAAGAGAAATATACAAACACCCAGTGGTAAGTACATGGGTATGAAATGATGATCTGGAGCCAAAGCCGAGCAGTAAATCCCCGCTTTAATCTGATATTACACAGACATTTGCTCTGATTAGAAGGTATCAGTCTCCCTGTGAACAGCAGACAAGGTGAACCCTTCATCAGCTGGTAGACAGACAGAGCATCTATAAAAACCTTTTCTTTCAGTCATGTCTGGGAAACAACCTGTAGAAGTGAATCAGAGAGAGAGATGGGACTGTGGCCAAGAGCCAAGGGAGATGTTTTCCCATCAGAAGGCCACAGAGATGTGTGGCAGCTGTTCTCCTCTCAGCAACGCGCTAACATTTCTCCTTTACATCTCGTCCCTCTGTGCCCCCGTTAAGTCGTCAGAACCAGACGAAGGATCAGGCCCAGCAGGCTCTGGTGTCCCCCGGTCAGCTCCCAGAGGAGGCAGAGTGCCTCACGGTGCCCAAGTACAAGAGGGACCTCGTTCAGAAGCTGAAGATCCTCCGGCAGGAACTGTCCCAGCAGCAGCCTCAAGCCGGTCACTGCCGCATCGAGGTGTCCCGCGAGGAGATCTTCGAGGTGAGCAACAAGAACGGCTACCGCTCAGTCAGGTTTACAGAAACCGAGTCAAACTTTCACGTGATAAAAGCCAGGACATAATTTCATAAAACATGGCATCTCATCGTCAGATGATCTTAGTTTTAACACTCGCTGTGGGTGAAATGCATTTCTTCAAGGAATGCTATAGGCTTTTAACTTGTTAAGTTATTTTTAGGTCCTTCCAAGTTATTTTAAACATCCTGTTTTGTTTTGTTTTTACTCCTGGCACTGTTGTGTTCCCTGTTAAAGGTCGGTGTGTTTCTCTCACACACGGTTATCTACGATGTGTGAAGGTTCTCAATATCCAAACCAGACCTCTTGTTTGAGAAGATGATTTTCCCATTGGGGGCAGTGTTTTCCCCTTTTTCCTCTCTCTCTCTCTCTCTCTCTCTCTCTCTCTCTCTCTCTTTCTCTGCCTGGAGGAGGTGCAGAGCCGCCATCAGAACAACACCACCTGCAGCAGACTGCATGACCCTCATAAAATATGTGCTGGAATGTGCTGGAACAGCCGCGTCTGTTAATCTGAACGAAGACATTTTTGTTGGCTGATCTCAGCATGCGAGAGAGGGTGGGAGGATAGGGGATGGGTGTGTGTGTGTGTGTAGGGGCAAGGGGGGACGTATTGAGGTTGAGCGAGACATAGCTGCATAGCTTCTCCAGACCAGCTGAAGCATTAAATTATGCCTGAATAAGAAAAAGTTATGTGGTGGACTGTGAGATCTGCCTGTATGTGTGTGTACGTTTTGTTTTTGTTGTTTTTTTGGTGTAGATAAGACATTTCCATTTCCCCTCAGAGCACCTCTTGTGTTGGCAGCTCAGTCCTGAGGGCATGATGGAACCTGGCAGTGGGAGAAGTGGTGTTATTAGAGCCGTGTGGCTGTGTTTATTATAACTGCCTGTAATCCACTTAAAACAAACCCTCCCACTGACGCTGCGAGCCGACTGCACGTGTGATAAACTCCGACGGAGGTGGAGAAATCTCAACTCAACAGAGGGGGAAAAAAAAACATGGAAATGGCCGCTTGGACTCCAAACTGCAACCTTCTTGTTCCTCGGAAAACTGTTACATCACAGTAAAAAGATGTTTGTTTTAGTCCCTTTAAAGTGTCCCAGACTCCATTTAAAACTCTAATTATAGTTTGAACTGAAGTGTGTTTAGTAGGTCTGATCACTCTTTTTTTTTTTTTTATTCTCAAGCTAATAGTCTTTTTACTAAGGGTCTTATTAAAGCAGATTTCTTTCCAACATTCATTCATGAGCTGTTCCTGTCCGTCCTGCAGGAGTCGTACCGGCAGGTGATGAAGATGAGGCCGAAGGACCTGTGGAAAAGGCTCATGGTGAAGTTCAGAGGGGAAGAAGGACTCGACTATGGAGGAGTGGCCAGGTAAGGAGCCGTGGAGGAAAAGTCGTCTTTCTGGGGACTGAACCAACAAAAACAGACTTTAGGTCCTAAGCATGAAAGGGATATACTAGGACATGATTATGAAGAATAAATATCTTACCTGTTGTGGATGCATAGCTCTTTGAACGGTCTCAGTTTGAAGAAAAATAGGTCTGATGAGCGAACAGCTAGTCTGGATTCCTAAAACAGCCCCGATCTCCAAAGTCTCACACAAGATACTCCTTTACATTGTCGCCATTTTGACATTACACGGTTATTTTGGCAGAAATATTTGGAAATTTCTGCCAGATTTGACCCCAGGCTACATCAGAAATGCTTCCCGTTGCTTCAGATGTTGCTGTTTGCACTTTTAAATAACCACAGAAATCTATCTAAATATTCATGGAGTTCAAAACTGATGGTGGTGTGAAGGGTTTTGAAATAACCTTCACATGTGCCACTGGGAAAGACGACATCAGTTCACTTGGGTCTCGAGCTGTTAGCTCATCGATCTGATCAGAATTAAACTTTTTTTTACAACACATCACCTTTCGCCCACCCCTCATGGAGCACCCCCAGCATGTCCTGTTTCTGCTGCCGTAGTTTATTTTGAAAGGATTTTAAGGTTGAAACTATGGTCCAGGCTGCTCCATTGTACCTGTAACAATTAAAAACGTTCAAACTTCCCGGCTAGCAGCATCAGCAGCAGCACATGTCTCTGCACCTGAAGCCTCTGTTTCATTAAAGGGCTTTTCGGCTGTGAGTAAAACTTTAATTCACCTGAAGTTTTCATCCCAGCTCTGTGACCACAGTCATTTTTCAATCAAAACGAGGGGTGTTGTGGTTGAATATAAAAAAATGAAATGAATTAATAATCGTCTTCCTCTCTTCCTCATCTTCCCTCTCCTCCTCTGCCTCCCTGCAGGGAGTGGCTCTACCTGCTGTCCCACGAGATGTTGAACCCATATTATGGCCTGTTCCAGTACTCGCGCGACGACATCTACACGCTGCAGATCAACCCGGACTCCGCCGTCAACCCCGTGAGTAACAAACTGCGAGCACATCCAGGTGTCTCTCGGCAGCAGACTTTAGGATCTCGTTAGCAGGAAAATGACACATCTTCTCAAGCTGCTGTAGACCTAATAATCTAGACCAGCCTTTTTGTTTTTTTCCCCTCTGTAATGAAATTGCCTCACTCCCACGATAGCATCGGTAAAACGGGACTTAATTTCCTCAGAAGGATATTGCGAGTCATGTGGAGATGCCTTCAGAACCTCTGGACTGACTCGTCGACTGCGTATCCGCTGTTGGACCCGTGTCGAACTCTGTCCTCCAGTTTTCACATGATGTTGGATTCAGGAAGCTGAGTGAAAATCATTTTAATCAGAACCACATCGGTCTCATGTTGGCACGCTTCTTTCTTCTTTGTGTGATTCTTTTTAATTCTGTAAACATTTAAAGGCTTGTTAAATGCAGCTGTGTGGTACAGCTGTGTCTGATGCAGCTTAGTTCTCACCCAGACTTTTTTTTATAACTTAGTTCTTGTTATTTTTTTTGTACTTGAAATCACGTTTTGACAATTTGTTGTTAAAACAGGACAGTGGTCCCAGGTTGGGATTTATTGATCTACTGTTTTATTGGTAAAAAGTGAAGAGAAACAACTTTTTGGTTGTCATTAACAATGTAGAAGAGAATGCTTTTATTCCCTACAGATTTGTGTTTTTCAAACTGGCAAAACCTACCTTTAAAAGGTCTTTTCTTCTATTTTTTATTCACATTACTGTTATTTTCATCTTGTTGGACGTTGTGCCACGTTTTCTCTTTTAAAGTAGCTCTGCGGTGTCAGAAAGGTTTGGTTAGGTTCAGTGTTGTCTTGATGAGTGACCAAAACATATTTTAAACTTCATTTGTAAAGTTTTTTCTGTCTCCTTGCAGGAGCACTTGTCATACTTTCACTTCGTCGGCCGCATCATGGGGATGGCAGTGTTTCATGGCCACTACATCGACGGGGGCTTCACTTTGCCTTTCTACAAACAGCTGCTGGGTAAACCCATCACTTTAGACGACATGGAGTCTGTCGACCCCGACCTGCACAACAGCCTTGTCTGGATCCTGTACGTACAAAACTCTCTTTATTCACAGTCACGACTGTAAATGACCCTTAGGTGTAACTAAAAAACACGACCGTATCCTTAAAACACATTAGTCCCAATGCTGCTTGAACGAATGAGAAAATGTATATTGATAAAGATATATTTGCAACTTCAAAAAAATGTTTCCTTGATAACAGTGCCCCCTGGAGGTTTTTTTGCTTTTACTGTCCATCCATCCATTTTTTTTTAGCCGCTTCTCCTTTCCGGGTCACAGGGAGCTGGTGTCTGTCTCCAGCAGTCACTGTGGGAGAGACAGGGGGACACCCTGGACAGGGACACATGGAGACAATCAAGACAAACAACCATTCATTCACTCTCACACCTAGGGACAATTTAAGAGTTACCAATGAACCTAACATGCTTGTTTTTGGTCTGTAACATGGGAGAACATGTAAACTCCACCCAGAAAGGCCCCAGGTCAGGAAGTGAACCTGCAACCTTCTTGCTGGGAGGCAACAGCTCTAACCACTGCACCACTGTGCCAGTCATAATCTCTTGGAGCAGTAGTTAGGAACCTTTGATCTGGGTATATGTGGGAAAATACAAGCAAGTGATATTTTACCTGTTGTAGATAACTCTTTGAATGACCTCAGTTTGAAGAAATGGAGTTTAATTTTGACCAGATTGACGAGCTAAAGGCTGTCTTAACACTCCGCACATCTCAAAGATTTCCCAGCAGTTTCTGCAAACACTACTTTATGACCCTTTACGCCACCATCAGTTTCAAATGACGTTTTTTCCTGCAGAAAAACTTTGATATTCCTACTGAAAGGGTTCCAGGTTTCACCAGACGTGCTACAGTCAGCTGCTGCTGTTTGTACTTGAGAATAATCATATAATTCTGTATAAATAACAGTGTAATCAAAAACTGATGGCAGTATGAAGTCTATAAATTGTGTTTTTGAGACTGGAGTTGTTTTAAGACAACCTAATTTAGTCTCAGCTCTGCTTAGACTCGCCCTGAGCTCATCAGTCCGGTCAGAATTCAACTTTATTTCTCCAAATTGAGGCTGTTTAAAGCGTTATCTACAATGGGTAAGATATTTATTATTAATAAGCTAGTGGAAACACCACCCCACTTCGAAAGATGGGAGTGATCCCTTTAATCACACAAATCCACAAAGTTCTCTTCTGTTTTAATTGGTCCATCTCACTATTCTCTGCAAAGTACAATAAGCAGTTTTAGGCTTTTTTTTGATGACTGTTTGATGATTTTTCTGCCGACAGGGACAATGACATCACAGGTGTGCTGGACCACACCTTCTGTGTAGAGCACAACGCTTACGGCGAGATCATCCAGCATGAACTCAAGCCAAACGGTAAAAGCATCCCCGTCACCCAGGAGAACAAGAAGGAGTACGTCCGCCTCTACGTCAACTGGCGTTTCCTGCGAGGCATCGAGGCGCAGTTCTTGGCTCTGCAAAAGGGCTTCAACGAGGTCATCCCCCAACACCTCCTCAAGTCTTTCGACGAGAAGGAGCTGGAGGTACGTCACTCTTTAGTTGAGCGTGTGAGAGCGCAAACGGAGCTCCGCTAATCCAGACCCGCCGAAATGATTTGTCTGCCTGCAGCTGATCGTGTGCGGCCTGGGTAAAATCGACATCAACGACTGGAAGTCCAACACGCGGCTCAAGCACTGCACCCCAGACAGCAACATCGTGAAATGGTTCTGGAAAGCTGTGGAGTCCTTCGACGAGGAGCGCAGGGCCCGGCTGCTGCAGTTCGTCACCGGCTCTTCAAGAGTCCCTCTGCAAGGTTTTAAGGCCCTGCAAGGTAAAAACAGCAGTCATATGAGCCAAAGTGTGTAGTTTTAATGAGCACTGAATGCTATTTGAAAATAATAAGAGTGTCTCTTAGGTGCACACAGGCTACTTGACATTAATGGTCTCCATCAACACAAACTAATGTGTGTGTTTGGGAGTCTGTCCCTCTTTGTGTGTGTTTGTGTCTCTGGGTTTCTCCGATCTGAGACGAGCCCTCTGCCTGCACGCATGCAGCGCTGTGGTTCGGTGGTCTGTTCTGGCACAGATGGGTACAAGGTGATCCACAGGCAGATTGAGCCCTTCCACACATGACCTGCCATCAACAAAAACCATCAACCAAGACTAAAAGACACAAAACAGGACTTCGGTGGATGTCAGGACATGAGATTCCAGTCAGGAGACATTTAGCAGTTTATAAATCTGACTTAAATGTGCATTTAACAGAATAAAAGGTGTTTTTTCAGACACTTAATGCAGGAAAATGGCAGCACTATCCCCTGCTTTAATCCTGGAATAAAGTAGTTTATCTCAGTTTCTGATGTGATTTAGTTGTTTCCTTAAACAGGAAGTCTGCAGAACTGAGTCAGAAATGAAGACAAAATGTGATCCACACATCATCTTTTTAATTATTATCAGTCAACATTTTTGGACCCAATTTGTCATTTTTACTGTATAGAAGCCGTGATAGTACGTCTTCACAATACTAACTTTAATACCAAAAATAACTTAATTGTGACTTTATTTAACTTTATTTACTTTATTTAATTTAACTTTATTGTGAAAATCTAACATCTGCTGAGGAGTAAATGTTGAAAAGTAGCTATCCATGTATTTTTATTTACCTTATTCCTACGACTCATGATGGTTTGCATGAATTATGCTTGCTACTTCTGGTCAATTCCTTTTTTGAATTCTTATTTTCTGACAATAAACCTTAATTTTTAGTGCAATTCCAAGCCGAAACATGTAGGAAGATTACATCAGTTGAGATCGTTGCTCATCCCTGTCCCTTCAGCTACTGAGGACTGTGAGGACGACTTGAAGGGACACTAAATAGTCGCATATTTTGCTGTTTTATTAACTCTGTTGCTGCAGATGCTGGTGAAGCAATGATTAAAAAGCTCAGAGGACAAACATTTGAGAACAAATCAGACTTTTAGGGGATTTTATTGAAAACAGAAAACTTCAAATACTCACAGCTGAACCTGTTAACATTTATTCAGAACTTTTTAGATTCTAGTCCAGGGAAGGGCAACCCTGATCCTCGAGGGCCACTATCCTGCAGGTTTTCCTTGTTCCTCTGCTCCAACACGCCTGATTTGAATCAATGGGTGATTAACAGGCTTCTGCAGAACATGAAGAGGTGATTTAACCACTGAATCAGGTGTGTTGGAGCAGAGAAACAAATAAAACATGCAGGATGGTGACCCTCAAGGACCAGGATTGTTCTAGTCAAAGTATGTAGTCTTTTTGTATAGTAGAAAATAAACTATAGTTGAGAGTGAAAATCTGAATGTTTTACATGCTGAAATGCTACGTTCCCCATCATATATGTTTAATAAAATAAGACCTATAAGAGTTCAAGGCCTTGTACAATAAGATCAAGTTGTGCAGCACAACTTTAAAAAACAGCATCACTACAATAACCAAAACATGGAGTTAAGGAGCAAGAATCTGATTCAGATCTGTGGGAAACACAACAACTGGCATCTCATCTTTTACTGGAAATTACCTCGCCTCTTAGAGTCACTAAAGCCAGCTCATATCTGGAGTGTTTTATCATTTTTGTCTTCTCTTCACATTATTATTCTTTTTATAAGCTGCTGTCTTTTCTCCGCCGGCCCGACAGTAGCTACAAACTACAGAAGTTTTTCGCTAACAAAATGAAACAAACACTGAGTTTTTGTTGGTTTCTTCAGCCTGATTCTTCGTTTGTTTCTCTGCGACGGGAACTGAACCGCCGGTCGTAGGAACAATCCTTTTTTATCCTGAAGGAAAGCGCAAGACGTGTGTTGAAGTTTGGCTTCTTCTGGTTGGAATTACAGCCGTGAACAAAAGATCTCTGTGTAATGGTCAAATGAATTGGAGGACAATAAGCAGCAAAATGCAGATTGATGGTTTCAGTCACTCCCACTAATATTTAATTGGACCACTTTACATTTGTTTACAACATTCATTCACTGTGACATCATTTTGATAAGGTTGTGCAGTCCCCCAAGCATTAATTTATGACCAGAGTTATTTGTTTTGTTGTTTTGCCAAGTGTTGATGACGACAGGTAAATCTGTTCTTATCACCCACATGAGCTTTATCTGCAGGGTCAAACATTCAGGGTTTGTACAGAAGCTTGAAATCCTTGAAAGTGCTTGAAAATGATTGTGTTTACAAGTTTTAAGCTGCTTGGAGGAGGAAGTGAAGTTCTCATCTTGAATGTATATATAATGTTTAGGTAAATGTGTTTTTCCACCACTTTAAGTTGCTGGAAAATCTTGAAAAATACCTTTTTAAAAGGTTTAAAAGTGGTTGATTTTTAGTCGTGGAAAGGTGAAAGCTGATCCCATTTTTTTGCACATTAAATAGGTGAGCTGTTTCTTTAAATATGTACTCTCAAGCACAAAACAAGTGCTATTTTTGTTTCCATTTTTTTGTAACATGTTGCCTTGAATGTTGTTTCATCCAGGTGCTGCAGGACCTCGACTCTTCACCATCCATCAGATTGATGCCAGCACCAACAACCTGCCCAAAGCCCACACCTGGTGAGAAAGGTTTCCGATCATCTGAGACTGACTGTAAAGCCTGTATCTCACTGGGCTGCGACTGTTGTGAGAATCCACCCACTTGGACTCGCGCTGATTTGGTACTTACGCCACATTTGTGTACGTAACCGCAAAGAAATTGCGACATTTGGGTGGCAGTCCTGCAAATGATGTGCAATTTATTCTCTGTCTTGGTCTCCAATCAGTTACAGATTGGTTTCATAATTTTCCAAACCCTCCCACGGCTGTCTCACATAAGGGGCTCAGGAGGTAAGGGTTCATCCTGTAACCGGAGTGTTGCAGGTTCAAAACCTCCACTTCGTCCGTCTCAGCCATTGTGTCTTTGGGCAAGACCCTTCACCTGTCCTGCCTACTGGTGGTGGTCTGAGGGCTCAGTGGCGCCTCACTTCTGTTAGCTGTGGCTCCAACGTAGCTCACCACAGTGAGGCTCTGCGACTGATTAAAGAAAACTAAGAACATTTAAAGACTTGTTTTTTAAACTCTGGTGAATGCCGTTCATGATTTGACACCAACGTTCGCAGTGCAGTGAAATACAGGCTTAACCGTGAAGACAGATCAGAAAAACGTTACCAAACTGTGACAACGCGTTTGTTTTAATTCCCTCTGTGCGGCCATTTCCGACCATCTGAAGCACCTTCCTTTTGTGTTTTTGCAGTTTTAACCGGATCGACATTCCTCCCTACGAGAGCTACGACAAACTGTACGACAAGTTGCTCACTGCCATCGAGGAGACGTGTGGCTTCGCTGTGGAGTGAGGCGTCGAGGGCGGACAGAATCAACAGCTTGGCCATCAAGAGCCGCCGTCCACAAGCCAGTTCATTCAGTCGGGGATGGGGTGGGAGGGGTCGTCGATGGTTAACCGTAACGCTTGTACTCTGACAGGACGCGTCAGGAAGCTGAGGGAGGCTGAAACATCTGACTCTGGGTTCTTTAGAAACCCTCCAGCCCTTCTTAATATCTTTTTTTTATTATTATTGAAAAGGAATTCTTCAGCTGCTAATAACTCAGACTATTTACTAACTTTTGGAACTTGCAAAGTGTTTCTTTTTTTCTGGATTCATTGAAAAAAATAGACTTTATTCCATGTAGCAATGCTCCATATTACCACGCAGATCACAAGGTCAGTCCACTCTGAAACAATAACCACATTGTTTGCTGCAGGACAGAATTATTATTATTATTGGTCACCGCAACCACTCGGAAACTAAGTCTGGATGCAATGTGTGCATGACTTCAGCTGTTTGGTGTCTCAAAAAGCAGTCCCACTGGGGCGATTTCAAGGATGGGACGTGTGCAGATGAGAAGTTACAGCCGACTTGTTTACATCCTTCTCCAAAGACAGAAGCAGGGAGCTCCGCTCCTCAGCCGCTGCCCTACAAGAAACCCTGTTTTTCCACATTTGACGGATGTGTTTGAAATGAACGAGTAGCTTAAAATGTGATATTTTTGTATAACAGGGAAAGCGAGAAACAGTGAAAAAAATCTATATAATATATATAATTTATTGCTGTTATATTTCAGAAACCCCTTTTCCGTTGTTTCCAAAAAATAATGAAACCTTTGAAATGTTTAGTGTTACAGTTTTTGTGACAGCCGAGTGAAGCTGGACTGAGTGAAGAGCAGAGGACCGAGCACACGTCCTTGAGGAACACCTGTGCTCCGGTCAAAGCTGCGGTTTTTGACTGAATCTCTGAGTGAAAGGGGAGAGAAAGCTCACAAAACCTTAAACAAACGTCCTCGGAGTGCCATAATCATTTTTGAAATGATAAATCTTTGCAAACATTGAGCTTACCCTTTAAATTCTACTGATTTGTTTTCCTCCTGCAGCTGCGTTTGGGGGTGGGATGTACGGTGCACGCTGCCGACAGTCATTCAGACCTGGACTAGATTTATGTTACTTACCAATAATGTATGAAGAGCCCAAAGTGTCATCATTATCTACTTTGTTTTATATTGAAAAAAGAAGGAGAAAAACTTTACTACCTTTCAGCCATGTGGTGCTAAATCTCAGTAACTTTTCTTTTTTTTTTTTTTAATGTTGCCCTCTGACATCCTACTGCTACTCATTTTCATACCTGCTTGTGGCCACGAGAGCCAGCCACACTCTCAGGAGACGTCATTTGTAGTTTGTAATGTCCATTTGGTTTGAAACTAATACAGGATCATTTGTATTTCTCACCGTTTCATTGCTCAAAAGGTCATTTGCATTGATGTGCTTACAGCAGAACATGAACTCACAGTAGTCGTTGCATGTCTTCATCTGTGTTTTTGGGTTCAAAAATGGACTGGACAGGATGGAAAAACTTGATTTAAGCCTGGTTTTCAGTCCCATCATTGATGTTTTTATGGGGGGGGGGGGGGGAAATGGGAGTTGTTTTCTACAATTAAAAATGTTGAATGTCTTTTTTAAAAAAAAAACAAAAAAAAACATGCTGCCTGTCTAGCAATCTCTAAGACCGTGGACTGTTCTCAACATTTGCATACATTTTAAAAAGAAGTTTGATTTTTTTTTTTTTCTTTTGGTTTTCACGAGCGTATGCAAAGTGAAAAGTGTCCTCAGATGGTGCTTTGTACAGTAATAAGATATTGTTCACATACGTGGATCAAACAGACTGTAATTTATCTTTAACTTAAATAGAAAAAAAAACTGTTTCCTGTTCTGCAAAGAGGAATTGCACACAAACAAAACGAGGTCTCCGGGGGACGTATTTACCCGGGCCCTCTGCACCAGATGTTGAGTCACCTTTGAGTCCAGTGCACAAGCTGATCTCCTGCTGTCTGCTCCGACACTACGTTGCTCTGCAGTGCCCCTGTAGTTGGCTGTCAGTAAACAGGTCAAAGTTTAGGGACGCCGCTGTTTCATTTTATTTTGTTCTGTGTTTATTTTTCAAATAGCATGATCCACTAGCAGGACTATATCTCTCTCTCTCTCATGGCTGACTGATGCAATTTTATGTATGTTAACACTATCATTTTGTAAGAGTATTTTATTTTTGTGTGTAATTAGTTCTAATTAAACTTGCCTTTGTCTAACAATGTAAGGCCTTGTACAAATACATGTTCTGTCTTTTTTTTGGGAGTATAATTGTGCGTATAAACAGCTGCTTAGTTATGGGATCTGTTTATCAGAGGGCTGCACTGATGGAGAATAAATCCAACGTGGGAGATGTAGAAACTCTGGCTGGGAGGGATATTTTGGATAAAATGATTTGCTTTGCAGGACTAAATTAAAGTGATTTCTATGTATTTTGTAACGGCAGCTTTAAAATGAAATGATAAGCCAAAAAAACAAACTTTTTGTAGCATTTTAGAAGAGCTACAAACAAACGTGTCTTCTATGATCGCCTGCTGCTGAAAGGTGTATTAGCGAAATATCTCATGAACCGCCGAGCCAGTTTAAATTAAACCTGCAGAAAGTGATCTTCGTATGTACGTCTAAAATGAATTAACCTGTTGCCAAACACCTAATGTTGCCATTAGGTATTTGGAGTCAACTTTGTCAGCAAAATATCTATATTGAAACGTATATATTTATTGAAACCTTCAGGAAGTAATCGTTGGATGTATGACTACATCTTACAGTGTCATTAATTTAAAGGTTTGACCAAAGGGATTAAAACTCAATCATTACTCAACATCAGATGATTTTAGTCTAAAACTCTGGCATGAAAGGTGGTGGGTGATATTCATTCCTTCAAGGAAGGCTAAGCCTTTAATTTTATGTTATAATCTAGTCTTTCTTGTAATGGTTTGGTTTAGTCCAAAAACAGTTTTGTTCAGCTGTAGTCCTCTTCCTTTAAACACTTATTCCTTTAAATTCTCATTTCCTGAACTGCCTTTAAAAGTCAACGCACTACTTTAGAGAGGAATATCTCCCATTGTTCCCAGGTAAACATCTGAGTAGCGGTTCAACCTGATTAATTTGATCCGTTTTAAAAATGAAGAATAAAGAATAGACAAAAGGAGACAAAAAGTACTTCATGTTTCGGGCTGTCCTGGTGACGTAATTTACCGTTTACGCAACGGAAGCCGCCCGGCCGAATCACCCATTTCTTGCCACGTACATATACATCCGCCAACGTCCGTTGCGGTTGCCGAATGCAGATGTAAAGTAAACCCGTAATGTCTGAAGAAATGTCTTTTCTCAGCCACCGTTTTTACGCACAGCGAGAAATACAAACGAGTCTCCCGTCACGTCTGTGCCGACTTTATTTTCATGTTCATCGGAGGAAGCGGCGCTCTACTTTTCACGAACTTAAGTCCAAGAGTGCAAAAGACGTGCACAGTTAGCGCCGCGATGTGTTTTTATTTTGAAATCTAAATAAAAGCTGTCATTTTTATCTTCCTTCTGTTTCTTTAACGTTTAGTTAAACACAGGAATCGAAACCCGTTCTGCGGATGAATACGTCGGAAGGGGGCCCTCTTGTTCCTTAAAACCCGGACCTCATTTCGTGTTACCGGTATTCCAGTACCACTGCCGGCCCGTTTTCTAACTGTAGTCTAGGCCGCTTTATATTTGCCTTTTTTTTTAAAAAGAAAGTTTATACATTTTAGTAACAATATGCCTGGATATTCCGACAGAGATCGCGGCAGAGATAGAGATAGAGGGTAAGTGCGTTTTCCTCTCTTTTTTTAAGACGGTTTCGATCGTCGCGTGACGAGACTTTAAATAATGGAGGAAAAAATTGTGCCGGTTGTCCTGTTTTTCTTCCAAATTTAACTAATATACTCAAGTTGCGAGAGCTGCCAGGTGTTCAACAGACACTGTAACGAGGCAAACGCCGTTAAATGAATTGGTGGAACAAATTAATAGAAAAAACTTTTGATAAAAGCCATCGTCGCGTTTTTTTGTTTTTTTTTTAGCTAGAGGCCTTGTTTGGCCTCGTGCCCCGGCACAACTGGATTTTATTAGCTCAGGGTTACGTTTTTCCTTCGCTGTTGACACTTTTAGCAGAAATACGTATAGTTATATTTTTGAAATGCGTGTTTATAGCGCTATGTTTGTCACTGTTGACTAAAAGTGTAAAATGTTCTGGTCATTTAGTTTGTGGCTAACGGAGAATTAGCATCCCGGCTAACGTAGCCGGCTAGTCGGCTTCTCGCCATGTGGCGGCGTCTGAGCTCACAAAATGCCGGCTGATTTTTTTTTTTTTTTCCCTTTCACTCGTTTCCTCCTCTCACAAATTGTTCTCTTACTGGTTGTAAAGTATGACCTGTTATCTCCTTGCCTTGCTGTCTGTCCAAGTAATCCGGTCTGACTGCTTCTTATGTTTTTTGTTTTTTTTTAATTTGCAGCTATGGCAGTGGGCCTCCCCGGTTCGGTGGCAGTCGGAGTGGAGCCGGAGGCGGTGGAGGGAAGTTCGGCAATCCCGGTGAGCGACTCCGGAAGAAGCACTGGAACCTGAACGAGCTCCCGAAGTTCGAGAAAAACTTCTACCAGCAGCACGCCGATGTCGCCCACAGGACCCCGGTATGCATCCCCGCATTTAGTGTTATGTAACCATACACCTCATGTTTGGAGTTAGGTAACAGGTCCAGTCTGTATTTTAAAAAAATAAATCTCTCTTCTTCGATTTGCAGCAAGAGATTGAACAATACAGGAGGACCAGAACGATTACAATGAAAGGGAGAGACTGTCCAAACCCCATCACAAAGTTCCATGAAGCAAGCTTCCCCTGTAAGTTTCAAGACAAAAAGAGGCCAAAGTGTTGAGCTGCATGTGTCTTAATCGTAACCCTGCTTTCTTTTAGCTTACGTAATGGAGGTGATCAACAAACAGAACTGGACTGAACCAACACCCATCCAGGCACAGGGTTGGCCCCTGGCTCTCAGCGGGAAGGACATGGTCGGCATCGCTCAGACCGGCTCTGGGAAGACGCTCGCTGTAAGCTGAAACGGATACCACTCAGGTTGTGTTGATCGACGTAGGCCGGTGGTGCTCGTTTAATAATTCGGTGCGTTCCTTTTCAGTATCTGCTGCCTGCAATTGTCCACATCAACCACCAGCCTTTCTTAGAACGTGGAGATGGTCCAATTGTAAGTAGTCCTAACTAATATGGTGGCACAGCTTTTGTTTCAAAAGGGACTTGCAGTACCCTTTTTGTGGTTGGGTAACACACTTTGTGTAATTATCTAATGCATTGGGATTAAAGGGCCAAGCAGAAGAAAGCTGAGTCAGTAGCTCCTTGGTTTTCTGTGTAAAGCTTTAACTAATATCCCAACAGTGCTTGGTGCTGGCCCCGACCCGTGAGCTCGCCCAGCAGGTGCAACAGGTGGCCGCAGAGTATGGCAGAGCTTCTCGTCTGAAATCCACCTGCATCTATGGAGGAGCACCGAAAGGACCTCAGCTCCGTGACCTGGAAAGAGGTACTGAAATGTGTTTTTTGAGGAATGGAGGGAAAGGGCTTGCCACTGAATCTATCCATCTACAGGTGTGGAGATCTGCATTGCCACTCCGGGCAGACTCATCGACTTTCTTGAGGCGGGAAAGACAAACCTTCGCAGATGCACCTACCTGGTGCTGGATGAGGCCGACAGAATGCTGGACATGGGCTTTGAGCCACAGATCCGGAAAATTGTCGACCAAATCAGGGTATGAGTCTTCCTTGTACTTGAAGCCCTGAAAGATGAACCTGGTCTGAGTTTGTGTATAATTTGGCTAATTGTTTGTTTTGCAGCCTGACAGACAGACTCTGATGTGGAGCGCCACTTGGCCTAAAGAGGTTCGCCAGCTGGCAGAAGACTTCCTGAAGGAGTACGTGCAGATTAACGTTGGCGCGTTGCAGCTTAGCGCCAACCACAACATCCTCCAGATTGTGGATGTTTGCAATGATGGAGAGAAGGAGAACAAGTTAGTGTTAACCCCTGCATCATGATGAAAAAACAAAGGTGAAAAGGTGACACCATGAGCTAAACGAATGATTGTTTCTCATTAGGCTCATCCGTCTACTTGAAGAAATCATGAGTGAGAAGGAAAACAAGACCATCATCTTTGTCGAGACCAAAAGGCGATGCGATGACCTTACCCGTAGAATGAGGAGGGATGGGTAGGTGTTGACGTAAAGTGATTAATTCTGTTTTTGTTGCACAGATCGGTCCTGAAACCTTTTATTTCTTCTAGGTGGCCTGCTATGGGAATCCATGGTGACAAAAGCCAACAAGAAAGAGACTGGGTTCTTAATGGTAAGCTTTGATCCATAACCAATCTGAAATATAATATCAAGTGTGTAATTCTGATGATTAAGCCTGATTTTATTCATTTCCCCCCGTCAGAGTTCAAATTTGGAAAAGCCCCAATTCTGATTGCCACAGATGTTGCATCCAGAGGTCTAGGTCAGTATCCGTCCTGAATTCCTTCATACTTTGAATTAGCCATGTTCCTAAAAAAAAGTGTTTTGCTTTCTTAACTCTTCTGCTTCTTTCTGAGTTTCTCCCCTGACCTGAAGGAGCAGTCTGTGTGGCAGGGCCTTGGCATGACAAGCCCAGGTATCCAGAGGGGGAAGGAGGATTCTTGGAGGTGTCCAGACTGGCGAGGCACGGGTCTCCCAGTCATGCAGATGTACAGAGGTGACCAGGCCCAAACGAAGCCTAATGTGCTGGCCTGCCTAAAAATGTGGGGGAAGAGTTGAGGGCTGGCCATATTTCTTCCCCCAAATCTTTGTTCTCAGCAATGGTTTGGACTGCTTCACACACCCAGGCTCTTAACTGTCCCAGCTCAAAGCTCAGCTACACTGTCTCCTGTTGTCTTGCATGTACATTTGGACAAGGCATTGCAAGTTTTTATTTAGAAGACTTTCTGTTTTAGACTGGTAAAGCATGGGTAATGATGCAGTTTCCTAAACTTCTGTCTGAAGAGCAGTCCGTGATATCGATCATACCTTCACCTCTGTTAATGACATGGCTACTGGCGCTTTTGGTGACAGTACAACATGGTAGTTGGACACATTTGGACAAAATCCAAGCTCGCATTCCTCCCTCGCCTGCGTTTCAAAGTCATGTCGAGACCTGCCAACGAGAGACATTATGGTCAAGTGAACGCTGGGTATGGATTAAAAGCTTGCCATGCTGAGAAGGGGTTGCACTGTAGACCTGCAAACGGGTTCTGGTCTGCAGGTTCATGGCAAGAGACAAGAGCGTGACAAAGGAACCTTTTCTAAGTGGTGGTTCACTCTGAGGCAGTAATGGTCAAAGCAGCCCTCCTATGTAGACACCTATAGGGTCACTTGACAATATGTGAGGGGTGTGCTGCGGTGGGAATGGATTAGTGAATGCACGCTCCAATTAAATAGTTGCTCACTATGGAGTCTGCATCGTTTCTCTGTCCCCACTGTAGGCCCCTGTGGATCAGGCATTTACATTTTACTGCCAGTTTCTTTCAGCCTGAAGCATTTCTGCCCCATAATGGGACTAACTTGGCGTCTTTTTTTTGATCTGGTTGTTGTGGTGGCTCTGGCACGCAACTGTGTGCTGCCCTCTCTCCTGCCACACTGCAACATAATCTTACAGATGTTGAAGATGTGAAATTTGTCATCAACTTTGACTACCCCAACAACTCTGAGGACTATATCCACCGCATTGGCAGAACGGCTCGTAGCCAAAAGACGGGCACGGCCTACACCTTCTTCACCCCGAACAACATGAGGCAGGCCGGGGACCTCATCTCTGTGCTCCGCGAGGCCAACCAGGCCATCAATCCGAAGCTCCTGCAGATGGCAGAAGAAAGAGGAGGTAAACCTAACGAGCATGCCGCTCTTTGTCTGTCCGGGTGAGGCCACGGCAGGGTGACGAGCCGTTGTTGTGCATTTATTAAGGTTGTGGGTTTGTTTACCTTCCAGGTCGTTCAAGAGGCGGCAGAGGCGACTATAGAGATGACCGTCGGAATAGGTATTCCACTGGAAGACGTGACTACGGTGGCGGTAGGGACAGGGACGGTGGTAGAAGCTTTGAAAATGGACCAAGCAAGGCCTTTGGCGCTAACTCTCAGAACGGAGGCTACGGCGCCAGTAACGGCACCAGCAACGGCTACGCTGGAGGAACCTTCGGCAGCAATGGACAGTCCAACTTCACTGGCGCCCAGGCGGGCTCCTTCGGCGGCCAGAACAACTTCCAGGCCCAACAGTTTGCCCCCGGCAACGCTGTGACGCAGAACGGTGGGAACCACTTCGCCTTCCCTCAGGGCCAGGCCCCACAGCACCCTCCCCCTCTGGCGCCGTTCTCCATGGCGCCACAGTTCTCGCAGTAAATGCACCGTAAACTTGAAATGAGTAATTTATTGCTTTTGGTCTCTTCAGTTCTTTCTTTCATCCAAATTTTTGTATTCACACAACAGGGATATGTCAGCCTTTTCTTTTCTTTTCTTTTTTTTTTAAAGATCTGCAGTGCAGCAGTAGTTGTTGCACATTTGGTTTTTATTTTGTTTTTTCCTATTTAATTTGTTACATTCCTCAGTAATGTTTAGTTTTGTACCAGGTAATTACAAGTGTATTGGTTTTCATGTGTAGCATTGAACATGTTAAGCTCCTACCTTGAAAGTGCACTGCATGATCTTTCAAATAAAACCCTTTAAAAGACTTTCTTTTGTAGTTGAACTTTCTTTACGTTCTTATTAGCCCTGAGGGAAGTGATTTAGTTCTGGTAGTACTCTTACTGTCCAGCAGGTGTCAGGATTCAGCCTCAGTTCAGTTCTGTGTCAATAAGGTTTTTGTTGCAAACATTCAGGTTTTCTGTCATGCACATCTCTGCTGTGAGATTTGTTTAAATGTTTTATCGAATTTTCAGGTCTGGTTAACTGAAATGTAAATTCTAGTTTTTGATCTTTGTATTCAGTCTTTAAATAAAACTAAATGCAATGCTTTTTTTTTTTTTTTTTTTTTCTACAGTTACTGAAAATGCATTTAAATGACTACAAAGGGAAAATTTTTTAGATGTGACCAAAATTTCATGAGAATCTGGCAGTGTTTTTAGTCTTCAGATGAAAACTGGAGCAGTATTAAAATTATGATGCATCGTTTTAATCCTGTCATTTCAATCCACTAAAAGATAATTTTGGGGTTTTAAATAAGACATAAGGTTGGAAGAACTGGAAAATTTAGTTCTTAGGTGTATTTAGATAAACTGATTTGTGATTATTACAGAAAGATTTAAAGAAAAGTTTGGAACAAAGCTGTGGTTTATTTACATTTCTGCACCACAGTATTTTATCTTTTGTATCAATTCACTTTTTAAACCACTTTGTATCGCCTTGTTGCTGAAAAGTGCTTAATTCTCAATCTTATATGTATGGAATTTAATATTTAACCCAATAAAAGCCACCTTTGTGCTCCAACAAGGACAGATTAATCCATTTTATTTAGACGTGAAGCAAAAGTTTTCAGATTTAGCACTAATTGTTATATGCTTAAAGCATTTGTGAAGCTGGAGAATTTATCAGTCATTCCTAAAATGTAAAATATGCTTCTGAGTATGAAAGAACGCTGTCATTTCCAAACTTGTCTCCTTGTTCCACTTTCAAAATAAACAAGATTTCTAGAAATATATATTCTGAAGTTCTCTTTAAATAGAAGAGGGACGTTAGTGTAAGGTTATATTTGAACTGTGTTGCTTTAAGTTACAGAGAGACGGCAGATGTCTCCCTGCAGCAGGAGAGGAAACATCTGCAGACGGAGGCATTTGTTCTCACAAGATGCCAAGAAAAGAGGGGGGAAATCCTTTCCATTCCAGGTAAATTAATATAGTTTTGACATCAGCTCGTTTAGAGAACAGTTTAAAGCTCAAAATCGTCTGAAGTCTTGTTTAAGTTGTTGCAGCCGAAGCTCATTGATCGTCACGTTGTTGTTGTTGAGGCGAGAGCACAGCCTGCTTCTCGTGTCAGCGCTGACCTGTCACCCACTCGAGGCTGGTCACAGGTCAGCGCTCGCCGGGTCCCTCCCAGCTGCTGCAGGCGAGGCGCCTTTAAATTGCTTTCTGCACGTTTACTGAACTGAAAATGTGAGGAATCCGCTCCGAGTTTGTGTTAGAGAATAGCTTTCCCCCGTCTGTTATGTGACGGCTGCGCCCTGCTGCTGACAGACTTTTTTTTTTTTTTTTTTTTTTGGTGCACGTTTTTGTTTGCTTGTTTTAATCGTTTACATTTCTTTGTGTGGGGAAATAATAGTTTCCAAATTACTTTTCTTGTCTAAGATCGTTTTAGTGTACTGATAAGGGTTCATAGCAGCGTCTGTAAATGGCACCCATATAATGTCACACCCACCCCCGTGCTTTCTGTGGGGACAATGATTCTCTAACAGGACCTCGTTTTTCACCTCATCTGAGCTGAACAGATGTGTCTTGTGTGACTAAAAACAAACCTCCTTTTTAAAGGTTTAGAGCTGTTTTTATTTTGGGGCTTCAGAACCGGACTGTGCACTCTTACATTAGTTGATCATTTTCAGGTTTTCATTTCCTTTTTTCTTCTTTAGAACCTCGATGCAGGAACAGTCCATATTTTTCATGTAAAACTGGGAGAACGTTCTGTTGTTCCATAGCCAGTTTATGGAAACCCGCGGCTCTTTTTCCTCTACATGGTTTGAAAAACTGCATTCTTGGCTGCGCACATTTTTTATTTATTTTTTGGCAGCCACCCCAAACTGTATGATTTAATCTGCTGGAGAACACTTTAAAAATGAAGACGGGCAGATTTGTACCAGCCTTCATCAGCATGCTTCTCAGACCTGAACACGCTTGTTTTGTTTTTGTTTGTTTTTTTCTGTCTGAGAGGAGCTCTAAAACACAGCTGCCGCGCTCCTGAGACGGGTTCGAGGCACCTGAGACGACTCTGCGGCTAGTTTGAGAGAAAAAACGCTTTTTGAACATGTTCAAATCACAAGCGACAAGACTGTCGGCCTCTGCGACTCACGGGAGGAAAGTGAGAACCACCAGGAAGGTTTGGAGGCTTCCCTACAGGTCCTGTTAACCAACTAGTCACTGACTAGTCCCGACGAGTCGCAGCTCAGTGAGAGGCTGGATTTACAAACAGCACCTTTAACTAGAACGTCATACAATTTCTGCTGGAATAACTGCCATTTAAAAATAACAACAATGTAAAGATTTATAAAACAGCATCTGGATGAATACGACATCAATCCACGATGGTGTCGGCCCCGTTCAGACTAGCCTTTAGCTCATCTTCCCAGTCAGAATTAAGCTCTTTAAAGAGTCCGAACTGTTCCTTTAATCCAGTGCACAGTCCAACAATTGGTGAGTTTCTTGAGATTTCCTTCTGAGTGCTGTCAGGAGCAGCGTTTTCCCATATGACCGATTAAACACGAGCACTCGGTGCAGACAGCTTCAGGTGCACGACTCGCAACCAAAAAGACCCGCTTCTATTCGTCTAACAAGCCGGTGTCACCTCTGAACTCAACGCGACAAACGCGATTGCACTTTGTGTATCACATACCGCTTACTTTGTTTATTTTTAAAACTTCATAGGAAGGATGTAGAGAGACCAAATTTTTACTGATGCTTTTCAACTAAATTGTTGTTTTTTTCCATCATAAAATGGATTTTCTTGACATTTCTTTGTGTCCAGGTGGGATCTACGTGGCCTTTTCTCTTCCTCCTCCGCAGGTATGAAGGTGTTGGTTGTAGGAGTCACCTCTCTGGGTGTGCGTCTCACACACACCCACAGCAAGCATGAGACGGAGCAGCATGCTGAACAAATTTCTTCTCGCTGACGAGGAAACGAGCGGCATTGTTCGCCTCCTCGGGCTCAGGTGCTTTGAAACTCCCACTAACCAGTTTTGTGTTACTACAAGCTGCACACACACACCTGAGCATGTATCTGAAGTTCTGCGTGTGTGTTATCAGTGTTTTTTATGCCGCTCTCTGGTCCAGCGGCAGGTGAACTGTGCGTTCCTCCCGTCAGACCTTGACTCTTGAGTAATAGTTAAGGGTGTGTGAATGATAAGTACTGATACTCAGAAGTTCGGCTCCCTTCAGCTCGGCGAGGTGTTCCGATTCACGTGGTTCAAAACACAGATCTGGTTCTTCCTGCCAAAACTGTTGAGCCTCTTTCCAAAACATTTCCATGACAGCGTCATTAAAAAAAAACGAATCATTTATCCTGACTTCTTGATGACAAATAATGAGAGTAGCTGAAGCTCCTTGTTCGACCAGTTCCTCTACATTCCTTTTCTATTATAGTTGTGAAGAAAGTCGGCCTGTAATCGCTCTGACACTTGTCTTATCTGACTCCAGAGTAAAATTCTGATCATGTTTTCTGACCATTACTTTCTGTAAGGAAAGTAGGATCATTAAAACAACTCAGAATTATCCTAAAGTTACAAAAATGTGCATTTTTGACCGTATCCTGTCATATTTGACCACGTTTCCTGACATTTGAGTGTGAAAACTACATTTCTGAGTCAGCAGGGTCCATTTTAAGCCGTTGGAATAAACGCACAGAGGTGAAATCAATAATATAAAGTCGGCGTGAGGGTTTTTTTTTTTTTTTTTTTGAAGTTACAGGAGAGCGGAACAGGTCGGCCCGGTCTGCAGCTGACGACACACCTGTCGGGTCTGGGAGGAGCTGAGACAGGTGGACGCTCCTTAACCGAGAGGAGGCGAGGTGAACGAGAGGGAGAGAGCAGAGCGAGGGGGAGCTGGAAGGAGGGGGAAAAAAAACGCACTCGGACTCAGATTTCACCGACAGGACCCGACGGCGTCCCGAGATGTCGAAGAAAAACGAATACAGCCCCGCAAAGATCAACAAGTGAGTTCCCTGTGTGTGTGTGTGTGTGAGGTTTCTGCTGTCCCTTCATTCTGACATTTTTAGGTTGCACTCTTTGAATGAGCCATTTAGAGCTCTTTTGACTTCACTGACTTTAAAACAAAGTACCACATGGATGTATGGATACAGGTTACTAATTTTACGAGTTCTGTGGACATGTCCCTTCTTCCTTTGGCTCATCTGACATACCTGCACAGCTTTCGTTTGGATCTTTACCTAAGGAGTGTATCATCAGCGTATAATGACTTGTCTCTAAGATGACAGAAACCCAGAGAGGGTAATTAATATCGTATTGTTGTTTTTACGGTGTAACGACCGGTTTGAATGGGAGGAGGGGGGGGGGGG
>NC_051441.1:17368951-17392850 GCF_001649575.2 Kryptolebias marmoratus | reverse complement strand
GGGGGGGGGGGGGGGGGGGGGGGGTGCTGACTTCTGCCCATGCATGGACTCTGTCAGCGCCGCTCCAAGCCGGTGTGTGTTTCCACTCCGTGCTACCTGTCACCCGGCGGGGACGCATACCTCTGAGCGTCGCTGGAGTTTCGTGGAGAGGGGTGTGGTCCGTGAAAGCCAAGGAGTGGCGGTGCCCCGTCGACTTCATGCCGCTTCTGTTTGTCTTAATGAGGCTGGGGAGTAAACCATTGACTCACGGCTGCAGCCTAACAGTGCGCCGTTGAAACGAGACTCTTAAAAGGCCCCAAGGTGCAAATATCAAGTGAAACACACGCACAAAAAAAAAGTGAACGCAAGTAAGTCGGTAAGAAATCATTGGATGAACGTCTCCAACTGATTAACTCTTGAGTCAGCTCAAGTCAAGATTCAGGGCAAACACAAAAAGGACTAGAAGTCGATGAATTTTACAGATACTGAGCTAAACCTGGGTGGGACTCATCCCCAACCTCGACTCTGTCTGTTTGTTAGCAAAATATCTAATGAACCTGGATGGGTTTCAATGGCACTTTCAGAAAGTAATCACTGGGTGCACATCTACAACTGATTCAAAATCTCTGCAAAACACCAAAAAATGTCCAAACTCAGTCAGTTTTGCAAATATTGAGGTAAGATTCTGCGTGGTAGTAGCTGAGAGTCATTCACAACACATACTCCGAGCACTAACAGGTCATACTAAAGAACTCAGACTAGCGCACGAGATCGTGCGTCACGTTGTTTTCAAGGTTTGACCAAAACGGCTACAACTCTGTCCTTTCTCAACATCTGATGATCTCAGTGTAAAACTCTGGCAGGTGACATGCGCTCCTTCGAGGATGGCTGGGCCTTTAATAAGTAAGGTGATCGTTCAGACTTTTTGGAGTGATGTTCTGTGGAGGGGTTATGCACAGTCAGTATCTTACCTGCAGCAGACGATCAGAGAAATTCTCGATGGAGTTAAATTAACAGCTAATCAGCTGAATCGGAGCACATTTTGGCCAAGTAAAAACAACTCAGACGTTTTATCTTGATGCAACAGAACATCGTGTATTTGTTTACATGAGCGTTAATAACGATGAACTTCAGGTGACTGTTTTAGGTCACGGCCTGTGGTCCGTTACAATCCGGGACACATGGCGGAACATGAAACGTGTCAGTCGTACCACGTCAGCGTAACTGCATGCCGCGCTGAAATCCTCGGCATAGCTTTCGCTCGAGCTGCTGCAGAACTTTTAACGTTTGTTTAAGGTGGCGAAAATCTGCTCCCAAGTAGTTTAATTAGCTGTTGGCTTAACCTAGATGAGAATTTTCCCCTGATTCTTCAAACGGAGCTAACGCAGACTGTTGTCTGCCGCAGGTAAGATACTGACTGATCGTAACAACGCCACAGAAACCCACTTTAAACAAATCTGTAATGTTCCTACAGAGTATAATTATGCAAAATATGTTATTGGCGAGGGTGGGGGGGGGACTTCAAAGTAAGTATTGCAGTTATATCATAGTAGTTAAACCTGTTAAAACATTAACTGAATGTAATTACAGGATGTTAAAGATGCAAAACAATTACACCGGAGCAAAATGTTGGTCCCCAACCTCCTGACTGCTCGGAGTCACATTCTTTCAGTGGGAGTGATGAAAGAAGTCCCTTCAGAAACTCCGACTCCAAGCAACCATTATCTCTAACCACACCTGTCATAACCTCTTCCCCCCCCCGTTTTATTTGGGCAGTGAGGTGCAGTGTGTGTGTAGTATCTGCAGGAATGTCTGTGTCACACACACACACACACACACACATTCCTTACTGCTAACGAGGAGGGGACAAGGGGGGGACACGCCCCTCCGTCCCACAATGTGTCCCCCGGCTCTTAATCCGGGTGTGGTCACCATAAATAGTTGGCTCTCGCGTTTTAGTGGCGCAGAACTCGCAGAACAAACAGCCGGAGCGCCCAAACAGGTCTGCTGGAAGTGTGTGTGTGTGTGTGTTTTTTAAGAGCTGAGAGGTGCGCTGATCAGATGAAGGAAGCTTCTTTTGTCTGTCAGTCAGTCAGTCGCGTCTTTTAATTAATACAACTCCAATCCTGAAAACAGAATAATAAGATAATGAGAACAATTTCAGAATAATGTTCTTCACTGGAGAATTGGGAAGACTTTGAATATTTCATCATCTGCATAATATTAAACGATTTCAAGAATCTGAGAAATCTCTGAGCTCAAAAATCAAAACTGAAAGTTAATACTGGATGTCTGTGATCTTGGGGCCCTCAGGGGCCCCTGCATTAAAACCAGGTCTGGTTCTGTTCTGTTCATCACTGATGGACTCAGGAACACTTCCACACATCACTGTCTGTAAACTCAGTTCACTGGACCATCCGCTGATGCTGCTTAAAGCTCTATCAGGCAGAGAAGAAGACTGAGCTCCATCCAGAGACTCTGCTGTCTCCTCTGGACCAAAGATCATTAATATGGACTTAGACAAAGTGGATCGAAATTGAAATCAAATTTGAAATTCTCTTTGGAAACCATGGAAATCATGTCCTCCATACTAAAGAGGGAACATCCAGCCTGTTATCAGCACTCAGTTCAAAACCCTGCCTCTCTGATGGTATGGGGGTGCATTAGTGCCTACGGCGTGGGCAGCTTACACATGAGGAAAGTCACTATCAATGCAGAAAAGCAAACACAGGTTTTAAAACAACATCTGCTGCCATCCAGATGACGTGTTTTCTTGGGGAAAGCTTGGCATATTTCAGCGAGACGAGGTTAAACAACAAACTGCATCTGTTACAACAACATGCCTCCCGATCATTCTCCGGGAAGAGAAAGTTTAGAAAGAAAAACACCAGTCTCACTTCAACTTTCACTCTTTCACTATTTTTTTTCCCCCACAGTGATTTAACCTCATGCGCACTAAGAAACGTGACCCGATCTGTTTTCTCCTCAGGACCCAGGTCGGTGAACTGGCCTTGGTGATCAGCCGTATGCAGAAGAGAGCCGATCAGGTGGAGAAGAACATCCTGCGAGCTGAGGAGCTGCTGAATTCGGTGAGAAGGCTTTCAGAGCACAAAACGAATGACTGTGCAGCTTTTCATTTTGAGCTGGAAGAGCAATGTGATGTTGTTTCTGGGACTCCTGTGCAGGACAAGGCAAACAATGCCAACAAGAAGCAGCTCATCCACCAGAAGGAGGCAGCAGACAACCTGGGCCAGGCCGAGGAGCTGCTGAAGGACCTGTTCATGGACGTGTCCAAAGCCAAGAAGCTGAAGCATCCGCAGGCTGGAGAGATAGAGCAAGAGTATGTTTACTTTGGAGTGTCAGACAAATTAAAGGCTGCCGTCGCCTCAAACCTGAACCGTCACATAGCTTTGGTTGTCTGTCACCACACACCATCCCGTCCACATTCCTCCGCGTCGCAGTTAAAGGAAGCTTGTGTATTTCTACTTTCAGCGTGACCAACCTGCACGATCGCTGGGTGAAGGACTGCGCCGTCTTCAGGGATCTTTATGACCAGGTCCAAGACCTGGACGTCACGCAGAAGATCGACTGGGGCCCTCTGCTCCGAGAGAAACTGGTCAGTGGAACCGCAGCGTGTCCACGAGCTTCTGATCAGCTGAAAGCTTAAACAGCCCTGTGTTGTGTGATGTTGTGACCCGCAGAACAAGTTAAAGTCCCCGGCGTACGGACCCAAACTGTCTGACGCAGAGAAACAGATCGCAGAGCACAACATTCTGCACCAGGAGATCGAGGCCTACAGCCGGCAGCTGCAGCCCAGCACCACAGCGTCGACGGTAACACCACAGTGTATGTGTGTGTGTAGACTCCACATTACCTCCCAGCTATGAGCTCTTACCGGTCTCTTCATCCTGCTTTCTTTCAGGAAGAGTACGATGCCCTCAAGGAGAAATATGCAGAACTTTTTGTGAGTTTTGTTCTTCCTTTTCATCCCCTTTGTTTGCTCTGTGCTCTAAAGGCTGCCTGCGTGTTTATGGGTGTTTTTTCCTTTTTTCAGGAAAGCTCCCAGCGCAGACGCAACAACCTGGCCTCTTTGTACGAGTACATGCAGAGCTGCAGCAAGGAGCTGGTCTACCTGTCAGGCCAGCAGGAGCGGATCCTCCAGAGAGACTGGAGCGACCTGATGGCCGACCCCTCGGGCGTCCGCATGGAGTATGAGGTGAGAAGTCATAGTGGCTTAATAAAGATTCTCCTGAGGTCTTTTATAATCATATCGGGTTTGATCAGATCTGGATGTTTTAACCTCATATAGATGCTCTTACGGTGCTCATCATTGTACAGCCACAGTGATCATGAGCTGATTTTGTCCAGCCTCCAAAATATTAAACTATTGACGCATCAGAAGGTATGGCAGCCCGTGATCATGCCCCAACTCCGTCACTGTCGGGTCATTCCAGTTCTTTAGTTCAGTCGGATGCAAAAGGCATCCAAAATGTAAGAAACCTGGATTCTAGTCCGGTGTCAAAAAAGCTGATCTGGGCTTACTGTGGTTGTTCAGTTTTCTGTGAGGTTTCTGAGCGTTAGTTCACTGCAGTGATGTGAAACGACTGAAGAATGTTTTGCTCTAAATAAGTGAAAGTAAAACGACTCGTTGTCTTTAAACCTTCAGGCGTTAATGCTGTTTAATTCAAAACTCTCACCTTTTTTTTAAATTTTAACTCTTTCTACATATTTACTTTTCATGTACAGTGAAAAAGAAAGAAAGTGGAACATTTACCCAACACTTTTGGAGAATAAAACAACATGGTACCATCTGTTTATGGTCGCAGAAACTTAAATCTGCTCCCCTGTCAGAAAAGGGTGCATCGAGCCCCAAATGAAGGAGTTTAAATGTTTTGGGTGGGGGGGGACTAACGGGCTGATTGGGACGGTGTCTGCAGTGACGCAGACGTCGTATTGAGGGACAACCTGAAAGACAAAGCGGTCAGTTTATCACCTGATCAACGCTCCAAGCTTCACCTGTGGTTATGAAGCTGTGAGTATGAGACTGAAGCCTCTAATGAGTCTCCTTCAGGGAGAAGGTGAGGAGTTCCGCTATTTGGGAGAAGCTTAGAGTCTCTGCTCCTTTGCATCAGAAGGAGCCAGATGAGATGGTTTGGGCCAAAGTCCCACTGGTAGGAGACCAACAATAACCCTCATACTGTCTGATTAGAGAGAACTGTTCATCTCTGACAAATGCGCCGCGCTCGTATGTGTTTATGTACAGAAATTCAAAACGAACGGACTGCTCGCGCATGAGCGTGAGGTCAACCAGCTCCAGGAGGAAGGAGAACGTCTGATTAAAGCCAAACACCCTGGCAGCGCGACCATCGAGGTAAGGCGTCAGAGATTGGGCTCGTGTTTGTACAGTGTTTTAAAGAAAGTGACGTTTTTTTTGTTTGTTTGTTTTTCCACCAGATACACAGAGACACTGTACAGGGGGAGTGGCAAGCCTTCCTTAACCTGTGTCTGTCGCAGGAAGCCCACCTGACCAACATCGACACGTACAAGAAGGTGAAGCCCTAACAGAACGGTCCACGGCAAGATCCTAAATCTGCTGAAGCAAATAAAGAAGCGTCTCTTTTGTTTTTGTAGTTCCAGCTGGATGCAGAGACTCTGTCCGAGTCTTTGGAGCGACTCGCTTCCAATGTGGATCCCAAGCTGCTGAACAACAAGAGCAACCCGGAGGTCCTGATAGCACTGGAGGTACGAGACATTAACAGGCAGTTTACAATTTAAAGGAAAGGTTTTAAATTCAGCTCACACTCGACAAAACAAAGAAGTGAAACAAAAAGAAAGCCAGTCTGATAGACGTGACTGTGTCCAGTTTGACGAGTTTAAGCCTTGCTGTTTTGATATCTTCATGGCTGACTTATTAAATCTACTTCCATGCAGAAGCACTAAAACACCCTTAATGCTTTTCTATTCAGATTTTTGGTCCTGCATGTCATTGTGCAGAACGTGGGTATTTTTGTCTTCTTCCACCCAGTGTGTCTCTCACTTCCATTGAATTTAAGTTTCTTTATCAAATCCCCTTGAAATGCAGAGATGGCACAGCCAAACGTCAACACACTGGAAATGAAGGGTCATTTAAGCTGTCATATCTTCTAATTCACACGTGTCAAACTCAAGGCCCGCGGGCCAGATCTGGCCCTCTGTAACATTTCATCCGGCCCCCAAGATAACGTTTAGATGTCATCAGGTCCGGCCCTCTAGTCTGGGACAGATCGAGTCTCTGATTCTTATTTTGCTTAAAAAAAACTGAGCTTAATTAGTGAAGTTTTCTCTTGACAGGAACTTAAAAGCCAACAATTTATAGTTTTAATTTCTGTATGATCAGGTTTTTGTCTGTTTTAATGTTAAAAAATTCATTTAAAAGCTGAGTGAGGCGTAAGAAATGGCTGCTAACGATGTGCTTTTTGAAGTTTGATCTAGTTGTCTGTGTTCATTAAAGTTTGTTTGCTCTAAATTCTGTATAATCTGTAACTGGGAGAAGGTAATTGATATTTCTATATGAATGATTTGACATAATACATCTAAAACCAAGGTTAATTTATGTAATTTTTAACAAATATTGATCGTGATTGGCCCTTGGCTAGGAAATTCTTCATTTTGGCCCCCTTGCGTCACTGGGTTTGACACCCCTGTTATAAATAAAACACTTTATAAACATATAAATTCACATCTGTGACCTTCAGAGTCTTCTGCAGCTCACGATTCAAGAATTTTAAAAATCAGACTTATAGTTTTTGCTTATTTGAGGCATAGTTAGTCTGTTTCTGTCCGCTTCTCATTAACTTGGCAGCCAGGGAGCGAGAAACCCAGGTGCGTGGTTACCACGGTGACCATAATGAGCCTTGCAGTAGCTTTAACGTTTCCTTTGATCCTGCCTGTCTTCGTACTTTTTGCACAGCTCATACATCAGAGTTGGTAAATTGGTAAAGTCGTCACTTTTACCTTGTTTTTAATCCCTCCCTGTCTTCATCGGCGCCGATAATAACAATAATTAGTAAGTCTAGGTTCTTTCCTCTAACTTTTCATTTCTTATTGATGGAAAGGGAGACGAGCCGGCCGTGAAAAGGAACGAGCAGCGCCTGGACGCCCTCAGGGAGCTCAGCAGCAACGTGGCGCCCCTGAAGCTGCGCCGCACCCAGCCCACCAAGCCCACCAAGGTGGTGTCCGTGTGTGACTGGCTGGAGGGAGAGGTGAGACGCTGCCTCGCCGAGGTGACAGCCGGCTCCGGGAGGTGTTCCCGCGCTCACTCAGTCCGCCGCCCTCTCCCTGTCGCAGGATGCAGTGGAACGAGACGAGACGCTGAACCTGAAGTCCATCTGTGACGATAAGAAGTGGCAGGTCGAGGACAGTAGCGGGCAGATCAGAACCCTCCCCGGGGTTTGTTTTGAGATCCCACCACCAGATGCTGAGGCCCTGGAGACGGTCAACAGGTACACAGCGTAAACCCCTCTGCTGTTTGTGATTAATTTGAAGACAAAACCCTAACTCTGACTCCTAATTCACCTGCTTCAGCCTGGACAAAAAGCTGGCAGACGTGAAGAAGCGTAGATCGGAACTGATGAACGTCTTGAAGCCCCCTGTGGAGGAGGTGGTCCAGCCTCAGAGGGCAGGTGAGACAAAAACACATTTTCAGATTGTCCTCTCAGTATCAGACCCCTCACCGTGGACGTGTTTTCTTCTTTTTGTTCCTGACCAGCCGCTATTCAAAGCTCTCCAGAAGACACCAAAGCTGCAGATTTCCTCAGTGACATAGACCGGATCAACAAGGCTTTGGACCGGAGCGAAAAAGAAGTCCTGAACAGGCTGAGAACGCCGCTGGACACCCGCAACCCCATACAAGACCTGGAGACCAGACAGCAGGACCACGAGGTGAACATCCGACCAAACAGCAGCACTGAAGCATCTTTTCTTCTATTTACCTTTATTTTATTTTTTTTTCCATGTCTGCCACGATTTTTGATTTGCTCCTCCTCCAAGTGCTGAGAAAAACCAACACAAAAAGCACAACGCTAAGATTTCTGCGGCAGGAGTAGGTTGTACAACATAGACGAAAGGTTTCCACGTAGAAAAAAATCTGATTTTGGTGAAGCACGGGTGCGGAGAGTGCTGCAGCACATGCATGTTTCACCAAATAGTTGAATTAATTTATGTAAAAATTAATAAAAACTAACTTTTTTAGTTTGTGTTCCTGTTTGACGAAGAGTACTACGCTCTGCTCCCCAGAAAAGGCGGGCCTCGCCACGACAACCAGTGACTCAGCAGATTTTAAGTCACTGGATTGTTTCCTCTTCTACAATTCCATCATGGCTGCCCCTGTAAATCCTGTATAATTTGAGGACTTGTGTCGCTATAAGCATTTTTAGACTGAGGTGTACTGAATCGAAGCTTATGCAGAATGTAGCGGTTCAGGAAATCCCAGTGCGAACAGGAAAAGGTTTCAAAATAAAGGTTTACAGATCAGCTGCGTTGGAACCTTTCCATGCTCCTTCAGAAATGTTCCTGGTTTTGAAACGCTGTTCCTGTCCCGCAGAAATCTGCTCTGACGGTCAAGAAGCTGCAGTCTGAGCAGTCCGCCATCCAAAGAGAGATGGATCCCATTCTGGCCAAGAAGCCGCTGGGTCCCACGGCGTCCACCGTGGCGCTTAAACTCAACGCTGCCGACAACAAGATCCACAACATCTACACGCTTATCGATCTTTATAACAAAAAGTAAACCCTTTTGCTCGCTAAATAAGAAAAACAGAACCTCGGATATAAGCGCCCGGCCTTTGTGGTGTGTTCGTTTTGTTCACTCTTTGTCTCCTTTCAGAGCGATAGCCTCCATGTTCCTGGAGAAGCAGATAAAAAAGGTCGACAGTGTTCTCTCGGGGTTCGAGGACAAACTTACCAAAGATGGCGTGATCCTTAATGAAGAAAACGCTCTTCAGAGTCGCACCCACAACCTACAGGTGCAGAACACCAGGTGGCCTAAAGGGGCCAAAATGTGGTTTTCCGTCCCCTTTTCTTTTTTTTTTCTAACCTTTTTCGATTATTGTCGTCAAACAGGCGATGCAAAAGGAGGCTCTCTCCAAAAAAGACGAGCTGAATAGTTTAGGCAAAGATCTGGATCTGGTGAAGCAGGCGAACGGCTCTCTGCAGCAGCACTCGGAGTTCTGTCCGGACATCCGGCGGCAGGACAGCGAGGTGAAACACCTGAAGAACCGTTACACGAGCATCAACAATCAGATCCAAGAGAGGTGAGGGCGAAAAGGAACCCCACCAGCCTTTACAGTCATGAACGTCTGTTTTATCACTTATGGTTTTCATACGTTTTGCTTCAGGCTGGCTCTTCTAAAGAAAGGAAGCAATAAAGTGAAAGAATTTGAAAGTGCCGTGCAGTCACTGGATTTCTTCCTGGTCAATTTGCCAAACAACGCGGTGGAACCTACTGATGATCTGGCAGAAATAACAGCCAAGGAGAAATCTCAGATGGTAAATGGATTTTATTGTCAGTCGCCAACTTTAAACTGTTCAAAATCTACACGAAAACACGTGAGCTCGATATTTACAGTGGCCTGCAAAAGTATTCGCCCTCCTGTATGCCTTCTGTTTCGTTGCTTTTGACCCTGGAACTTAAAAGAAATTGTTTTGAGGGTTGTAGTTTCTAATTTACATTAAAATTGCTTAATATTGTTTTATTGTGAAACAAACAAGAAATGAGACTAATTTATTCCTGAGATTTGAAACTGGGATAGAGGCTCACGTCTTTTAATCGATCCATCTTTCCTTCAACTCTGACCAGTTCCCCAGTCCCTGCTAAGGAAAAAAAAAACATCCCCGCAGCATGATGCTGCCACCACCGTGCCTCACTGTGGGGGTTCAGCTTTAGTCTCGTTAGACGCAGCACCTTCTTCCACATGTTTGGGGAGTCTGATGTCTTTTGGCGAACTCCAAATGTTGGGGCCACTCCTCCATGCAGCCCAGCTCTGTGCAGCTTGCAGTGGTCCTGCTGACCGATCCTCCGGCCTCTGCAGAGGAGCCGCTCAGCTCCTTCAGGGTGATCGTTGGCCTCCTGGTTCCTTCTCTAACGCTCCCCCTGCTCGCTCTGGGAGGTTTGGCGGACGACTCTCTTATAACCCAACCCTGATCTGTACTTTTCCACAACAGAGTTTCTTCATGCCTGTGTTGTGTGGTTTTAGCCCTTACTACTGACAGGTGCTGATTCTGGAGCCTATCAGAACAGGTGTATTCATACTGGGATGATCTGACACTTAGAGCCAACAGGTGGCTCTTATTGAAATACTTTTATGATATTTGAGGAGTCAAAGTATTGTAGGTGAATACTTCAATCTGAAGTATTCTGTGAAGGTTCATTACTTAAAATCAAACTGAAAATCTGTTCAAGCTTCAGGTCGTTGTTTTCTTTCGGCTGTTCCCTTTTCAGGGGTCGCCACAGCGGGTCGTTCTCTTCCATCTAACTCTGTCCTCTGCGTCCTCTGTCCTCTGTCCGACTTCCTCCACGTCCTCTCTAACAGCATCCGTATATCTCAGGTCGTAAGGCGACAAAATGGAAATAATAAAGGAGTTGAATACGCTTGCAGCCCGCTGTGACACCGTTTCTCCCGTGAGTTCTGCTCCTTTAAACATTGTTCTTGTTTAGAGAGTGGTGGAGGACATCCAGAAGAAGTCCGCGGGTTTAGACCAAGTTAAGGACCTGTCCAAAGATCTGCAGAGCGTTTTAAATGTGAGTTCAGACAACACGAGCTTGTGTTTATGTTTAACAGCTTCTATGAAAACGTGTATTTACTTTAGCTCTAGTGTCTCCTTCTAGCTGCTACATAACTGTATTTTGTTTCAGGAGTACGAGATTAAGTCAAACATTTACCAGGAGGCTCTGAACTACGGGGATGAAGAAGACGACGACGACGATGAGACGCCGGTTAAAACGCCACCTCTGGCTAAGGAGGTTCAGAAAATGGTGCGGTGTCAGTCGGAAGTGCTGAAAGTTTCTTTGGTCGTTTCCAGTGTTTAAAACTAATTTTGGGTTCCTCCTCTGCTACAGGAGAAAGACATACTGAACCACTTCTCTGTGGTGTCTGCTGAAAACAACCAGCGACTCAGTCAGCTAGGGACGGCCAAAAACATCATGGCGAGGGTAGGAGGACCTCACTTTAAAACTGTTAATCATTGTCAGTGCTTTATACACCGACTCATATGCTGTCTTCTCTTTTATTTGTGTGCAGAATAAAGAGAAAGTCAGTCAGGTCGTTGTCAGTCAGCAGCTTCAGCTTCAGAGCCAACAGAAGGACCTGGAGGCTTCTGACAGTCTGAAAAAGGAACTGAACGAGGAAGTGAACAGGCGGCTGGTTGCTGAGAAGGAGCTGGAAACCTTCAGTAAGAGGTTTCTGTCTCTGAAGAGCAGGCGAGGGGTGGAGCGGTTGGAGGAGAAGGAGGTGGTGCAGTACTACCGCGACCCCAAGCTGGAGATGGAGATCCAGTCGCTGAGGACTCGCATCCACGACGAAGAACTGAGGAGATCGAAAACGCAGTCGGAGATCGAAATGATCAATGAGAGGATCATATCGATCGAACTGCAGCTGAACAGAGTCGAACCTAAACTGATCACCAAAGTGTTCACTGAATACGAGAGAGACGCCCAGCTGGATAAAGAGGCGACTAAGATTAGAGAAGAGATGCAGCGGATTCGACTCGAGCTCCAGACAAGAGATTCAGAGACGATTCACGTGAAAAAAGAGATCACGGTTCTGTCGCAGCAGAAGCCAAATATCAGGGAGAAGGTTGTGAAGAAGGAAGTGGTCAGGCTGGAAAAAGATCCGGGGATGCTGAAAGCCGTCCTGACGTTCCAGGGTGATATCTCAGAGGAGGAGTTGAGGTGCAAGTCTCTGCACGACACCATTTTTATCACAAGGAGCCAGATCAACGAGCTGGAGAGAGTCATCCTCACCATCGAACCCAAGGTCGTCACCAAGGTGGTGAAACAAGTACAGCAAGATCCGGAAATGATCGATGAATCGAAGAGACTAAAAATGGCCTTGGAAGAGGAGAAGGACGAGAACGTCATCCTGCTGAAGGACCTCACCACCCTGCAGTTACGCTACGGTGAACTGGAGGAGCTCAGACCTAAAGTGGAGGTCAAGGAGATCGTCAACGAGATCTACAGAGTTGACCCTGACACCGAAGTGGAGCTGGTCCGTCTGAAGAAAGAGCTGAAGGATTCGAGCCGGAACCGCGTCAACATAGAGAAAGAGATTAGCACCGTGATGACAACGCTGACCACCCTGCGCAGTCAGAAGCCCAAAGTGGAGTACAAGGAGGTGACCCAAGAGGTGATCAAAGAAGAGAAAAGCCCAGAGGTCACGAGGGAGTTACAAAGGCTGTCCAACCAAGTCTCCCGCCTGCAAGTCAACTACGACACGACCCTAGAGCTGCTAATCCGCCTCCGTAAGGAAAGAGACGAGCTGAAAGCCGAGAAATCTAAAGTGGAGACAAACCTCGTGACAAAAGAGGTTATCATATACGAGAACGATCCTCTCCTGGAGAAAGAAGCTGACAGGCTTCGGAGGAACGTCAGAGAGGAGATTCACCAACGCCGCAGTGTGGAGGAATGTCTCTTTGAGCTGCAGAACCAGTACATTACCCTCGAGAGGCAGAAGCCAGAGGAGAAGATCGTGACGCAGGAAGTGATCCGCCTCCAGAAGGACCCCAAGCAGATGCAGGAGCACGAAAAGTTAAACAGGAACCTGGACGATGAAATGAAGGCCCGTAGGAAGCTGGAGCTGGAGGTCAGGCAGCTGAGGGTGAGGATCGAGGAAAAGGAGAGAAGCCTGGCCGAGATGGACGAACGCCAGAGGAAGATCCAAGTGGAATCTGAGCTGAGGCAGATCAAAACGCGCATTTTCGAGCTGGAGAACGCGCCGCCGCCCGTTGAAGAAAGGATCGTCATCGAGGAGGTCCTGAAAGTGGAGCGGGACGCTAAGCTGGAAAAACTCACCGACGGCATACGCGGCGACTTGGAGACCGAGAGCACCAACATCAGCCGCCTCGAGAGAGAAATCCGAAACCTCCGCGTCAAGCTGGAAATCCTTCAAAGGGAGAAGTCGATTGAGAAGGTTGTTTACAGAGAAGTCGTTCGTGTAGAGAAAGACCCAGCGGTGGAGGCTGAGAGGGACCGTCTCAGAGAGTTACTGGCGCAGGAGAGAAACCTCCGGCAGGTGCAGGAAGACAGCAACCAGAAGATTACCATCCAGATCAAGCACCTGCAGACCTCGAAGTCTGTGACGTCTCAAGAGGAGACGATTCTCATCTCCCAAAGAGATATTCTGCTAAGAGAGAAGGAGGACCTCCTCAAACAGCACAGGTCGCTGGATTCAGAAAGACAAAACATTAGCATAACCTTCCAGCAGCAGTCCAAGCTGATGAGCGAGAGGAACCAGCTGGCACGCCAGAGAAGTCTCAAAACAAGCTCCGAGATACAGCGGCTGGAGAGAGAGATCCTGCATGAGAAGGACAAAATACACCAGAGAGACACGCTCATCGCCGAGCTGATGAACGGCATCCAGAAAGAGGACCATTCTGAAACTCACACCCGAGAAACGAACCTCTCCACGAAGATCACCATCCTGGACCCGGACACCGGCAAAGACCTGTCTCCCTACGATGCTTACGTGCAGGGGGTGATCGATCGAAACCACTACCTGCAGCTGTCACGGCTGGAGTGCGACTGGGAGGAGATCACCTCCACCGGCCGGGAAGGGGACACCACAATTCTGCAGGACCGGAAAAGCGGGAAGCAGTACTCGGTCAAGGACGCACTGAAGGAGGGGCGGCTGACTGAGTACGACGTGAGCCGCTACAGGGAGGGGAAAATGTCCATTTCGGAGTTTGCCCTCCTTGTCGCAGGGGAAAGAGAGAAGCCGTACATTCCCCCGATAACGCCGAAATCTCCCGCCATAACCATCCCGAGCTCTCCCCTGAACTCCATGCCTTCGCCTCTGAGGTCTTCCTACAACAGCCTGAACACTCGCCTCAGTGGCAGTTCGAGCAACCTCCTCACCTCATCGGGCGACGAAAACTTCCCAATCTCCGGCGTCTTCGACACCACCACCGAAAGCCGCATGTCTGTGAGAAGCGCTCTCACCCGCAAACTCATTGACGCCGAAACAGCTCTGAAACTGTTGGAGGCCCAAGCAGCCTCGGGGGGGATCGTCGACCTCAGCAAAAAGGACAAGCTGTCCGTCCACAAAGCGTCCGAGTGCGGCCTGATCGACTCGGGCCACATGTACAAGCTGCTGAACGCCCAGAAGGCCTTCACGGGAGTCGAGGATCCAATGACAAAAGAGCGTCTTGCCGTGGGACAGGCAGCACAGAAAGGGTACATTACCCCCGAAAATGCCAAGCGGTACATGGAGGCGCAGTACCTGACCGGTGGCTTGGTGGATCCTAATAAAGCCGGGCGCCTAACCGTCGACGAGGCCCTCGCCGCCAAACTGATCGACAGCACGGCCGCAGACGAGCTGAAGGACGAGGCCTCCCACACGAAAGCGCTGGTTGACCCGATCACTAAAGAGAAGATAACCTACAAGGAGGCAATGGATCGGTGCCGGAAAGACGCCACCACAGGGCTCCTGCTGCTTCCCGTGGCCTCCACTAACTCCAACGCTCCGTCCTACTCCAACTTCCGCTTCTAGGAACAGGTTCAGATGTTTGTTTGGCTACAAAACGTACTAAACTGTGGGAGGTGGGAGCAGAAAGAGCAGCTTCAGATACATTTGAAAGAAAGAAAGACGTTTTGGTGAAAATTATCCATTAATCTACTTTTTCGTAATAACGTTTTTTTGGTTTGCTGTATAAAAAAAAATAACAACAAAAAAAAAGTGGGGTAATTTTTGTCTGTTTCCTGTGTTAGCCATGTGAAGATGAATTATTCAAGTGTCAAATAAACTCCATAGGTTTTACATTATGTTTCTTTGCCCCGTTATTTACAATTTTTTATACATTTAAACACGTAAGCACTCCTACACCCGGGGAAAGCCTTCCTAGAAGAGTGGGCCAGAATATTCGACCCTATGGATGGGAGGTCACTCAAGTTCATGTGTGTGAAGAGAGCCGAGTGAATACTTTTGGCAATATAGTGCAGCCTTTTCCACATAAACCCCATTTCAGAAGTTCCTAACTATCCCTTAATATCAGATTTTTATTCATTTTTTAGTCATTTGCCACGAAGACAAGACTCCACAACCATTTTTTTAGTTTTTTGATCCGTCCTCCATGGTCACCAGCATCCTTATAATTGTGGCAAAGGCTGAAACATCAGTCAGTAATCAGCCTCAGCGCACATTAACCTATCTAAAAGAAAAAAAGGTAAATGGTCGACCTCTTGAACCTCGTCCCACTGCGGTTGACACTGTAAACACCCCGTTCAGCCTCACGGAGACAGTCCTGTTGTTGATGTCAATACGAAGGACGTCCGAGATGCATTTCCAGGAAGAAATCGCTCCATACAGCCGTACATCACCAGCACTTATCTGGAGGTAAGGAAAAAAAAAAACTCAAGGCGAGTCATATGCTTAGAAACAATGGATTAAGGGTACAGATTAAACATGACTCACATGCATGTAGCGTGTTTATTAAACAGGACAGACTGCCTGACATGAAACGTTACAACCTCTAGTAAAGTAGTTCACTCCTGGTAATCCTGCATTTAAAAAAAAGAGGTTTATTTTATTGATAGAGGTGAAAGAAGTGTGTAAAAGAGCCCTGATGTGGGGATGTGCAGCCTTCGTGTTGGGACGTCTGGCTGTCAGATTATTGCTGACTGGAAGGACTTTGTGGGATTATTGCGCGTGAGCCTGTCTGGAGGCTGAAGTGACCCCAGACTGCGTCCAGAGGGGCATTGAAGGATCTAATCTGATGGGTCACCTCACATCAGCTAGATGACGAACACAGCTTTGATGGGTTTGGACACGTTTGTTTTTCAGACAACACAGCGGCTGAAATCATATTTTTTTGTTTCTTTGTTTGATAGTGGCGTACTGATGGCCCGTCTCCCCAGTAAATGGCCCGGAGTGCAACAGCAGCTCATTCAGCACACAGATGGCACATTAGCTTGGACTGAACATTATTCCTGAGTGACGTACTGTATGTGAGCGTGAACTCCCCCCTTTTGTTTTGCCTGGTTGTTGTTGTGATTGGCACACAGCAGCAAACCATTAAATTGAGCATCTGTACTTTTGTTTCCCTTGAATGACGACGACAGCGCTTCCTAGGCCAAACAGTTATTGTGCCAACACCATATTAGCTGTTTTTTGTTTTTTTTAAAGCACTCTGATTCAGTCAACTCGATTCTGAGTGCTCACTTTTTGAAATAAATATAGCAGAGTCAATTTTTTAGTCATGGAAAGAGATTGTTGTCACTTTATATGCGCACAAAAAAGAACCAGAAATCAGAAAATCAGTAGGATTCACAGATTCTTTAGCATTACAAGACAATAACCACTGAAACAGAAATACTCTGGAATGGTCACTGACTGCACTAGACGAGATCTGAGCCGCCATCTTGCTGGGTGCTACGCCTAAATTGTTCAGATGTCCAAACATTAACATCTTGTGCATGCTGTATGGTATATCATCTGTTCCAAAAATACATAGAAATTCCCTTTATTTTACTTAAATAAACATATTATTGCCTACAGTTAAAAACAGGAAGTGAGTTTTCTGTAATGAGCCTCCCACTAAGCCTGGTCGAACATTAGTAGCAGCAAAACACAAACCCAGTTAACTCAGCCTCGGCTTTGTTGAGTTCAAAGACGTTCATGAACCTTCAGCACCTCTTATTAAAAGATTTAGGTAAATGTATGTATACTTTTGAGCCGGTATGTAGAATTTTCACCCTGTGTGGTTTCGAGAAAATTCACAAGAAATACAATCTTCTGCACCCAAGTCTTGTTTTTTTTTTTTTTAATCATTGAAGCTCTGTTATAAAATCCTTCCACCTTGGAATAAGAACGGTTCAAATAACCCATGGGTGTATGCAAACGTTTAAAAAAAAAGGTGGGTAAATCAAACAAAAGTCCAAGTGTATTAATGAAAAAACATTTCTGATTACGCCTAAATGCAGCAAATTCAAATAGACTCGAACGCATCATAAGACCCCCTCAGCAGCACTTTTACTGTTTCACAGTCACACAAAGTTTAATGTTTAATACCTCATGTAAACCAGACATGAACTCTGTTGTTTTTATGACATGTAAAAACCCAGACCTAACCACCGACTTCTTCTTGTGCTTCTTTATGACTCCTTGACCTTTTTATTCTTTTGCAGATACTGGAGTTGTTTTTTTTTTGTTTTGTTTTTTGAGTTGACCATTGTCCGTCCAAGTTTGTCCTTCAGAGGAGCCGGAGCAGCTCGCTGTGCCACATTAATGGATTAAAACCTGAGTCACGGCTTAAAGCTCCATTCAAGAGGTGTAAGACGAATGAAGCTGACAGTCAAACAAAATGTTCTAGAAATTCCAAAAGATAAGTAAAGACGCAGCTTTTCTTGAAGGAATGTGTGTCTCCTGCTGCCTTTGGTGCCAGACTCTGAGACTAAGATCATCTCATGTTGAGATATGAGTTGTAGTATTTTAGGTGAAACCCTGAAGATACTCGGGGTGTGTATTGTGAATGACTGTCAGCTACTACCACATCAAATATGAACTCAACATCTGTAAAAGTTCTTTGCGGTATAGGTGTTTTTCTGTTTCACTGAAGTCCGTCCAGTGCTTAGTTAGATATTTTGCTAACAGACAAACAGGGTTGATTCTAATTGTTAACGGCAAAGTTTTAAACACAAGTGTTTATAAATTGGTGATCAGTCTCAGCTACTACCACACTCCACATCTGTAAAACTGACTGATTTGTAGCCGTTTTTTGTATTTTCTAAGTTTGGTTGGCTGTGGCGGCCATCTTGAATTGGGTTGTCCAAAAGTTAAACGGTTATAGATGTACGTCCAATGATTACTTTCTGGAAGTGTCCGGTGAGTCCTGAGATATTGTGCTAACAGTAGAGAGAAACGAACACACAGACAAGAACAATATTGGTCTTTTGGGTTCTGTAGCAGCTGAAGGTGAGGTAAAAAAAATCTATCATTTGATCAGTTTGGGCAAAAAGAAAAGTGGTGCATTTGATCGAACAAAAGCAAGTCAAGAGGCCAACTTTCCATCTTTAAAAACAAAAACAGTATAAAACATTTTATTGACATTGTGTTACGACAACAGAAACAAACTCATGGGAACAACTTCACCAAGTCTGGCTTTCGCCAACTGAAAATTGCAGGCCGGAGTCGGGTCGGTGGCTCTGCAGGCTCACTGACGAGCAGCTCTAAATCCTCCGATGTTTACCACAGCTAAAGCCCCCCCCCCCGCAGAGGAGCTGGACGAGCTGTTACCGAGCGGCTAAAGCCTGACGACGGCTGACGTCAGCTCACGGCGTGTGGGAAGCACTGGAAGGTGTTAAGCGGGAAACAGCTTACTGCGCAGCCAGAGGTCTAAATGCAAGTTCAACACACCACTTTCCACTTCTTACACAAGGGTACACATTAAACACGTTTACGGTATGGGCTATTACATTCTTGTTTACTGAGCAAAAAAAAAAAAAGTTTCACACGGGGTCAAAGAGATCTGAGAGAAAAGTCCGATAAACGAGGAATGTGTCGTTTCGAAAGTCATACATCGACCTGCTCATCTGTCTTTGCGAGCGGCAGGGTCAGGGGATGCTGCGGGAAGCGGATGGCCTCGCTGTTGCGGCGCATGTAGGCGTGGCCGCTGATGGGGTACCACATCTCGGTGAAGGTGAGGTTGGCCACGGTGATGGCGCAGCGGCCCAGCACCTTGAAGCCCGACTTGCGGTAGAAGGGGACGAGGAAGTCCTCGCACATGAGCACGGCCCGGCGCACGTTGGGCAGGCAGCGCAGGTACTGCAGGTAGCGCCACATCAGGATGGGGCCCTTGCCCTGCTGCCTGAAGGTGCGGTGGACGGCCAGGACGTGGATGTGGGCGGTGGAGCCGCAGGGCTTGTGGAGGGTCAGCGCATCCTGGGTGGGAGGAAAACAAACAAACAAACAAACAAACAAAAACAAAAGAGGGATTTGAACTTTCAAGCTTTAACTGACCGAAGCTCCAGCGTACATCGGCTGTCCTCTAAGAGAACCAAAATGAAAAGAAACGTTAAAGCTGCTGCCGGTGGCTCGTTAGGGTCACCATGGTAACCACACACCTGTGTCTCTCAAACTACAGAGAGACAAACAGGAAGGCAGAGTAGAAAGTAAACCTCGCTGTTCGAAAAAAACCTCCTGAACCGTAAGTGGCAGAAGTCTTTTATTGTCACACGTGTCGGTTTTGATGCGTTTGCGAGGGAAAAGTCTGAGTTTCGATAAAGCTGAAGCCAAGGACAGTTTGGATGTGCGCTCTCCTAGGGGATCTGAGAGAAAACTAAGTCCTGTAGCAGCAAGAGACACATCGGGAGAAAGAGGACATGGTCTATATTTTGATCTATAAACTGTTTAAGAAGTATAAAGTATGTGGGAGTAGAGACAGCCGAAGACTTTGAAAAGTTTAGACAGCTCAGTGACATGATCACACTTTAAAATGAACCTTCAGTGGTATAAAAATCTTTCAAAGTCCCAAACTTTGAGTGTGTAAAAACTATGAAAGATATCAAAATGCCAGTTTAGTTTTATAAGGTCCAGGATTTTGTGACCCGTTTAAACTTTGATGTTTCTTTGGTTATATATTTGTAAATTTCATCTATGTCATACAGTATACCGCTACCAAAAGTCAGAGCACACGATTCCAGATGAGCCACACATTTCGATGAATACAAAGCTGTGGGATGAGTAGCAAAGAAAGAAGAAGTGATGGAATCGACTTCATGGATTGACAGCCTGGTGTCTCACCGTGGTCAGCCTGTCCTGGTCCCACAGAGACCCGATGATGAAAGCCACCAGCCGGCCCTCCTCGAACCAGCCCATGGAGAACTCCGGACACAGTGTGAGGAAGTGACGCACTTCGTCCAGGTGCAGGGGACACTCGCCTGACACCGAGATAAAAGCTGGAGGAGACAAGAGGAGCAGCAGAAGAAAGACGAGTCACGACCTGGCACTCATTTTACACACCTCTGAGCAGAACAAGCATCCGCTAGGATTCGTGTTGATGTTTTATTCGAGCTGTAATCAGCAGATTTGCCTCAGCGCCTGACCTCTGACCTGCCACACTTACCCTCCCTCTCGATTTCGAAGACGCTGATGGCGTCCTGCGTGTTGAGCGGCCGCACCTCGCTTGCAGGAAGCGTGTGTCTCCGCTGGATCCCAGGCGAAACTGAAGGTGGAGTCTGCATTGGTTTGATGAAAGGCTGGGAGCCCACTATAGACATCATACGAAACTCTTCTCTCTAACCCCTAAATTAAAAAAAATAAGAAAAGGAAAAAAAAAAAAAAAGAAGCAATCCTGGTGCGTCTTCCGTCCCCGGCTCAGCAGGACCACGTCTGTGGGGCTCCTGCAGGGAGAACAGGATGGATCTGTGTCTGTATTTATGGAGCCGCTCTGATTTACAGGCTCATTTGCATTTGAATTCCTTATGGTACGCCCTGCAATTAACAGTGATTGGTTGTTGTCACTAAAACCAACAAAATGGACGATAATTAACATCTAAAACCAACAACAACTCCCTGCCTATTTATAGCAGCTTTGTGGCAAAACGTTGAACACCACAATTAAGGCTCTCACGTTGAACACAGCATTGTATTTCCTTCAAACATGAGGAGAAAAGACAAACATCGCCTCATAATAACTTCCCCAGAGCTGCAGGCACGCGGACACTTACCACAGAGAGCGTGGACGAGTCTCAGAGAAGGTTTAAACTGACTCTGCGTCTCTGCTGCTCTTAGGGACCGATTATTACTATGAGTCACATGAGAAAGGATTAACACAAGTTGTTCCCGTAACTAGTCGCATCAGACACTTTATCTCCCAACTGACACACTCACTTCCTGTCCGAGGGGGCACAGAGAAGGTAATCCAGTCTGAACATGATACTCCAGGCAGCATCTTCTGCTGTGGAACGCCACAAAGAGAAAATGTGTGATACATTAGGCTGACAAACACATCTTTTTATTGTCTGCCACATAAAGTGAACATGTTTAAACAGCCTTTCTTAGCCTTCAGATATCCAGGTACTAACTCTGCTGCTTGTGTGGGGTCACGTGAGTTCAGCAGGAGGTCCCACGTCGATGCTCGGTGCAGTGAAATCAAACACACTTCTTTGTTTCTTTTGCTTTACCTGGAGGAAACAAACATGTAGAGAATGTTAGAAAAAAAGAAGAAAAACAAGGAAACTAAAGATGACCATCTCAACACTTCTTAGTGTTGCTTTTTTATATTTATTCACTTTTTCAGCCATCATGTAGTGAAAGTACTAATCCAATTACTTGTTAAAGCTCTGCATAAAAAAACTGACTAAAAGCACCAACCTACTGGCAGCAAAAAGTAACCAGGATAAAAAAATAAAAGCACTAAGAACCCTGTTGCTTCGTGGGTTGTAGTAGGTGGTTTGGTAGCAGTTTTCATCAGCAGTGGTTGAAATGGAGCCGTCAAAAAAGAGAAAAACCTCTCATATCTGGGATATACATACAGTATTTGTAATATTTAGAACCAGAACTAGAACTCCCAGGAAGAGATGATTTTCAACAACTTCTGTTTTTTAGGAAGCAGGTTTTTAAGAGTCTGCCCCAACAATCACTCAATTCCCAATACACTAAAGTACAACATATCTTCATTGTCAAAAAAGTCCATGACATAAAAGAAAACCCAACACAACCACTGATGGTCAAGGATTAGATCATTTTAATAATTAAATATGATTTAATTGATTCTCCTGTTACTAAACATGAGTTTGATGAAAACTTAAATAAAGTGTCCAATGAAAACTTCCCCGATAACACTTTGATGCACATTTTATTTTGAAAGTTTGATCCTGTGGCAACAAAAGTCAGGCTGGGGCCCCAAGGAGAGTTTTATTTAGGGCCCACCTCAGTTCAGACCTTTGTTCACTCTCAACACAATCTTTGTAACAACTTTTTATATTAAACATGTTTCATCATCACCTGCTGCTGAATACACACTGACTATAATGTACTCGCTGGTACTTAAATAAAATGTTTTTATTTGTATGGAAAGCATTATGTTGCCTCATCTATATGGAAAAAGAAAGTTAAATTGTGTGCACTTTTAAAATATGTCTGCAAGTCTGTATCATTACTTTCAATGACCCACACTTTTCTGCTTACATCGAGACAGAAAAAGGTCAAAAGGAGGAGTTTTATCATCCGAAACACAAGGAGTTTAGATTTAATTTGGTGGGAGATAAAATCACAGTTAAAGCTGAAAATGTCCTGCTGTGCTTCCACTTTTTGAAAGATAAAGAGCAGGAATTCCAAGTTTATTTGAAGACAGCATAAAACCATGACCTGATGGATTCTCTCAACATTAAAGACTTTATATAAATCCAGCTGCTTTTCACAACAAACAACAAAACGGACCTGGATCAGGTTTATTCTTCTCATCAGATCAGGTTTTTATTCCTAAAGAAACATATTTCAAATATTTAGCCTCACAAATTCACTCTGTCCTTTAAAACGTGTGGTCAGGAGTCAGTTCTTCTCATCATTTAGGTTAGTTTTCCCGGTCTGATCTCTTCTTCTTCACGTCTTTTGACGCGTTCCAGCGTCTTGCTGCAGTTCCTGCAGGTCAGTGCGCTGATGTCCACGAGAGAATCGACCATTAGCGACACAAAGCATCAAAACAGAGGTTTGACTGTGGAGCTCAGCAGCTGACAGAAAACGTCTGTATGAACACATGAACACACAGTGTGAACACCTGAAACAGGTGCAGCCGCTGCTGTAGGTCACCTGATGTTGACTTGATTATCAGAGCAGGACCTTCATCAAAACATCTCTGCCTCTGATCTTTTTAAATAATTCTACACAACTTTCTGTGGCAACACATGCAGACAGTGAAGGGACCTCACGGTGCATTCAAGTACAACCTGTAACATCGATAATCCACTCTGAAACAGCAGAGAAAACTGAAGGTTAAACCACCCGTTTAGGTTGACATCCACAGTTTTCAGTCTCACAGCTGTATTTTGTTTTCATTCCTGATAAAATATTAAAAAAACATCAGTAAGGTCTGTTTCTGTTCCTGTTTCTGATGATGGCGTCTCCTAATCTGCTGCAGGACAGCAGGGATCATCTGACTGGAACCGGATTATAATCTGGATCTGATATGGACTGAAATGATTTGGACTTTTGGATTAGAAACATTAACAATATNAAAGTTTTTCCTTCAAACCAAACAAGAAAGGATCCTGGTTCCTCTGAGAACAGCCTGGTTCTAATGTTCTTGGTTTAGTCTTAGTGCTGATGAGGGTCTCAGTCTCTCAGGTTGATGTCTTGGGCAGCGCATACGCACACACGCACGCGCTGACGTCAGACGTAAAGAAGACAGCAGAGCCGTTCTGACGCCTCACTTCACCTGGACTCGGACCGGTGTGGACTGCTTCTACTCGGAGAAAAGACTCGCTGAAAAAAAAGGACTCGAGAAGCTCATCTGTGACCTGATCTTCACCTGGGGAGTACCTGTGGCCTGCATGGCCCTCGGAGGTCAGACAACTTCCTGCTGCTTTCAGATTGGTTAGAGGAGTAACATCCTGCAGAAACCTGACAAATATGCTTTAAAACACATTAATTACTGGGGAAAAAACGAGCGGCACTTTTAATTTATATTTAATTTATTTATATTGTGTCATTTAGGGTCGTTAGAAAAAACTAATTGT
>NC_051441.1:17355240-17368322 GCF_001649575.2 Kryptolebias marmoratus | reverse complement strand
GCTGCAATATTTATGAAATAAACATGATTTATAATATTTGTGTGACTTAAAGGGCGTTCCATGTCTGCAGATTGAACTGTCATTTTAATTAAATTTCACTTTGACTTATTAAATGACTACAAAAAAATGTTTAGTCAACTATTTTTGTGTTGAAATTGGATACAAGTTGTGTGTTACCTGTTTATGTGTATAAATATTTGTTTTAATTGTTTTAATGTGAACAGGGTTTAAAATTGCCATCAAAAAGCTTTTATAATTGTCATGTTGAATATCAGAGAGGTAAGATGGTCCAGTCAGACAGTATCTGTGGTTTTGCTCCTGACAGTTTCAGATTGTGAATGCTTGTTTCTCATCTCAGTAATGATTGTAGCTGTTTGTTCTCAGCTGTCTGATATGATAAATGTTCAGATCTTAAAAGGATCTTATTTTCCATCAGGTGGCCTTCAGCGCATCCACCGTCCACCACCTGCTGTGGTTCAGCAACGGGTCCGACAGCTCGTGTCAAACCACCTGGTGGGCCACCTGCTGGGGCTCCTGCCGGACATCCTGGAGCTCCTGCAGCTCATGTAGCTGCTGTAGCTGCTGGGGCTCCTGCAGCTTCCCAGTCTTCGGGCCTCACCTCCACAAGGAGGAGCAGGGAGGACGGCTGCTCCGAACAGGTTAGTCGAAAGAAGCAGAGGATGAACGATGAGGATAACGAACAGCATTTTCCTCCCTCAGATTCCTCTCCTTCGACTTTCGACGGCAGCTCCTTCAGGTTCCCAAGATACTTCAAGAGGCCCTCCTTGTGGAAGGAGGAGGTCGATGAGGACGACAACCCTGCGTGCTGCAGGATTGGACAACCTTCGCGTCTGGCGAGGTTTGAAGTGCCTTAGGTAGCGTCTTGCTCCAGGGCCAGTTTGTATATAGTTCATTTGTTTAAAACCTGAAGGGCTTGCCTTTGCCTCTGGCGGGGTTCGGTAAGCCAAAGGCAGCTGGAGCGTCTGGCGAGGCTGCCGACTCACTTGGTAGCGTCTTGCACCAGGTCTTGTTTTCTTATTTCTTACATGCACTTAATTAGTGATTAGTAAAACAACACAGGTGAGATGAGCTGGTGGAGCGTCTGCTGGAGGGACAGCAGCAGACTGGAGGTGGATAGTTTAGTTGTTGAAGAAACACTGACCTCTGGTGCTTCAGCAGAAAATGATCCTTAATCTGATTTGGTTTTTGTTGGGGGTGCTGACACTTGGAAAACAAAAGGTAAGTATCTATTTAATAGAAATGTTTAAAAAATGTTACAAAATGTATTAATATTTATTTTGTCTTTTTATTGCAGGTAATCAACAGGGGGAAACCCCTAAGATAAGTACCTTTTTATAAAAAAATGTCCACAAGATTCTAAGTATTTACAAAGCTTATGTATAATGTTTTATTTTTTGTCTTTTTGTAGGTCGCTAACAGCAGGGGCAAAAAAAGATAAGTACATTTTAAAAAGAAATGTTTCGTTTTTCACGTCCATTTCTTGTGAAATTCTAACGTTTATCTTTCATCTCTTATTGTTTTGTAGGTTGGTAACAACTAGAAAAGGATCTGGAAAAAAAAGATAAGTGCCATTTCAAAGAAATATGTAGAAAATTTTAAATACATTTACACAATTTATTAACTTGTGCTGTTTTTTTTTTGTAGGTTGCTAACAGCTGGAAAAAAAAGATGAAGAAAGATAAGTGCCATTTAAAATACATCTTTAGAAAATCTTGTGTATTTGTGAATTTTATTAATATTTATGTGCTTTTGGTTTGTTTTGTAGGTTACTAACAGCTTGGACAAAACAAAGGTAAATACATTTTTTGAAAATGCTGTATACTTATATTGATCTGTTCTCTTGTTTAGCTGGATAAATACATGTACTTCTCTTTTTGCAGGTCTAACTGCTGATGTAAAAAAGAAAAGAAAAAAAAGATAAGTGTCGTTAAGAAAACCAAGTCCTGGAAAATCCTGTGTGCAAGAGTTATTCTTATAGTGTGTGTGTGTGTGTGTGTTGGTGCTGACAGCCTGGGATGGACCTCTGACCTGCAGCTGAGAGGATCTCTTCACTGGAACAGAAACAGACTCCAGTCCAGAAAGGGCCACCTGTGTGTCCTCCGTGCCGTCCCCCTGAACTGTTGGATCTGCCTGGTCTCTCCAGGCCCCCCTCCGACTGAAAAAAATAAAATAAAATTTGGTGTTTATTAAAACTTTTTAAATGTTTTTTATTGTTACAGTAATTACAGAAGAATCATATTTCTGTATTTTGTGTTGAGCCTTTAAAACCCACTTCACTTGAAATGCTGAACACACCTGATCTGTTTGTGTCGAACACATTGATCCAAAGTCCAGCCTCAGGAAGAAGAACGGGAAGCGGTTGCCATGACAACCAGAACACCGCAACAAAAAGCTGTCGAACCAAAGAAGGCTGCAGTCAGGTGACTCTCACAGGGAAACAAATCTAAACCAGAACAGCAGTGGTCTGGGACTTGGACATGCTGCTCAGGAACTGAAGTGTGGAGACAGGAGATGTCTTCATCATACTGTGGTGTCATGAACATCCCAGTGTCATCTCTGTCCTCTGGGTTACCTCCAATCAGAGTCCAGATCTGAAACAATCAGCTTCTTTTTCCTTAAAGTCACTCAGGGTTTCATTAGTAATATTCAACAACAGCACATTCAGGGATTTTCAGACAAAAACAATAAATGATGACAACATGTGGCTCCTCCTGGTAAACTTTACTCTGAGTTCTAGTCAGATTTGGCTCTGAGCTGCAAATAAAGCACTGATATAAATGATTTTTTTTTTCTTATGAGGAAAAAGAAAACATTCAGGAGCCAATGAAGGCCTCCAGCTGTAAGAGGGAGTTTATTTAATACTTTTAATCAGCAGAAGCTATAAAACCTCTGAGGAGAATAAACATGTAAACCACTTCTTTCCTGAAACAACTTGTTTTTTGTAAAACAAACCTTAGATTAACTGAAAACAGGAAGGATTACAACGATGAAACAGTTTTACGAAAAATATGGAAGTAATTTACTAAAATCAAAAGCTTACTTGTTGCTTTCATCCTTTGTTTTTGTTAGTTTTGTTTAGACAGCAATTTGTTTGGGAGCTGATGAGTCTTAGTTTAGTTTTTTAATAAAATGTTAAACTAGTTATTATTATTGCTGACATTGGGGGAAGTGCACTGCTGTGGTGTTTAGAGACTGTCTGGAGGGCTTACATGCATCATGTGTGCATCCCACCATAAACAGACTCACATCGTGGAGTGAATCAGTTGGACTCACTGATTCGATGACAAACTTTGTTCAGGGCGACACAGATCTCACTGTGGCAGAAATTTAGTCAGAAGACATCGACCTCTGACTCGTGTCTTTAAGGACATGTCAGGTTGTTGGAGTTTCCGGGGGTCTTATGGTCTAAGAGTAATGACTCAGTCTGACCGCTAGAGGGCGAAACACATCGAGCACAAGACTTATGTGATAAAATGTCATTAAAAATATACACTTTTTTGTACATAGTCACAGACTAAGATGCATTTATATAAGTATGTATACAATGCTGATAAAATATCTGCACATATATCCGTGTGTAACCCATTATTATGTAGAGCAACAGTAGTATTTTTATTTTTTTCTTACTCGCTTTGATGACGTCAGATTCTGTTTCCGCTCGCAGCAGCAAACATGGCGGCCAGCTAACGAATTTGTTATTTTCACCCAGTCCTGGAAGGCATAGGATTTCTTTTTCAGGACTGAAAAAATACTTTTATTTTTCATTTTCTCTGTGCAACCGCAGGATTGTTTGAAGGTCGCTTCCATTTACAGGTCTTTGTTGAATTAAAGGTTAAAAAACACGTTATTGCTGTTGATGCTAACGCGGGCCTAGCTACAATAAGTGCATGCTAACGTTAAAGAGCTAATTCATTTACAACTCCGAAACTGTTGCAAATATTCCGTGCAGGAGGGTATAATGTTATGATATTTATCATAACCTGAGCTCAGTGAACTGTGTCATGTTAGATTGACTTGCCCTGGTTAGAGAGTCTTTAACTAAAAAACATTTGATGTTAGCTGAGTGGCTAGCTGTTGTTAGCATTCGCTGAAACGTGCATTCTGGTGTCACATCATTTCTCATTTGCTTTATTTACAATTAAACAACAACACTCGCATTGTTATTAGAGCACTATTGATTCTACATCTACATGAAACATAAAGGACTAGATGGTTTTTGGCCAAGTTTACTGACTTGTGAAATTACTGAAATAATCATAGTCTTTGTAAGTAAACGCGAACATGATTCATTACCACACGGACTGTTTTACCTCTTGTCGTTTTTATCTTTGTCATCACTGAGATTTCTGATACTTGGCAGGGTGAAGGAGACAAACCGCAAGGATGGGGCGACGTTCAACCTCCTCCACCAAGAGTGGGAAATTTATGAACCCCACTGATCAGGCCAGTAAGTACCAGTCTGTAGAAGCAGAGCATCTTTATTTGGCATTCACCTGTCTGATAACTCCTGAAGAATGATGACTTTATTGTTTGTCAAATATAAGAACCATAACTGTGTTTTTGTTACCTCACAGGAAAGGAGGCCAGGAAAAGGGAGCTAAAAAAGGTACTTTTAGTCTTAAAGCACAATATTATATTAAAAGTAGAGGAATTGGTATTGTGTTTCTGACTTTTTGCTTCATTTGTTTTCACTTTTATTAGAACAAGAAGCAGAGGATGATGGTGAGAGCAGCTGTGCTGAAGATGAAGGATCCCAGACAGATCATCAGAGACATGGAGAAGCTGGATGAGATGGGTGAGGGCGTGGAAACTGTGCACAGGTTTCATAAGTGCAATATTTCATTTTTAAATGGTTTCAGATCTTTTCAACACTCTTACCTCTGGGAAGTGTCTCTTATTTTTTGTTCTTTGAACAAGTGTTGTTGCTTTTCCCAAATAAAACCACGCTTTACCTTGTCAACAGAGTTCAACCCAGTTCAGCAGCCTTTGCTGAATGAGAAAGTGTTGAGGGACAAGAGGAAGAAGTTACGTGAGACGTTTGAACGCATTATCCGACTATACGAGAGGGAGAATCCTGACACGTACAAGGAGCTGCGCAAACTGGAGCTCGAATATGAGACCAAACGAGGGCAGCTGGCGCTTTATTTTGACTCAGTGAAGGTATATATTTTTTGTTGTTGTGACTGGATACATGTATGAGTTTGTATTTAACATATTCCAAGTTGTGCATTGATACTGTTAAAATGACTGATAACAGAGGTATGTATGAACAGAGTATGTTTTAATCAATTTTATCTCACTGATTCGGAACATTTTCATAAAATGTAGAGAGTAAACTTAAAAAAAAGTGAACAAGTGAAACAATTTATTCCCCCTTTAAAATACATTTAAGTGCATGCTAACGTTAAAGAGCTGTGATCTTTTTTTGAAGTTCAGTTGCATTATTTAGTTCTTGTGTATCTTCCTGCTCACTCTTAATATTTGATAAATGCTGTTTTTCAGAATGCAGAGTCAGTGGAGGTTGATAGCATCCCCTTACCCGACATGCCTCACGCTCCATCCAACATCCACATCCAGGACATCCCTTTACCAGGAGCTCAGCCTCCTTCTATACTAAAGAAGACCTCCTCTTTTGGGTAGATTTAGTTTGTTCAAGATATCTGCACTTAAACTCAATATATGAGGCTCCAAACAGCTACTTTGCTACAGAGGTAATATTATTTTTGCCTATATTTTAGTAAAGGACCTCTGTCATCATCTTCTGGACCGGGGTTAGGAGCGATACCAGGTATCCCACGTTTACCTGCAGGGAAGAAGCCTCCAGGACCCCCTCCTGGTCCCCCACCTCCACAGGTCCTGGCGCTGTATGGCATTCCTACTCGACGAACTTATGGTACAGACACAGGTAACTGCAGTCAGATTTCTAAATAAAAGCAAGACCCCGATATATTATCTTCTTATATGTCTAATTTCTTATTGCGTTCTTTGATTAACCTTCTTTCCCGAACAGAGCCTAGCATTCCTGGATTGGAAAGGGACTCCGGCAAGAATTTGGGAAGAGAGGACAGCTGCAGTGACAGTGACAGGGATCAAGATGACATGGACGACAACAGCGACTCTGAAGACGACAGCGACGAAGAGAGAGACGAAGGAGGAGATGGTGAACAAAGAGGACGAGCGGAGCGGCCGGGTGACGACCGAGACGAGGACAGAGACAGAAGCGAAAGACATGCGGGTCAGTGCTGCAACATGTTTGTACCCAGCATTTGGACTTAAACTCCCTTCTGATATAGTGTTGCTCCCCGTACAAATTAGATCGGAAGTATATGACTGTGTGAACCAGTTTCTGTTTGTTTTGCTATTTTGTCATTTTTTTTCTTTTGTTTTGATAAAATCCCACTCCCACAAAAGACAGATTTCTAAGCCTGCACACTTACAGCTGATGTCGTACAAGGTCGCAGACAATTGAGCCGAGTCACTCTGGGTGTGTTTTTTCCTCTGTATTCTTGTTTTTTTTAATACATTTTGGTCTAATCTAGTGTTTACTTGTGTTCTGTAAAGCTACAGCAAAACATCTGAGCATATTTTACACACCGCAGCAATTTCAGGTGGAGGCATTTCTCTTTTTGCTGCAGCAGCAGAACTGTTTTGTACCTCCTGTAAAGTGTTGTACGGAGTCACAGAGATCTTATAATAGTATATGCGTAAGGTCGTGGGGTCACGTGCGGTGCATACAGGGTTGTATGTGTGTGAGAAAAGATACGTATGGTAATTTCAAAACGAGTACTGTCTTGTACCCTGCTGGCACAAAACAGTTGTGTTGTGCAAAGCATGAGGGGGGGTTACAACTTGGCAGAAGTAAAAGCAAATAGAGAACTTGAAACAGATACATAAACAGATTTGGTCCAGATCAGGGAGACCTGTCTCCTAGTGTGTCATCAGCAACCTGAATACTCTCAGCGCACATTATCCAGTTTTCTTTTCCTCACATGTTTTAAAAACTTCCTGAAGTGACAATCCATACTTCATTACTCAGTTGTGTTTTTTTAATCATTGTGCAGGTATTAGTGAAAAGAAATCCACCTCAGGGCAGAACCTTTAGGTTACCTTTGTGTTATCTGCTGCCAGTTTCTGCTTTATATATATATATATATATATATATATATATATGTGTGTGTGTGTGTATATGTATGTATATATTTTGTATTATTGGGTACTATAGGACAAAACTGTATTTTATTATTATCAACTTTTGTTTTTGATCTATCTTGCTCAAGTGTTGTAACTCTTTAACATCACAAAAGAAAACACAAAAACATCACGTTTTGTTCCTCACTAATATATTTCTGAATGTGTTCATTGGCCCACTGTAGGTCGCAGTGTACGTTTTGCAGATATGCCATCGGATGCTTCTCTGGATGGAAAAAGAAAGAAAACGAGAGTGGTGAAGAAGGCCAAGGCCATTACTCCGCTGCAGGCCATGATGTTACGGATGGCAGGTACTGTCTTGTTGCCGCAGTTACTGCATCTTATTCTCCCGTCTGTTACTACTGATGGGATCTTTATTCATTTATTTAATCTTCAGGTCAGTCGGTTCCTGATGAGGAGGAAGAAGAGGTTGAGGAAGAGTACACAGATGAGTCAGACGACTCTGACACAGAGGAAAGGGGCCCGCCAGGGGACAGTCAGCCTCCAGTAATGGCCACCCAGCACATGCCCCCTCTTGTCGGGGCTGTGGGACAACAAGGACCTCCGCCTATGCAAGGGCCGCCGATGACTGGGCCCCCTCCACTGGGGCCACCCCCAGCTCCTCCCATGAGACCTCCTGGTCCTCCTTCTGGCCCTCCTCCTGGCCCTCCGCCAGGTTAGTTTAATTTATTCAAAGAATTTTAAAGGTTAAACTCTGAAACGTATTATTGTTCAAACCTGAAGCCGTCCGTCGTTCAGACCTGACTCCCTCTTGTGTCTAGGTGCTCCTCCGTTTTTGAGGCCTCCTGGTATGCCTGGTGGAATTAGGAGCCCAATGCCTCGTCTTCTGCCCCCTGGTCCTCCACCAGGTCGACCGCCTGGTCCCCCACCGGGCCCCCCTCCTGGTCTTCCACCAGGCCCTCCACCACGTGGACCTCCTCCCAGACTACCACCTCCTGCACCACCAGGTAGGGATTTAGTAACAGAGTATTAGACAAGTCAAAAAACCAAAAAAGTTTGTTAACTCTTACTGCTGATCAACAAGAGCAGAAAAATAAACCTTTGTGTTATTAAATCTATTACAGTCTGCTTTGATGTCACACAATAATGCATAAGAGGAATCTTGCATACATTTTCTAAATGTACATAATTTTGTGACTCATTTCAGGTATCCCTCCTCCTCCACCAAGAGCAGGAGGACCCCCTCGTCCTCTTGCACCACCACTCTCCATGTTTCCTCCCCCTCTCAACTCCAATGTGCTCAGTGCACCTCCCAACATTGTTCAGAGACAGAAGGGCCCAGGATCCAGCCAGGACGGTCCACAGACCAACATGCCACCCCCTGCCTTGCCCATGCGACCAGGGGTCATGCAGATGCCCCCTCCACCTGGGACAGGTCCTGCAGGCACAAACCCCGGCCACCATGCGGCCACCATTGAAAAACGCGCCAACATCACCTCCATCGCGGCTGCTGGAGGCGGCCTGGCAGCAGGCGCCGGCTCTGCGGGGGCCACCATCTCAGCCAAACCTCAGATTATCAATCCCAAGGCGGAGGTCACCCGCTTTGTGCCCACGGCACTGAGGGTGCGTAGGGACAAGAGCGGAGCAATGCCGGGGGCAGCGCCGGGGCCTCTGGAGAAAGCAGGGGGCGGTGCCGGAGGACGGAGGGGGGATGACGGCATTGGAGGAGCTCAGTGGCAGAAACAGCAAGCAGCAGCTACAATGGGACTTGCCAACCCATCCCAAGTGGGTGCTGTGTCTCAGCCCAGCATGAAGACTAAAGACCAGGTTTATGAAGCCTTTATGAGGGAGATGGAGGGACTGCTCTGAAACTCAGTGGGGATGTTGGAGAAAGTATTGTTCCACAGGGCTTCTTTCTGTTTTTTTTGTTTTTTGTTTATTTCCAGAGTTATAGAAGTAGCTGTGTTCAGAGCATTCTGCAAGTTTACTTTCTCTGTAGAAAAAGAAAGACTGTGACATCCTCAGCAAAATAACTTTGATCATATATATGAATTCGTTGGATTTGAACTGGTTGTTTTTTTTTCTCAAGGCAACTGAACACTATGCTCTGCTCAGAAGTTTTCATAGGTTTGTTTTTTAAACTGTAATTGTTTTTTTTTTTTTTGTGTGCTTCCAACCAGTTCTGTGTCACTTGGCCATGAAAAGCAGTTTTTGTATGATTGGTTTTTATTTTATTGTTGATCATCTGAATATAATAACAAAAAAACGTAAAATGTCTCCATCTCTGACGAAATCCATGTTCAAAACTGTTGAAACTGCAGTTAAATAAATATTTTAAAACAATTATAACATGTTTTTTCATTATATGGGTCAGTAGACAGCAACACATTAACAAGAAGCAATAATACAGCTAAACTCTACGTTTATTTGTCTTTCTTTTAGCTTAGCACTATTTCTGTTGTGCCAGGCATTCCCAAAGTTCCGCAAAACTACAATTCCCATCGTCCGTTGCGTCTTAAACTTACCCTTTCGCGCATGCGCACCGCCGAGCTGACGGCACGTTGGGGTTGAGAAGCATGGCGGACGACAGCCGGGAAAGCGTGAGGGAAAACACAGCTGTAACTCTCGAAAGCTCGAGTAGTGATGAAGATGACGACCTGGATAATAACACAGAAAGCGAGGAGGCGGTGAAGACCTTCAAGGAACTGGTAGGTTTGTTTCCCAGGGAATACTTTTATCACGTAGCAACAAACGCTACTTTTGTTAGCCGAACCAAGCTAATATGATTATTTTCATTAGTGAAACATGCTAGCTATTTGTGAGTATCCGAAGAATAAATGTTCGCAATAATAAACTGTGAGCTCGGTGTTTCAGGGAGTTACTGAGGTTCTCTGTGAGGCTTGTGACCAGCTGGGATGGAAGAGTCCGACAAAGATTCAGGTGGAGGCTATTCCAGTGGCTTTGCAAGGTAAACCTTCACACCTACACTTTTTGTAGGTTAAATGCCTTCAGTGCCTACATGGGCCTACCTCAGAGAACTTCAGAATTTACACAGAGGCGACAAAATAGAAATATCTGTCGATAAGTGCATTATGACTGCTGCATTGTATTTACAGTATTATTATGACTGGCGTTTGAGTTATAATCAGCATAGTAATAGTATTAATTATAATCACTTTTATTGCATAGTGTCTAAAAGTTTCTTTCAATTTAACCATTCAGTTGTATTTATCAGGTGCTGTAAAGGTGGACAATCATGGTTTTACGTCTGTGTGTCTGTTAGCAAAATATCTCATGAACCACTGGATAGATTTTAATGAAACTTAGGAAGTAATCATTAGATGTTCGTCTACAACTGATTAGCTTATGAAGTCAGCCTGATTCAAAATGGCTGTAGATCAGTCAGTTTTGTAGATGTTGAGGTAAAATTTGTTGTGGTACTAGCCAAGAGTTAGTCACAGCACATAGTCTGAGCGCTAACGGATCTCACAATACTGCATGGGAGGGTTTGTTCAAAACATCTACAACTCTGTTTGTTTTCTCAACATCTTAGTCTAAAAGTATGGCATAAAAAGTGGTGGGCGAAGTGCATTCCTTCAAGGAATACTAGGCCTTTAAGTCCTTCATCAGTATTTTATGTACTCAAATGTTTTTATTTAACTCATCCGTCTGTAGTACCTTCATTATGCAGAGTCAGTGTGTTATTAAACCTGTGAAGATGTGCTGAAGTCCAAGTATTTTAGAAATGACTGACAATGAGTTTAAAATCTTTGAGGAATATTTGATGTTCTTGTTGCCAAACCGTCAGCCCTTTAGTCGAAATGTTCCTGCTTGTTCCGGCTCACTTTTTTCTTTTTCTCTATTTGTGCTCGTATCTGACCGGAACTGCAGGGAAGGACGTCATCGGCCTGGCGGAGACGGGTTCAGGGAAGACCGGCGCTTTTGCCCTGCCTGTCCTCCAGTCTCTGCTGGCTTCGCCTCAGAGGCTCCACACGCTCGTCCTGACGCCCACCAGGGAGCTGGCCTTTCAGATCTCCGAGCAGTTCGAGGCTCTGGGCTCCAGCATCGGGGTTAAATGTGGTACGTGGCGATCAGCCGTTTGCTGTGACCGTTACCATCTTTCCTTTGTGGTTCTGCGTTTTAAAGTCACCTCACCTCTGTTGCAGCTGTCATAGTTGGTGGAATTGATATGATGTCCCAGTCCCTGGTGTTGGCGAAAAAGCCTCATGTTGTTATTGGTAAGAAAAGAACAACTTCGCTTTTTTTTTACCCAGATGTTAAACAAACAGATCTTTAAAATATCAGTCAGAATTATAGCCTTACTGTTTATAAATATGTTTTAATGCTCTCTTCTCTTTCTCTGTACAAACTGTATTCCTCCCATCCCATAAGTATATATTTATCCCTTCTGTCACTCAAAACAAGGGGAAATGTTTAAATATTGAAACTAAATGTAGAGAGTTGCACAATTGTTTTTGGCAAAAAATAAGTTGTTTAAATTTAACTATTAGAACATAAAGAGTATTTGTGATTTAAAGAAATATACAAAAAACAATAAATTAACTAGGCTACACAATTCAAACAACCTTCATGTATCATGTAACGGTTTATTTATTTTTAAAGAGTTTCCGTAACGAAGCTGATAAAATGTGTTTGCAGCCACCCCCGGTCGGTTGATAGACCACCTGGAGAACACAAAGGGCTTCTCTCTGCGAGCGCTGAAGTTCCTGATCATGGACGAGGCAGACCGGATCCTCAACATGGACTTTGAGACTGAGGTGGGCAGTCAGGAGCCGTTTACTATTCAGTACGTGAAGCGGGAGCCCCTCTGTACGAACAGGCATCATCGGGTTTCGTCCTGGCTGGAGTGTTTCAGAAGCATCCAAACAGCGTCTCTCACCGCTCTTAAGAAAAACACAAAATGGACACAACTTTATTTGGTGGTCCACTCATTGCGATGCGGTCTTTGAAGATATCAGAGAAATGAAATAAAACTATATAAGTCCAACAAAAACACACAACAAATTCCACCATGTCATTAATTATGAAATAGAAACAGAAAAATCTAATCTGTGTGCTTCCGTGGGATGTAAGAGGTTCAGTTTCAGCCAGAAGCTGCTGATCAGATGTTTTGATGAACTGATCATCAGTGATCACCTCTAGAAAAGCAGGATTTCAGTCAGTTTGCTGCTCTGGAGCAGACAGGTGTGTGTTAACACAACGCCAAGCAGGTTAAAGGTTAGAAAAGTACTGAACAAGTATGACTTATGCAGAAGGGTTGCAGGAGAAAACAAACGACTTTAGTTTGCAAAGCTGCATCTGAATGAACCACAGCACCTCCGGAACAATGTCTGTTGGACAGATGAGACCAAAGTAGAGATGTTTACCCACAATGCACAGCAGCATGTCTGAAGAACCTCATGCCAACTGTTAGCACGGTGGTGGAGGGGGGTTGATCTGGGCTCCTCGCAGCCATTAGCTCCTCTGTAGCCAAGATATTCTAGAGTCAAACGTGAGACCGTCTGTCCGACAGCAGAACCTTGGACCAAACTGGGTCAGAATAACAGAACAATGATCCCAAACACAGCAGCTGATCTACAACAGAACGGCTGAAAAAAAAAAAAAGAATCGAGGTGTTATAGTGGTCCAGTCAGAGTCCAGAACCTCAACCTGACTGAAATATCTGTGGTGAGAGCTGAGCAGAAACAAATGTCTGCAAACCTCAATGAACTGAAGCAACGTTGTAAAAAAGAGTGGGCCAAAATTCCCCCACAACCATATGAGAGGCTGCTGCTTTATTTTACCACACAGTTTCTCCATTTTTTAATCTTCGGTTTTATTTCATATTTAATGACACGGTGGATCACAGATCTTTTAGTTTCTTCTGATACATTAAACCCTAGAATTGAAAG
>NC_051441.1:17233562-17355117 GCF_001649575.2 Kryptolebias marmoratus | reverse complement strand
GGGGGGGGGCTGGGGGCTGGCTTTATTTATCCTGCGATTGTATATTTGTGTTGCTATATTCATTTTAAATCAATATCTTCTGCCCTTTTTTTAAACTAGAGTTATATGAATAGTTTATTTAGCAGACTTGTACTACGGTAGTGGCACTCCACTGATGTCCCCCCTGTGTTTTATAAAGAGGCACTTCTGAGGATCTGTTTTTCCTCTGAGAATCTATTCATGTGCACATTTTTCCAGGTGGATAAAATCTTGAAGGTGATTCCAAGAGACAGACGGACCTTCCTGTTCTCTGCCACCATGACCAAAAAAGTAGGTGGACCATTTTCAGGACTTTTAATTCAGATGTGATGACAGCGGCGTGCGGCCTCAGCGTTTCTAGCCCTGCGGATTATAACGCCAACCATAGACGTTATGGGCAAACCCAGTCAGCTGTTGGGTTTTCCAGCACTAACGTTCCTCCGTTGGTTTAACAGGTCCAGAAACTAGAAAGAGCAGCTCTGAAGGATCCTGTGAAGTGTGCAGTATCCACAAAATACTCCACAGTAGACAAGCTGCAGCAGTACTACATCTTTATACCATCTAAATACAAGGTAGAGTGCTGCAGATCCTCTGCTCTCCATCTTTTATTTTATTTATCAGTCTGGTTGAGTTTGAAACTGTGTTTTGAATCTGTTTTTTTTTTTTTTTTTTTTGGTGCAGGACTGTTACCTGGTGTCCATCCTGAACGAGTTGGCCGGCAACTCCTTCATCATTTTCTGCAGCACGTGCAATAACGCCCAGCGGGTGGCGCTGATGTTGAGGAACCTCGGCATCACCGCCATCCCTCTTCATGGACAGATGAGTCAGGTACAGGCTGACGTCGGGCATATTCTTTGTTTCTCAGCTGCGGGTTTTGCTCAAACAGCTAAAATGTTGCTGATGATGATTCCTTTGTAGCTTCAGCTAGTGATACATTCAGACCGCATTTGGTGCTAAAATACTTCCTTTTTCGTTTATTTTATTTATTTAGTAAAAAGCCTAGTTAGTTATTAAACAGTAAGTATTCACAGTCTGCCCCTCCTTCCATCCCGTTGGTCAGAACAAACGTCTCGGAGCTCTTAACAAGTTCAAGTCCAAGTCTCGCTCCGTGCTGCTGGCGACCGATGTGGCGTCAAGAGGACTGGACATTCCCCACGTCGACTGCGTCATCAACTACGACATCCCCACTCATTCGAAGGTACCGTGCCACAGATGTCCACCCGTCTAATTTCTTTACCCGCTTCTCCTTTCCGGGTCGCGGGGAGCTGGTGTCTATCTCTGTCCATCACTGTGTGAGACAGGAAGGACAGCCTGGACAGGTTGTGTCAACGATCTGTTTTAAGTAAATTAATTTATGCGTCTGTCCTCCTAGGACTACATCCACAGAGTCGGACGGACAGCCAGAGCGGGCCGCTCGGGGAAATCCATAACTTTCGTTACGCAGTAAGAAAAATGTTTCCACGCCGCCATCCTTTCGTCGTCCTTTAGTCTCCGTGTCTGCGGTGACGTGACACTTCTCTCCAACTTCAGGTACGACGTGGAGCTTTTCCAGCGAATCGAAAGCCTAATTGGGAAGAAGCTTCCTGCTTTTCCCACTCAGGAGGAGGAAGTGATGATGCTGGTGGAGAGGGTGAGCGAGGCGCAGAGGTTCGCCAGGCTGGTGAGTCCCGTTTACCGTGTTCTTCTTTTCGCTGTTTTTTAAAAAAAGACAAAAAATAAAAAATGTGTTTTAATTGTAAAAACAGGATGTGAAAACCTGTTTTGTCCTGACAAAACAAAATAACAGACCTTAAAGCTCTGCTATAATAACGATTAGCCCTTCTGGTCGGCATCTCTCAAGCGGTTCATGATTTAAAAAATTGTGAAACTAGGCAAAAGTAAGAGAAATTTGATGAAAAAATATTTAATAGCTGATGGTTAAAATGTTAAATTAATTAACTTTTTGTATTGGATAAGTTCAAATGTATAAATATTTTTAAGTGGCACAAAAACAGTTTAAGTTAGTTGAAGTCTTGCTTAAAAAGGTAAATTAATCATACTTTTATTTGCTAAAATGAATTGCAATCAATAAATTAAAGGCCTAGCATTCCTTAGATCAATTCATACCGCCCGTCACCCTTAATGTTTTAAACAAAGATCAACTTATCTTGAAAAGTGAATTAATTATTGCCATTTTCGTAAAATGTTGAAAATATCGTTATGTGCGATCGAACCCAATATTGCAAGATCTCACACGATTTGATACAACTTGAAGTATGAGTTTGAAATGACTCTCAGCTACTACCACACCAAACTTGAGCTCAATATCTGTAAAATTGATTGAGGTGCAGCCATTTTTGTGTTCCCTAAAAGCAGTTAGCTGTGGCAGCCATCTTGAATCAGGTTGACTCGAAAAGTTAATGAGCTGTAGATGTGCATCAGTTTATTACTTTTGGAAAGTTTCATGAAAGTCCGTCCAGAGGTTCTCGAGATATTTTGTTAACAGACAGGCAAACAGACACATTGAGATCTAAATCCTAAATGTGGAAATGATCTGTTTCTCAGGAAATGAAGGAGCATGGAGACAAAAGGAAAAGACCCAAAGGCGGAGACGAAGATGAGGATGACACAGAACAAGCGAGCGGAGTGAGGAAGAAGGTGAAAGGAGGACCAGGAGGAAGAGGAGGAGGACGAGGAGGAGGAGGAGGAAGAGGAGGCGGGAAGAAGATGGGTGGAGGAGCGTGGAGAGGAGGGCGCTGAAGCATCCGCCAGTAATAAAATGTACATAACCACAAGACACAATGCCTTGTCTTGTTTTTGATGTAAAACTTGCCTGTTTTCCACCGTTCAGCTCAGAAGTTAATTTAATTCCAGAACATTGCTTTCTTTACTTGTGTACCACTCTTTTTTCCATTTGTAATAAAACTTCATTGTAAAACCTAAAGCTTGCTGATTCATATTATGGGGTTTTTGTTGAGTTTAAAATGCCTCAGCCTTCAGACAGAAAGAGGGAAAATGTCAGTTTATAACACGGGAAAGGCTGTCATTAAACATATGACCCTCTGAGTAAGGAAAAAATGACACCAATTATTTTTTTAGCGCTTTACTGCTGTTGAGGGTGCCAGTACATAAGCACTGAATCACCATTTTTACTATTTGCCCATTATTTTTATTTTTGTTTTGTTTTCGTCACATGTTTTTAATCAGCTACTCTTATTAAAGTTTGGACAAACTTGTAGAGAAAATACCAAACAGATTGTGGCTCTATCAGAGGTTTCTGCTACAGTTTCTGGTTGTGCCATTTCAAAATGGCTCATCATGAGCCACTTGAAGGGAAACTTTCAGGAAATAATCACAGGATGTACGTCTACAACCCGTTAACTTTCAGAGTCAGCCCTGATTAAGATGGCTGCCACACCTAACTCACCTTAGAAAACACAAAAATGACTAGTTCAGCCAGGTTTACAGATGGTAGGCTTTTAATTTCTGCTCTGTATATATACGTCTGCCTGCCTTATTAGGAGTGACAGACAGATGTGTGGTTACCATGGTGACAGTAATGAAGCACTGGCAGCAGCAGCGTAACATTCCTTTTGATCTTTTGCTTTTCGTATACAATTTTTTTATACAACCGTTATAAGACAAGACGCACAATCTATGGACAATTTCTTGTCCGAGTTGTAACTCTGCAACCGTGTAACGTCGGAATGTTGAACTGAATAGCTGAACGAGGATGATCCCTGTTGATTTCAAGGTCACGGGGTCAAATGTTAACGTCACAGGTTACCCCTTTGTGAAAGCCTTGTCCGTGCTCCAACTCTGCAACCGTGTGATGTAGGAATGCCAAACTGCACAGCTGGACACATCATGGGTCAAGGGTGATCCCTATTGATTTCAAGGTCACGGGGTCAAAGGTTAACGTCACAGGTTACCCCTTTGTGAAAGCCTTGTCCGTGCTCCAACTCTGCAACCGTGTGATGTAGGAATGCCAAACTGCACAGCTGGACACATCATGGGTCAAGGGTGATCCCTATTGATTTCAAGGTCACAGGGTCAAAGGTTAACGTCACAGGTTACCCCTTTGTGAAAGCCTTGTCCGTGCTCCAACTCTGCAACCGTGTGATGTAGGAATGCCAAACTGCACAGCTGGACACATCATGGGTCAAGGGTGATCCCTATTGATTTCAAGGTCATGGGGTCAAAGGTTAACGTCACAGGTTACCCGGAAATGTCACACCCTCTGTTCCCCAGCTTGTGCCTACCTACGGGCATGTTGTGCACCATTTGTGGTACATGAACATGAGGGGATATCATCACAACCGGTGCCAGGTATATTCTCTAGCAAATGAGTAGCTGTATTTAGTTCTTTTTTTAATGAATGTTATTAGTTTGTAACAAATTGATGTGTTGTTTTTTTTTTTACAGCCAATGATGGATGAGGGGAGAGAAGAGACCGCAAACTGAGAGCCCAATTGTTTTTAGGCTGCGCAGTGGGCGTGCGCAAAGCATAGACATATTTGTGATAGATTCACGTGAGGCGTCTATAGCAGCGCTGTCCTGACAATACGTGTATATTATTCCTCTTTTTATGTGGCACAAGACACTTTGTCGCGCCTCGGCGCAGTCGGTCCTCAGTTTCGTGCGGCAGAGGCGGTGCTCGGGCCGTGGGGTGCCGATCTGCGTCGCGTAGATCTAGCTGCGCTCCGTCCATCGTAGGCGGGAGCAGCAGTGGTCAGGTCCGCTGGCTTTGGGAGCAGTCCCCCACTCTCAGAGGGGGCAGCACTGTGTGCATGCGGAGCGGCGCGCCGAGCACGAAAACACATGCCTGCATCCCAGCGCTGGGTAGCAGCTAGTTGCAGACAGGCTCGCCTTAACGGGGGGAGGACGTCGGGAGGAAGCGCGGTGCTCAAGGTTCCGACTCGCTGGCTGATTCACTGACGACAGCGCCAGGTAAGTTTGTCTCTAATTTATTGTTAGGAATGATGGAGCGGACCGTGAACGCACCAGTCTGAGAGAGAGAGAGAGGGGGTCTGTTAAAGTTAATATGTCGGACTTTGTTTTAACGCGACTTCAGAACCGACCTTTTTGGAGTAATATAACCTGTGGTTGACACAACTGGTATGTTTTTACTCGAGTAAGTGTTAATGAAGTGACTAAAAGCAGGAGGGAGGGTTTGCTTGCCGACAGGTTAGCTAGCTTTAAACAGTTTAAACTAACGGTCGTTTACTTTTCATATTTCCAGCACCTTTTCGCCTTCATTCACCGTTTAATGGCGCATTCCTGTCATTAGCCGCAGCACCTGCGCAGGTTTATTGCTGTAGATATGAGCAGTAACTGTAAGTGCTGTTCGAGGTGAGGGGGGCAAACATTTCGAGGCTAACTGAGGTGTTCGGGTAATATAATGAGTGTCTGTGTCGTTCACGACTCCGCTACTGGCCTACGCAGTATGCGCATTATCACCACACAGACCAGTTCACTGTATGGATGACACCTTTACCAAAAAAAAAGTCCTGCTTTTACTTCTTCTACACGAGCTGGCTGTGTGTCCTCTGTGTTTGCTGTTGTTTTAATCACACACAATGATGAGGCTGTTCGGGAAGGAGATTTACCTCAGATTAACCTCAGGAGCTCAGGAAGTCAGGGTGCTGTTGTTGTTGTTGTTGTTGTTGTTTGTCCCTGGAAAGAGACAGAAAGCAGCAAACTGCCCCAAAAGAGGAAGAATAAAAGGACAGAATGACCTAAAGGAGACTAAATATCAGAGGGGGAATTACCACTGACAAAATAAGATACAGAGTAATCATTGAGCAATGCAAAGTGACCCCAATGACAGATCCAGCATTTGAAAACAAGACCCAAAGATTATACAGAAGCTCCCAACAGATCTCATATCAATGGAAACTCATCAAAAACACAAAATATGTAGACTTAAAATATTGTTTCTTTGGATATTTGAGAAATGATTCCTTCCATTGTGAGACTTCAAGAGTAAATCCTCTATTTGCAGCTCGATTATTGTCTCAAAAAGACATTTAAACATATCAGTCTGTAGTTTTATTTTGTGGATGATGATCTCAGGCGCCTGCTGAGAACCTACAATTTATCTTGTCCATATACATTCTGATAATTTACTTTTTTTACCAAAGGAGAACAAAAAACAAAGCCTAACAGCCATAGAGATGCTGGTTATATATAGAGCAACAAACCCAGTGAGTTTCAAAAAGATGACAAAAATGACAAGAAAAATCTAATACAAAATGAACATTTAATAAGACTCAAAACAAATCTATGTGGATGCTTAGAAAAAATAGTACCAAGGCACATAATGAAACCAAAAATGATAACAGATGCATGATGATATAACACACCTAGAAACTACACATTTGGAGACAAAAAAAACAGATTATGGTTATTTTTGGTGAGGTTGCACTGTGAAATCAGCAGCCAAGCTGTTAGATTCTGGTTTAAATGGCTTTAAATTCCAGTATGTATTATAGTAATTAAAGATCTAAAATGCAAAATAAAAGGAAAATCCCCTAACCTGTTAAGACCAAGTCCAGCAAACTTCCTGAGTATGCCTGTGCCTACTAAAAACAGTATAAACTAATAACCCCTATGTCTGTTTCAGGTGGCCACGTTGCTCTGGTAAATCCCAGGTAAGATGTCTCATCGGAGTGGGCAAGAGGACCCGGAGCGGTACCTGTTTGTGGACCGTGCCGTTGTGTACAACCCAGCCACGCAGGCGGACTGGACGGCCAAGAAGCTGGTATGGGTCCCCTCGGAGCGCCACGGCTTCGAGGCGGCCAGCATCCGAGAGGAGCGCGGCGAGGAGGTGCTCGTGGAGCTGGCAGAGAACAGCAAGAAGGTGGTGATCAACAAGGACGACGTCCAGAAGATGAACCCGCCCAAGTTCAGCAAGGTGGAGGACATGGCCGAGCTCACCTGCCTGAACGAGGCGTCCGTGCTGCACAACTTGAAGGACCGCTACTACTCTGGACTCATCTACGTGAGTGTTCAGACCTGGAGCCTTTTAAAAATGATTCCTTTTTATGTCCTTTTAAGCTTCTCACACAGGGGAAGAACTAACCTGAAACTCAGAAATCTTTTGGGTTTGTACGTTTAATTTAATTTTCCATCCTGTTCCAGTTTCCAAATGAAAAGAAAACGGGCAAATTTCCCACTTTTAGCCGTATTTCTTTTGCGCTCTTCTGTTAAAGTGAGTTAAAATATTCATGCGAGACTTTGTGATGAGTGAGGGCATTGAGGTTTTTGCTCCTCCGAGTGCCTGCTGACCACACGCTCAGACACACACTCTTTGGTATTTTAACTATTATCAGACCTGCTCTTCTTAGCACATCTTGACAACATATTGGTGCTACTCCCCTGGTTTGTGGTTCAGCTCTCCTCCAACAAGAAAGACTGTGTGTTTCAGTTTGTGTGGCTTGTTCTGTCTGCCTGCTGGTGGGGCTTGTTCGATTAGAAAGATGTCATCATGACCCTTGAGTTTGAAGGAATAGAGTTTAGGTCTGACAAAACCGGTGAGCTAATGGCTCGCTCAAATGTAGCCCAGACCAAAGTGGACTTCTGCCGTCTAACTCTAATCTCGAAAGATTTCAAAGTGGTTCAAGCGAACGCCATTTCCAAAACCTTTGCCTTGCTGTCAGTTTTGCATTGCAAGTTATTTACATGGAATCCTTTTTTTTTGCAAGAGCAAATAGCAGCAGCAGCTGTTTTAAGATGGCAGGTATCCACTTTGCTCTTAGTCACGTTGGTACGAACCTTTAGTCCGTCAGCTCCAAACCGAGGTCGTTCATCAGGTAAGATAACTTTTCCAGAACCCCACATCAAAATGGCTTAATTGTCCCTTTAAAGTCCCAGTACACGCCTTGTAATTGTAACGTGTTTATTTACCAAATATAGCAGAGCCTTTGTGTTTTTTCCAGTAGCCAGTCAATTTTTTCCAACCCACACGGTCATGTTAGAGTGTGTTATCTGACCTCTAAATCTTTAGAAGTGACACATCCATATTTGTCACCACCAAAGTTCGTAATGTTTACATCCCCACTTTGCTTTTGCCCCCATAATCTAATTTTCAGCGGAGATGGAGCTTGTTCTTGTGATCTCAACCCATTTAGCGGCACATTTTCCACTAATAGAATGTGGGTTATCACCTGGGAGACTCTGGTTCAGGGACTGCAGAGCAAATTGTTGCGTTTGTCTTAGATCCGTCCACAAGACGAAACATCCCCATTGATTTATCCTTAAAGAAGCGATCACATCACAGTGCAACAGGGCAGTAAATTACTGTAATTTGTCAATGCTAAAATAGTAGAAAACATCTCAACCGTTTCCCATGTGGCTTGAATTTGAATCTTATTTCACCAGCTCACTGTTCCGCTTTATTTTCTCTGTAGCAACATAAAAAAACACACAATTCTTACTTTATTTTTTGGGCTCAAATTGGCTTTGGTGCTTCCTAATTGTCCCTTTGCCTAAGAGAAATTGAAAACATGTGCTTGGCTGTGTTTCCTTTTTCTATCAGGAAGAAATTTTTTCCCCTGTTAGCTCACTTTAGGAGAGAAGCCCCCCCCCCCTGCGCTCCAAACTTTTTGTATTTGACTTACCCCCCTAGAGCTCTGCTCCGTCCACAGTAGACATAATATAATAGCCCCCGTAGGCTGTGCTCTTAGTTGATATTTCTGAGAAAACCTATATTTCTGAATCCTTTTGAGATCATCATGGATATATATAAAAAAACCCGATCTTCATAAGGTTGTTTTTTTGTTGTTGAAACCAGTGAAGTCATTTTATTTTGAAGGTTTGTTGAGACGTGCACCATCTTATTGTTAGATATTAAGGAGATTCTGTTCTCTCTGGAGCCCTGTAGGTCAGACTATAATTAATTGGTGGATTTGAACCAGAATCTGTTTCAATATTAAAACAAATGCATGAAACACTGTTTGTACAAAATTATTACTACTTTTTCTAAGCTGGGTAGCAGAAAGACAGGCGTTTTTTTGGCATTTGAGAAAATGGTGAACTGAAACGTTTGGTGACCTTATGTCGTGCTTTTGTTTTCAAGCTCTGAAAATGCACATTAAAGGGATATTTTGGCCCTTTTTTTTGAAGTGGGGTTCTGTTGAAAAGATATGAAGGATTAACATCTAACCTGTTGTAAAAAGCTCTTTAAATGACCTCAGTTTGGAAATAAAGAAACAGAGTTTTATTCTGACCAGACTGACGAGCTAATGGGTAGTCTGAATGCAGTCAAGACCAAAGTGGATTGCTGCTGTTTTAAAACAACTCCAATTTTTAAAAATTTTATACCAGTTTCTGCAGATGCTGTTTTCTAGACCTTTACAATGTTGTCAGGTTTGCTAAACATCATTTTTTGTTTTACATAGAAAAGTAGCAGCTGACTGTAGAATTTCAAATGCAGCCTGGGCACTTACAGGAGTCGTATCATAATATTTCTTCTAAAATATCCATGTAATGCAAAATTATGGTTTTATTTATGTTTAAATATTACAATTTACATGAACCACTCCATCTATAAATGGATGGCAGTCTGTTTTAGAGGTCTGCTTAGACAAGCCTGTATTAGCTCGTCACTACAATCCAAGTAGATCCACTTCCAAAGCAGATTTTTCTGTCCCAGAACAGCTTTGTCCTTCATAATTTCATGATTATTAAATTCCTCCCAGAGGTACTCCAAGCTGCATCAGAAGTGCTACAGCTAGCTGCTGCTTTCATATTTTACTTGCAGATAACTGAAAGGTTTCATGTAAATAATCATGTGTTGAGAAATGGATGATGGTGTAAAGATTTATGCAATAGACTGAGACTCTATGAAGGTTTAGAGCTTTCTACAAGATGTTAATTGTTCATAACTTTTCCAGAAAACCTCACTTCAAAAAGGCTAAAATCCCCCTTTAATGTTGAAGCGTGAAGCTACCCTTTTCAGCTCTGTGCATATTTACTTGTTCAAGTTATTTGACTTTAATGTGCAGTAAGTTTGCTTTGGTTAAGGCCTTCCCTTTAAATTCTTATTGCACCCATTAGTTTTAACATTTTTGTCTGTGCTGTGCTGGCTTCTTGTCAGATTCTTTGCTCATCTTTATTGATGTGAAGCTTATCAAACCCTTGGAGGCAACTTGCTTCTTGTTACAACTTTCTGTCTGCAAGGTGGTGAGTCACAGGCCAGCTGCAGAGCTACACGCAGGACAACGGCACACCGGCAGCGCTACAAGCAGGTCTTTGTGTCGTTAGATAAGCCTCAGCTGTCAATAAACCTCAACATTCTTCCACAGCGAAAAGACCTTCTGTTTGTCCGTCTGTCTGTCTGCTTGCATGTCGGTCTGTCTGTCTGTCTCGTGCCGCCCACTTCTGCTCTGATGCTGCCTCCGATCTTCATCACCTCGATTTCTCTGCTCACACTCTGTTTTCCTTCTCCGGTCCTCCTGAGTCACTAATCCTGCAGAATAATTTTTGTTTTTATAACACGCAAAAGCAATTTTTTATGTGTTTAAGTCAAAGGGGAACTATTTCTGTCGGCTGTTCAGACTCCCACACAACATTTGTGCGTCATTAACACCGTTGACTTTTCATGTCCCTTTGATTATAACAAAAAAACGGTTCCTGTTCTAAAATAGGCCGAAAATTGGTTCAGTTTTCAACAGTAACTTGATGCAGTGTATTTCAGACTATTGATCACATTTTGGGTACCTGCTAGGAACATTTGTTAGCTTTGTTGTGAAATTGGTGGAGTGTTGAGGGGAATGGTCAAAGTCTTGTGTGCTCCACACAGATCGGTGGCACTACGGCAGCCCGAGCGCCCTTTTTGTGGCCTCTGGAGCGGAGAATGTTCCCTTCAGCATGCTGGCTGTCTGATCAGAGGCGGCAGATGGACTCGGCTGTTGTGTCTGCTGTTGCCTGTGTGTTGCTCAGCTGTTACCAGGTCACACCATCCCCTCCCCTGGATCTGGTTTCACTGTGGAAACATCACCTTCTCTTTCCTGGACTGGGCCGGGTCATACGTAGCCGCTTGGCAGGCGGTGTTGAGCTGGTTGCATTCTGCTCAACTTGCTGGAAACAGGGTGGTGGCGAATGTCGCTGGGGCCCCCCTCCAGCTGCCCGAGTTCCCCATGCTGCACAGCTGAACGGAGAGAACAGAAAAGACGCCCCTATTTATAGCAGCATCAAACTCGGATAAATACATTTTTCATTAGCCTCAAAAATGAAATGGAAGAGTTAGAATTTCAGCACGGCCTCTCTCTGTCTCCCTGAGCTCTCCTTCTCTTCTGATGGAAGCAGTTTAAGAACACCACTCCGTGTTTGTTACACCTCTGCCTTTTCTACTGAACTGGACCTTGGGGAGCTTCGTCAGCTGGCTCATTCCTCCACTCTTCCTTTCTGTCTGCCTCTCTCCCTCACCTCCTTCAGTTTTGCTCCGTATCAGCAGTGCAGCATCAGTTGTTCGGTGCTGACTGAGGGCCCTAACTGAGCCGTTACGTAACGGCTGCAGCTTGCTCTCTGGGGCCCCTTTGTGACCAGATGGCTGCTGAGTCACTCCACCGTCTCAGCCTTGAATGTAGTTAGAACATGCCTTGCCTCTCGATGCTTTGATCTAAAGAGATCACCGCTTTGACATTTTTACATATTGGCTGTACTGCTGTATATGTTGTCTGTACAATATGTGACTTTTGAAATATTTAAAACTTATTAAAGCAGTGGCTGAGCTGGACACAGTCCAAAGATAGTGTGTATGTAAAGGTGTTAATAGGAATAGTGTGCTTTAACCTTTGCTGTAGCTGAAATAAAAAAGGCAAAAATTTCTATGTACACAATAAGATTTTGTCAGATCAAGTAAGAAAACCCAAAATACTCCTACTTTCAGATGAATAAAGGAGTTTTTTAATTTATAATATTATAATGTCTATGATTACCTATATGAACATCTGAATAAGGAAAAAGCAATGGCATCATTTTTTTTTATGGAAGTAGTTATTTTACGATTCTTCAGTGTGACAAAGTGTAACCTCTGAAACACCCTAATTACTAGGGCCTAATTACGCCCTTCTCTGTCTCATGAAGAATGCTGTCAGGGAGTGACAGAACAGGTGTGAGGTTGCCATGATGACAGGAAAGAGCCACCGGCAGCAGCTTTACCATTTTTTAAAAAACAAACATTGCTTCTCTTTACTCTTCCACAGTTTAGACATCAAAACATTGGTATTTTGTCAGCTTAGATTATTCCAAAATAAAAGTCTGAAATCATTACAGGGCTTTAGAAAATAAAAATGATGCATGTTGGTTGTTTGGACAGTAGCTGCATTGGCGCAGTTCAAAATATCTTGAGAAAATTTCTAGCTTAGTGATCCTGTGTTGGCAGTCAAAAGACAAGCTTACACTTATTTCATGTTTTAATTTCTCTGTTCTTGTCTTCTTTTTTAAGTCGTGTAATGGTCAACAGATATGTCTGTAACACATTTTTATAATAATTCTACTACAAATGTATCACTAACCAACTCTCTTACAGTTATATCTCTTTTTTTACTTCCAAATATTTGCATCCATTGATGCGTTTTAAATTCTGCAGCTATGTGCTAGGTACGCAAAGGTAGGATAAACCTAGAATGTCAGTGAGGAAGGTCGCAGTCCGGGCTGCCCTTGCTCTGTGTCATCTGTAGGTGGAATGCACATTCCTGTATAGCATCTGCTGCGTGAAAGAAAGCCCCTGCCCCACCAGGGCCTCTCACCCGGTCCTGGCTGCCTGGCTGCCTGGTCGATTTCTCCTACAGCATAGCTGAGAAGTTTTCAGACCGCACACAGTCTCTGGGGAGAGACTGCAGGGCTAATTGCACTGCCAAATGCAACACCACAAGTCAGAAAGGAGACTCAACATTTGCAGACCATGCTGGTTTTTACTCACATTATGAAGCAATGTTTTAGATTTACGGGCTCTCAGTGCAACTTTGGGGGATCTGCTTTAGTGTTTATTTAGTCACCATTCCCTCAAATGTGTCTGAGAGTCTGTTTTGTGTCTATCACTATACTACATGCCTTTTATAATGATGTAATCTCCTAAATTGTGTGTAATGATAAGCCTGGTCGGACTGATTTAAGAGATAGGAATGTGCAGCTACCTTTAAATCTGAACAACACTGATGTTGAAGATATTTTGTCTCCATATCCTCTGGCAGCTCTTATGAAAACTTATAAAAACTCTTCCATCGGAACTGGATAAATAACTTTTCACTTGTGTTTCTTTATCTGTAAAATTGCAGACTTACTCTGGCCTTTTCTGTGTGGTCATCAACCCCTACAAGAACCTGCCCATCTATTCAGAGAACATCATTGAGATGTACAGAGGGAAGAAGAGGCATGAGATGCCTCCGCACATTTATGCCATCTCTGAATCAGCATACCGCTGCATGCTTCAAGGTAAAGCCCATTAATTGATTGATTGTATATAAAAATGTCATGGCTCAGGGTTCAAAACTGGGGTTACGCCCAGTGAGTGATGGATATGCTTTTTTTGTCTTACTTACACTGATCCAAGGTTAACCTGGATACTAAGACTGTTTGTTTTTGTTTTAAGTTCTGCTTGGCTGTTTTTTTTTTTTTCTGGCAACATGAGGTTTGGCTGCACCGAACAAGTGATTAATGTGTGAAGACGGTGTGTGAAGTGTGTGAAAGTTTCTGGGTCATTTAGAAGATGTGACACCGCCGAGTACGTCTCAGAAGTCTGCGGTCGTTAAGGGGGTCAGATAACATATTAAGTATCTGGGAGGTTTTCCGGCCGTATCATTCGTTTCATGTGGTTATTTGCATGGAAACCCGAGGCTCTTCATCTCAAGCTGTAACACTCCAAACATCAGGGATTTAAGTTTTCCTTTTGATTAGTAGTGAGCTTGTTTGCAGTATTAATGATTCAGTTTGCAAATATTTCTCCAAACTTTGAACTGTTTTCAGATTAGAATAGAAGTTTAGTTCTTACTGATGATGCTGACAATTTATTATTATTATTGCCAACTTTTTGGCGTTAATGTTTTTGCATGTGTGTTGTTGTACGTGTGTTTGTTTGTTGTGTTAGCAAAATATCTCAAGAACCAAGGGACAAATTTTAATTAGCCTGTCAGAAAGCAATTCAAGATGGCCACCGTAGCTAAGCAACCTTAGCGAACGCAAAAATGACTATAACTCTATATTTTATTATAACCTAAAATTTGTTGTGGTAGTAGCTGGTATTCTAAATTAAACTCTTTGTGATAACTGATCGCACAAAATCTGTTAGTAAAATATTTCAGGAACCACTAAATAGGTTTTAATGACACTTTCAGAAAGTAATCTTTGGGTTGACATTTACAACTGATTACCTTTTGGAGTTAACTGGTTCCAGATGGCCGCCATGACTTTAGGAAACACAGAAATGACGATAGCTCAGCCAGTTTTACAGATATAAAGCTAAAATGGTTGTAGATATGGTAGAGGTTGTAGCTCAAAGTCACTCCCATTACATGTGTAGCATATTTGCTTAACACTTTGGCATTGTTGGATTCAACCCTGTTTGTTCTGCATTTATTGCAGTAAATCTGGAGATCACACCAACAGCAAAGTAACATGTTGCGAGGGCAAGACTTCTAAGATTATACAGTGTGAGTGGAGAAAGGCTCGCCTGATAGGGTTGATTCCTTGCATCACAGGAATTTATAGAAAGTGTAACAGATGGACAGTGAGAGGGGGTGGAGAAGAGGCTCAGGGGAAAAAACAACATGTTTAACAATGTCTGTCTTCAGGTTGTCATTAACTGGATATGCTGCAGTGATAACGTAAATGAGTTTTTAACCTCCACATACTCCACATAGAGGTTTCATGCCATGCAGCTGCTTCCTTTTTAAACTTATAGCACCTAATGGAGACGCTGGAGTCCCTCAACCACAGGGATCAAGTGATGACAGTCCAAAATGCCAGTACAGCCAGATACGCCTTTAAAATGTAGTTTCATAAAATAGTCTGAACCTTATCAGGCTTCCCAAACAGGTAAATACAGCTTCAGGTGAACAACAGCATATAGCATATTACACTATGTCATTTTATTTAAACATAAATTAAGCCAGCCTATACACTCGGTGTTTTAAAAATTCAGCAGCTGCTTTATTAACCTTCAGCAGCAAGAACTGGAAGCAATCCTTCTCAGTATGACCTTTTAGGACTCTCACATCATTATGGAGGAATTTCAGCCCACTTTTCTTGACAACGTTGCATCGGTTTATCGAGATTTTAAAGTCTTCATTAATGCACAGATCTCTTTAGGTCCCACCAAAGCGTTAAAATTGGATAATTTGGATGAACCATGGCAACTCTTCTGTCACTTTCTATTTTAGCCGTTTTTGTTGTAGATTCGCTGCAATGGTTGGGATCAGGGTCCCGTTGCATGTCCTGTTTTGGACCGAGCTTTTCCTGTTGGACAGATGGCCTCAAATTTGACTTAAGAAAACGTCAATTATACACAAGAGTTCATGGTCAACTCAGTAACTGCGAAGTGCCCAGGTTTTGTGGCTGCAAAACAATCCTAAATTACCACCATGTCTGTCAGTTGTTTTTTTTTATTTTTTTTAAATTTTTTTTTCATTTGATTGTTTTGAACTTTAACCAGCAACATGCTAAATGAGGAGTGGAGTCTCCGAGACATCAGTTTTTGGGTATTTTTGCAACTACTTTGAACAATGCATGGTCTGACCTTGGGGTGCCCACTTTTAGGAAGATTGTATTTTCACTTGTAAATAATCCTTTTTCTAATTTTTTTTCTTAGAATGATGAACTCCAAAAAGTTTTGAAATTGCTCATATTTCTGGGAGGGAAAGATGAAAAAAGTCAATAGGTTCTCAAAGATTATTGGGGATGTCTTGACTGCTCGGCACTGTGTCAGATCAGGAAATGGCAAAACCATTTGCTTTTCTAGTGACGCTCATACTTGATAATAGGTTATTAAAGTGTCTTTGACAGGGGGTTCAAAGGTTTCAGGAGTAGGAAGTTATTTAGAAAAATTGGGGAGCTGATCATCCACTGAGCGAAGCCTAGTGCTGAGTGCCAAAGGCATGAGGCAATCGACCAAGGAGGATCTGCACCAGAAAAAATTGAAAATTTAGAACATCAGAAATGCATTTTCCTGTTATTTGGAACAAGGCTGGGAGGCTTTGAAGAGTCCAAAATCAGCAACATTTGAGGACAATTTATGAGAATTTTTGGCTCTCTGGAAGGACTGGGAGCGTTTTCAGAAAATCGGATGGAGAATTCATTTAGCCGAGACAAGGGACTTATCTCCTGAGGCAGTAAACCTGAAAGAAGTTTTATCATTACTACCTGTCTATAATGTTGTGGTATTTCTAGACACCTTCAATATCCAGGCGTTGAGGGGGCCAGCTCTTCTCTTTTTGTCTGCTCTTTTCTGGGACATTCCAGCATTTGTCATCCACTGCCTGGAAAACAATGCAGTGTCACGCCCCCAATATTGACCAACCAGAAGCCTTGGCAGATAAATGAGAACTCTTGTCCAATCAGTGGTGGTGTTACAACAATGGTGCTTGCTCAAAGATGGCTGCACCCATGGATCGAAAACAACGGTCAAAAACAAACTCAGGGAGAAAGAAAATCATCATTTATTGTGATGAAATTACATTTTGCATCGTTATGCATGTTGGGGATAACACAGGGACTCTTGTAGGAAAATGTTTACAAAATAGTTGTGGTAAATAAATGAAATGTAGCTGGCAAAAATGCGTCTAAATTAAGTAAATTAAGTTTTTATACAACGATTTTCAGCAGCTGCAGGCTACTTTTGAATCCCCTGCACTAATTAGCAGCGCCTGGCTGCTACTCACACTCTTAATTAAAGCATGGTGTAATATATCATATGTTGGTCATCTGAGGTTGTATTTGCATAACTATATGAACTGGTAAGGAAGTGCAAGTGAATTGTATTCTGTCTCTATATATAAAAAAGTGGAATTTTAAAATATAGAAAAAATCAAAAATGAATGTGGGGGGGGAGAGAAAAGCAAAATGCCATCATGTGAGCATAATTGCGGAATGAAGACCCACAAAACACAGGACTTTGACCCAGTTTAGAGGCTAATTCTTGTTTTTGAATATCTGACGTGGAAGGACTTTTGTTAAAGCCTCTGTCATTTTATCAGTGTTTATACTGCTTTAAATCATGAACTGTAGGCTATTGCTGTCATTAGACCGAGAGCACTAGTTTCTCTCTTTAGTCACTCCTGCTCTTATGTTTACATACAGTTTCATTCTTTAAATAATCTTTGTGTCAGTTTTAGTTGTGTTTTTGAGTTTTGATGGCACCTGACAACAGTAAAGTTTGTGTGTCTGACTGATCTGCTGAAGGCTTCTTGTCACCACTGGTCTTTGGACTGTCTGGTCTCCGCTGTCCATTCACACATCGCTTGGACCTGAACCTCTGGGCTGAGCAGGGTCAGAGCACGGGCCACTGATTTTCAAAGCTTTAATTGGGGCTTTTTTATGCATCCCACATTTCTGGATGTATACAGTTACATCCAATAAAATAACATAGTTTTTTAAGAATCATTCATTCCCTCAATTTTGTTCCTATTTTGTTTTATATACAAGGTGTTCCTCACTGTGAGGATAAACCATCTCACAAAGGACTCCTGCCCTCCCATTATCACTCTACAAGATGTCTGTTAGATAAATAGGACATCTCTTTTACCACCATTATTTTCCCTGACCCCATTTCCCCCTCATTCTTTCGGACCCTTCATAACAGGCAGTGGAAATGGGGTCACCACCGTTTCAGATTTTCATACCGTGCTGTGTTAAATTCTGCAGGCTGAGTCAAGATGTCATAGTTGTCTGAACAGTCCATCACCCTCCCCTGGACTTCTCTGAGGAGGGACGCATCACCATGGATACCTGTGTGTGTCTGTGAGGGATCTCGAATGAAGGTGTCACTTAATGAGGGACTGTGTTTCGGCTAGCTGCAATCAGGTGCTTTTATATGTGTGATTGTTTCAGTCCCGTCCAGTCTGTTTGATATGGACACTGTCCCATTCGAAGTGTGTCATTTAAAGCTTCAAAGCCAAACTATTTAGGCTTTGGCTGTTTTATAATTGCTTTCTTGTGAGTGGAGCAGCTGGACTTTCTTATTTCAACCCCTTAGTTTGCTTTACTTTCTATTTTAAGTCCCTTTTTCTACATTTTTTTTATTATTTCAACCAGAATGTTCTGGTTTGGAAGACACTAAAGAGGAACGTTTCCCACATCATTCAAGGCATTTTAGTTGCTTTTCAGTAAACTTGAAAAATACAAACCACATCTCTGCTGGAAGCTCTGTTGCTGTTCGGTTCGCTTTGTCTTCTTCTGCTTAGCCTTTGTTCAGGAAACACAGGGGAACAAGTGCACAGAATCGCCACTCTCACATCATTTTTCTTTGTCAGGTTAACTCAGGGTTGCCATAGTTGGCCCTCTGCTCAACTGTTTAATTTTGTTTGACGTTCTCTCTTATTTCACCTTTCAGCTCGTTAGGCTAAAATAAATTGTTCATGACAGCCTCCCTGTGTCTGCATGCTTTCACTAGTGTTCACTTTTCATTCATTTATTTTCCTGTCAGCCTTTTTAATTGGTTCTTTCTAACTGCTGCTTCTTACAGCTCTACGAGGGCCGGCCAATATTTTTTCAAATCAAGACCACAGGCTGCACCGCATTTATCAGCTGCACTGTACAGTATAGCAGTATATCTCAACAAAATAACAGTGTACACCGAATGTTTGGTGTTTCTACATGCGAGGCAGCCTTGTTTGCATTTGGCAAACAAGAAAAGCACATTCTATAGTTGGATTAGATTTTTGTCTCATGTTTACTTTAAAACACGATTGGAGTCGCTTTGAGTTTTCTTTTAACCTCCTGCAACTTTAAGCTACACAGATGGCACTCTAGACAGAATATATCCAGAAACAACTGAACAAAGAAAAGGCTAAACCCGTCTCTGTTTTAGCACTTTTATTTTTAGTGTAAATAAAATCTTCTGAACTGTGTTGAATAACGGCTATCTGACATTTAGTCTCACAGAAAACACAGATCACTTTTTTAGTATTGCATTTTTAATGAAATTTAATATATTGCATTAATTTGAAAGCATCAATTATATGTTAGTGTTTTCTGCTTCAAAATAAAGGAAATTCTATGTTAATGCAAAGTGTATAAACATAGAAGTAACATGTAAATGTATTTTTGACTTGCAGCGCTATCAGTTTTTAGTCTGGTGTAAACACAGATTATAACTTTATCCAATTCAACCCAGTCAGTCCAATCCACCTCAGTTTAATCTAATTCAGTCCAGTCTAGTTAGGTCCAGTTCAGTTTAGTCAATCCAGTTTTTTTCAGTCCAATCCAACCCAGTTAATCCATTTTAGCCTAATCTAAAACAATCTAATCCAGCCTAATCCGGTCCAACCCAATGTAAACCATCCTAATATAGTTCAATCCAACCCAGTCAATCCAATGCAATCTAATCTAATACACTAAAAAAAATCCAGTTTAATTTAATCTAGTTATAATTAGGCACAGTACAATCAGATTCAGTATATTACAACATGTCACTTTGAAAAAGAGTAAAGACAAAGTAAAGAATTTAATTTAAGAGGCAACAGAAAAGCCAGAAAAGCAGAAAATGTATTGAAGATGCACAACTGTGCAGGCAAGACAGGAGGAGAGGATAATGAATCTTAAAGGCTTTATTATTTAGGGGGATATTTGGAAAGCGCTGAGCAAGCATAATAAAAGGGCAAATGTAACACCCCTGTAGACAGAAACGGAACTGATGGCAGATATTGAAGAATGAGCAGTTCAGGATTGAGATGAAGTGAGGCAAAAGCCCAAAAAGGGGAGAATGAGGGAGTAAGGCAGGAACAAGAGGGTGTAGAAGGGAAAGAGTTTATGGGGAAAAGAGAGGAGAGACTGGAGGGAAAAGGCCGAGGGGGCGGCCAGTATTGTGCCTTACAATAGAGGCTTTGTGCAGTCTGAAGGGGGCTGGGACCTCGGTGCAGACACGAAGGCCTGGAGCTGCAGAGTTCTTCCCAGGGAAATGAGGCCGTTTGTTGGGGCAGTGAGGGCTGCAGAGGACGGCTGGTGATGGGTGCACCCAGGGTCTGAGTGACAAGACAGGTGTGTGCGCGCGGGGGGGGGGGACTTTTTCAGTACTGTTTGTACTCGTGCATTCAGGATGTAGCTTTCAGACGAAAAAGGAAGCGTGTTCAAACTCCATGCTCTCATCATTGTACTGCAAACACAGTTTCCCATAGAATTACATAAAATATACATGAGCAGATGAGCTGTAAAAACAGGCAGCTGTTCAGTTCACACAATATAAAACTATATTTCTGCTTTAGGAATGATACATCAGTTTTGATTGTAGAATACAGTCCACTGTTAAAATTTTCTTAAAACACCTGGACAGGATCAGGATCAGGAAACCTGTTGTGTCACTTATCAAAGAATCTTTTTGTAGCAAATCTATGAAAATACCTTACTTTTTAAAATTCTAGACATTTTAGAGTCTTATCAAAAATCACAGAGGTGAAAAGTCACAACTATTAAGGATAGCTTAGCCAACGGTTTGCAGATTATGTCCATGCACATTTTGCATGTGTTAGTACATATGTAGCTATCAGTCATCAGTCACAGCAGCGCTCCATGCCACTATAAATCTACGTTCTGAGGACATGATTTAAGGTGGAGTCACTGTTCTTGGATAGCGTTGTCATGAGTAACGCATAGCTCTTCAGCACAGCAGATAGGATTACTTGGCTGCTGCTGTCACCTCCCTCTCTCTGACTCCTATAGGCTTCCAGCAAGCTCAAAGCTTCATCCACTCTGTTACTCATTGCAATTATTGACAATTTACTTCTGTTCATTTATTAACCGTGCAAAGTTAATATATGTGCTAAGGTTTGGACTATGATTCATTTTGTATCATGTTTTGTTTTGTTAAACATGTCATTGCACAAACATTGTATTACTTTCTGGTTGGTATTTCTTCGTTCCATCACAATTTTTGATTCGCTACTCCTCCACAACTTTGGAAAAACCCAAACAAAACCTATGCATTTTGTCAGCTTAGATTATTATAGAAATTAATCCCAAATTACTATTGGGTTTTAAAGAAAAAAAAGTTGATCTCTGTTGGATTTTTGGACAGTAGCTGCATTGACACCCTTCAAGATTTCTTAAGAAATTTTCCAGTTTTAATTATTAGTTTCACCTCTACTTGTTGCTGCTTTTCTAACCCAGTTGTGCTACTAAATATATAAACATTAATAACTGTGTAACCCTTTCATCACTGAGATTCGTCATTCATCAGTTTTATCGTATGAAGTCATGACACGGTTTACTCCCTGTGACTGAGCCCCCTTTGAGTCTGGAATTCCTGTGGGGCTTCAGAGATTAGCATTGTGGTATTGGAGTTGCCAGAATAACACACTCACATACTCAAACAGGGAAAACTGCCTCATCCTGTTGGATTATGGCAGACCGAGCCATCACAAAGAACCACTGTGGACCAAACAAGCCACCCGACGGCTGCCATCTGCAATCGATTACGTTGCCAAATGCTTTTTGCCATATCTACTGCGACAGCTTTCTCTCCCCTTTCATTGGGGTGAAGGCAACACCCAGCAGCACAAGGCTAATTTTACTCCTTCTGTAGGGACGTAAACAAAGCGGTGCACATAGAAAGCTTGCTGTTTTGAACTGCTGCTTAAGACATCTGCTGTCCTCAATGTATTCTGGAGAAAGACGTTTGTAGAAGGAGCTTTATGCAGAAATAGTGATGCCTATTGTGTCACCACATCCTTTGAAACAGGTAATTGTTTCTGAAAGTGAGCAGCAAGTAGTTAAAACCTGAGCTGCTCAAGAGCTGTTTGAATTTGGAGTGACATAGTTGGGTCCTTCCCCTTTTTAAAGATTTTGTTGAAGCTGAAATTGTAACTCAAACACCTCAACAATAAGCCTTAAAAGTCTGTTATTTGCACTAATGTTTCATGAATGCGTGGAAATACGGGTAGTTTGTTTCTTGACATTATGTTTTTGACAAATTCCCAAATTTCTTCGTATCAGTCTCAGTGATCAGTGTGTTTAGACAGTTTAATAAGTTGTGGTCTGAGCATATCAGCTGCGGAGATTAGACTCCACCCTCGTTCACTATTGTGGGAAATGAGAGCACCACTGAATGTTTCTGCTGTTTTGACACTGCTGGTACTTTGTCTGGCTCGACCACTGTGCTTACTGAACCAAAAAAGCAGATTAAGTCTGAGTGTTGCCATGTCTCTTTCCTCTCTGTGTAGTCCTTCATTTGTTTTCTACGTAGCCCGTGTTTGCTTGTGTGCGCCATGATCTAATCTTTTCTGGAAGTTCACTGCTTCTTGTTTTGCAGCACTTGTACAAATTGCCCCAAACCTTCAGAATTTTGAGCAATTAAAACCATTCAATCTAATTAACCACAATTATGTTTTTTAATTGGATTCTAACTGGTATATAAATGCAGGACTGTAGATGCAAAGTACAGGTAATGCATAGAAGTGGAAATATTAGATTTCAGAGTTCTTCAATAGGCCCAGAGATGTTTACCTCAGCAGTCCAGCACCCCCGCCTGTGAAACATGTGTTTCTGTACGCCACTCTCCCACAGTCTCTGGTGCTCAGTCTGTCTTGTCTCCCCCTCTTTTTTTCCCTTCCAGACTTTTCTCATTTCACCCCTGCATGAGAAGCATTTGAAAAATGTGCTCTGTGGGACTTGAAAAAGGGGGAGACTCCAAAAGCCCATCTGATTTCTCTCCGCAGTGTACAGCTCACTATAACACGAGCATGAAAAGTCAAACCCAAGGTGACGGGATGCTGACCTGTGCAAAGAAATTCAATATTGGCGTCGTAAACTTTCTCTTTAACCTTTAACATGCTAAACTCCGTTTTTTCTCAAGACATTCAAAGCCATATATTTATTACTGTTTTTTTTTTGTCTTTTGATATGAAGTCACCATGTGTTTGTGCCTTGTGATACAATCCACTGTTCTTTATGTGTGTGCCAACTTGAATGAACCTGCTTTGACATTTTCTACAAAACATTTCCTGTAAACAATCAGTAGTCAGGGCTCCAAACTAACTTAGTTTCCTCTGCAGTGGGCTGCAAAAGTATTCACCCCACTTTATCTGATTTGTTGCCTTGCAGTCTGGCACTTAAAAGGAATTTAGAGGTAGTATCTTTTAATTTACACAACATAATTACAGATTTGAATATGCAAAATATTGTATTGTGAAGCAAACAAGAAATGAGATTTTAAAAAATCAGAAAACCTGAGCATGCATCACTATTCACCATCCCAAAGTCAATACTTTGGGTCTCCACCTTTTGCAGCAGTTAGAGCGCATGAGCTTAGTGCATCTAGCCACTAGAACATTTGTCCATTCTTCATGGCAAAACTGTTGAATGGATGCTGCTTGTGTGCAGCGATCATATCAGAGCTTCTCAGTTGCACTGAGGTGTGGACTTTGATTGGGCCATTCGGGTCATTGTTCCGATGGAAGGTGAGCCTCCATCTAGGTCTCAAATCTCTTGAAAACTCAAACTGTTTTCCCCCAGAATTTTTATTACATTTTGCAACATCCGTTTTTCTTTCAACTCTGAGCAGTTTCCCTGTTTCCGTCAGTGTGAAAAATGTCCCCACAACATGATGCTGCCACCACCATGCTTCCCTGTAGGAATACTGTTTTCTGCATTAAATGGAGTCTCCAGTGGTACAGTAGTATATTACTGTTGTTACATGCGGTAGAGTAGGTAAAGTTATTATTGCTCAGGATATTATCCGCAGCTATTTGAGCTATGAAGTCATTTACTTTTTAAAATATTTCATGTTGTTTTCAAACCACAGTAGCTATGAAAGATTCTTGATGATAGGAGACTGTTTGTTGCATTTGGACCTATTTTCTCTGATTTCATTTTTTGTTTGCATAATGCAGCAAGTTAAGGAACGTCTTGGTGGTTATGACACAGTTTCAGCAAATCATTTTAACCCTGCCTTTACATGGAAGAAAGATACATAGAAGACCAAATAGGTGTAAATTAATGTAAAAGCTTCTTTGCCTTTGTGTGTGTGTACACTGGATCTTTCTTTATCTTCACACACACTCTCCCAGGTGGTCCCTCAAGCTCTGCTGTCACTTCCGAGAGGGTGGAGACATTCCACGACCCATTATGACAGTCTATTTCTGTCTGTGATCTCAGCTGCCAACTGGCATCGCAGTCCTGCCACTGAATCACAAGTGATGGAACATCCCTAAAGGTTTTATTTACCAGCGCGTCAGCGGGTGACTTGACAAGATCTATAGTGGGAAACTTGCACATTTGCTGCTGTTTTTCTTCTTTTTAGTGTGACTCAAATGTGCCACTTTGACGTGTTCCTTTCTGCTATCTTTGTTTTCCCCTCTTTATTCTGTTATCGGATCCCTTCCCACCACACCCCTTTGTCCCTGACCAAACTCTGCACTCTCCTGAGAAGCATCCACTTCAAGAAGGGACCATCCTGTGACTGTCGGTGGGATTTACTGCAGTCTCTTCATCCATTTGTTCACTTGCTGATGGTGTGAAAATGTTGCTGTAATTGCAACAAGTGTTAATATTGAAGACAAAGCACCTAACTTTAGCTACAATTAGAACCATAACGCTCTCCCTAACTATTTTCCCTCTTTTGTTTTTGTACCACCAATCTGCTGAAAACAACACTTTTTTCATACCACAAAGGTCCCTGACTGAGTCACACTTACACACATACACACTTACACACACACAGGTTTATGCAGAGGGTCAGCCATCTTTACAGGCTCTTTTGTGGGGATTTGAATGCTTAGTTAGCAGATGGCTCAACAGGATTACAGTAAATTCATCTGAACTTTTTATTGGTCAAGAATAGCCATGCAGTAAATATACATGGTTGCACCTTTTAAATTTCCCTGAAGGAGTCTTCCTAAGGGATCAATAAAGCTCTGTCTCTCTATCTTAAAGGTGAACTAGAATATCATGACATACTGCTTTCTTTTCTTTGTTTGAGGAAACATTTGAGCTAATTAGGCCACCGATTGCTGACACTTAAATGCAGAATACAGTGTACTTTGAAACATTTTCATCACCCTGCTTTATACCAGTTCTGAAAAAAATTTAAATGTATTAATGTCTATGGTAATTTTAAGCAACAAACTTTTTTTTATAACAATTACAAAGGGCTCTACAAGTTTGTAATGTATTTAGTTTTAAAACTGCATTTAGACTGAATGCAAGGTCAAATTTAGATACTCTACAATGCCATTTCAATATAAAAACATAATTAGCTTAAATTTAGACACGCTTGAGGTAAAAATGTCTTCATCAACAACAGCACTTTCAGATTTTTACATTCCTGCTTTTTAAACATACAAAAGGAGAGTGAACATAGGAAAATAAACTCCAAGGGGTCCGAGGGGTTCTTCGACGCACAGCTGGGGCATCTGTTTCTTTTCTGGCTCACAGTTAATATCTCTACGTATGATGTATTGACTGTCTTGGGTGAATCAACACAGACCTCAAAGTTTAGTTCACCAGTCGTTTTTGCACAAATGACCTGAGATCCAAAATTCGCTTCTCTTTCTGTCTAAACAGAATCCTGAGACTCCAATCTCACATTTGTGTATTTATCTTGCATTTCTATGGCGTGTTGAGATTTTCTTGGTTTTCTTTCATTATCATTCATTCAACAAACATGGACCTGGAAGAAATTGATGTGCAAATTACTGTTGTGGATTCTTGGTTTGGACTGTACTTGAAGATGAGGAGAACAGAAGACAAAATGGCAGACTGAGATATACCAGATTAAAGCAACAGGGAGCACTAGAAAGAATGAGAAGAATTTCATGCACTGCTTGAAGGATTTTAATGAAACTTTCAGAAAGCAAACTGATAACCTTTTGGAGTCAATCCAATTCAAGACGGCCGCCACAGCTAGCTTAATTTTAGAGATATTGATCTAAAATTTGATGTAGTAGTAGCTGAGAATCATCCTCAACACGTACTCTGAGGGTGTTATCTCACAACATTGCATTAAACTGCACTTTACTTTATTTTTAAAAGTAAAGTGCCAAGTTGACCAAAACAGGTACAACTCTGTCATTTCTCAACATAAGGTCATCTTAGTCTAAACTCTGGGATGAAAGGCGGTGAACAACATGCATTCTTTCAAGGAATGTTAGGCCTTTAATTTCTTTATATTTTAACCCACATAATTTTTATTTTAAAAAAATATATCAACACAAGCAGCAAAATAACAAGCAGTGTGACTGCACCTTTAGGGTTGGTTCCCCGACATTGTTTTCTTTTTCAATTTCTTTTTTTCAAACAGAACCTTGCTTTCTTTTCACATCATTAAACCACGTACTTGAGGTAATGTAACTGTTTATATTCACTCAGACTCTGCAGTATTTGTGAGTCTTATCACCGCTCTTTCGGAAGTTTATAAGTGACGTTTATACTCTGCAGGTATTCATTGACTGTGACACTTCCCAGATCACTACTTCCATCGTCTGGGAATGTGAATGAGCACTGCTTCACACACACACACATGCACTCAGAGCTTTGTTCATCTGGCTTTAAGTAGCTCTGGACTCTGTTCTACCTCTGCTCCGGGCCTTTATGAGAAATCAGGATGGCGTTTGTTATGCTGTGCCTAGAGAGTTGAATGTGTGCATGGATGTGTGCATTTGTGGATTGGTTTGGGTTATCTTTTCCACAAATAACAGTTTATGTAAGAGCAGCCCACTGACTTTTGCTCAGGATTTCTCGTGTGTGTGAAGTGGTTGCCATGACGCTAGAATTTTCACTGTGTGCTGTGGCGTTTTACGACTTCTTCTTTTATAAAGCAAATTGCAAGAGTTTGAACTTCACCGTGGAAAAAAAAAAAAGTTATTCGGTTCTAATGCTCCAAAAAGCAGAAAGTTGTGTTTTTAGACCAACTTATTATTGGTATAAAGTTCACCGACTTATTGGTTAAAACTGCTTGTTTTTGATGATGAAGCTGTCACTGACTTCCTCACTCTGTGAAGTAGTTTTCACAGGACAGGGGCATAGAGGTGTTAATTTCAAAGTTAAATTAGGTGTAAAATAATAGTTTGAGCTTACTAATTCACATCCCTAAGCTAAACCAAGTGTTTGCACAAATTAAAACTTGCTAACTTTCAAATGTGTTGTCTGAACTTTGGGCTAAAGCCATATTTAAAGCCAATTTACCATCGGCGGTAAATAGCTGCAATGAGAGTCCATGCATGAAGAAATAATTTGCAGACTAAGGTCTGGTTTCAGCTGCAGAAAGTGGGGAAAGTTTTTGGTGACTGTGGTTAGGAAACCTTAAATCTTTACACCCAGACGTTTGAATTAGAAATCGTGCTCCGAGCGAATGGTTCACGGCTGCTTGGAATTTTAAGATAACCCGTCTCGACTCAGAGTTTAACAACAAATCAGGGACATTAGCACATAGTAATTAACATGATTTATGACCAGATTTCTTGTGTTACTGTTTTTATTTTCTTCAAAAGTGCCTCCCACGAATGATAGTGCGTGTGGCTTTAAGAATGAAACGAAAACCACTGAGTGAGAATACAGTTGATTGGCCCTTTTTAATTAAAGTGTTCATATTAACTGAGACCAGGAAATTCTATCTAGGGAGAATTAAATGTTTTACAATGGATTAACTGTATGAAAAAAACAGAACTAGCAGCCTTCTCCGGACACCATGTACAATGAGGTTGATAAAGGGGGTTATAATACTGTTTGGGGCTTTTGTGAAGAGGTAGAGGAGGGCGGTTCTCTGGAATTTGAAGAATGAAGGTTTGTTTAATCCTCATGGAGGCCTAATTATTTGCAGAAAATGGAATCTAAATATTCAGAACAGCCCCATCCTGGTTTACAGAAGTCTAAAGGTTAAGACTTTTGCATGTTGACTGATATTGCATGTCCATAAACATGACAATAAGAACGTGACTGAATGCAGGGCATAAATATTTTAAATGTATTCCAAGCTTCTGCTATGAGGTTTACAGCAACCTACATTTCACTGAATATATATATATCTAAAAATGGTTGTTACAGAAGTGAAAACACATTGATTCTGTAACTGTCTGCTGCTTGAAATAGACTGCAAAGTGAAGCATTTCACAGTTTTAAATTCTGAAGACCCTGAAGTCGTGTTTATCATGAAGTAAAAAAAAAACCAATGTAGTCTAACACTGATCTTGAACTACCATACAGACCGGCTGTGAATTGTGGGAGACATTACTAAAGCAGCTAAAAGTCATGATGATGTGATTAAATTAAAAACATCTGCAGCAGAGACAGAAAGACAAATAGAGAATCAGCCTCATCTCTCCAGGAGGAGCTGTAGCTGTGGGAGTAATCTTTCTTTGCACCATGCGTGTGGGGAGCAAAGAGGAAATGAGAGCAACAGAGGGAAAGGTGAAACACAAAAGGGGGGGAAGATTTAATGAGGCAGTAATGAGCTACTGGAAGGGCAGAGCACGTGCAGTTTGATTGGTTCGCCCAGGCTTTGCCAACATGGCATCATGGGTAAATATGATCCAGCAGTTTTAGTTGCTGCGTTCATTTAAAGTGGAGGTCTGTGAAAAGGTTTTGAACAATAAATATCTTACCTGTTCTCAGTTTGGAGAAACAAGAGTGTACTTCTAATCAAACTGCAGCAGGGCCAAGGCTAAATTGGATTGGCCCAATCTTAAAAAAAATCCAAAATGTCACAGAGCTCCACGTGAATGCTATTTTACAAACCTTTACACTGATGTGAATTTTTGGAGCTGCGGCATTTAGGAAGCATAAGAATACACTCGCAAAAACTTTTTAATAATAATGTGTTTTTGTCGATGATCCAGTTTTGTGATCCTTTGGGGCAAACATCATAACTCTAATTCCTTCTAGAAATGCTAGGCCTAGTAGTTGTATGCAGTTATTGAGGTGCTAAGGGTGATCATGACACATTTTGTTTTAACAGTTTCCCTGTCATCCCTTGAAGATTGCTGGCATTTGTTGATGTCAGAAGCATGAGGTCACTCATCAAACTCCTCCGTTTAATCATGCTAATTTGAGCTGATGATGCTTCGAAGCCCTGTAGTGAGTGTGTGTGGGTGTGTGATTTTATTATTCATAGTGGGTTTACATACTGTTGTCCAATGGGACTGCTGTGAGCTTTAGTTAGCTCTGATAAGGATCAGGTCTGTATAACCAGCTCTAAAACATGAAACAGGAAACGTAATCAAACTTTTTCTAAAAAGGAGCCTCATCAAATAAGATGGGAATGTTTAAAATGACCAGCTCATGCACCATTCACACAGTTATCCATATTTTGCGCAGTTTTATTTCTGCTTTTGTGCAGATGTTTGACGCCGTCTGCATTTACATTCACATTAACTGTAAAACAAATCTCTCGCAGGAAAAGAAACTCAGATGCACACACTCAAGCAAATGTACTTGTCAACAGCTTCACAGTGAACACTTTAACACGTGAACAAAAGGTAATTTCTCTGGTGAAAGGTAGCACCCTGAGGCCGTCCGAGCCATCTGTGAAAACTGACCCACATCAACAAGGTGTGAGGTCATTTTCTGTGCTCAGCCCTTTGCGTTAACCCTTTTAGACAAATCCTTAATTCTAAGCCTGTCTGCTCAGGTGTGTTCGTGTGTGAGGGTGTTTATACCCTGATGTGTAAGTAGCATGGCATTTGTAGTGAATAATCCGCATGAGTTTAGCCTCTGGCATACGTTGACACATGCGGTGAGGTCATTTTTACTATCTAAGAAAAATGTGTTGATGTCACGCTTCAGTCTTCACACAGCATGGTTTAAGGTTGCAGTCACAGAAAACAGCTACTGCCTCCTCATATAAACTGGTAAAAATATATTAATTACTACATTTATAGAAAAACAGTTTTAATTGTTAGTTTTATGTTAGTCAAATGTCCTAAGATTTTTTGAAAAGAAATGTGCAAAGCTGTTCATTGTTGGTGCAGATGATGACATTTTCTTAAAAAATGAAAAAAAACCCCACTGGCCTTGGTTTTGCTATGTAACAATCTGCTGCAAATCTGGTGATTCTAAGTCTTTTTTTGTTTGTTTCATTGAAGTAGGTTAAAGATTTGGCAACCCATAATCTTCTTTTCAGCCATGCAAAACCTAACTGTATTTTTTAAGAATGGGAACTTAATGAGTAACCACGTGGAAAACAGAAGAAACTGCTCAAAACGATTTGAAAAATATGACTTTTTTACGAAAACAAACTGGTTTCATAATGTGTTTGATGAGCTTTCACCTATCCATTTTTGGCCTATATATGTTCTCAAGCAAATTTGAAATCAAAGCTGAGCCAAAATCACTGCCCATAGCCTGAACTAAGTTGCTTTCAGGACCTTGGTAAGACCATGGACATAGCCTAGGTATGAGGCCAGCCAGGCCTGCTTCAAATACTGGATGACCAAAGTAAGCTGTCCCTACATTTCTGATCTACGCTCCACCCAGGACCCTGCAATGATAAACCACCACAACCTCATTACAAAAGTTTTGTGCGTGTTCAAAAGCCTCCACGACCTATTGTGACTTATGCATAATGGGGAGCCCACTTTGGTCTTAATATGCCGCTCAAGACCTCGCCAAGACCTCCCTAAGACCCCACAAAGACTCATCCACTTTCTGGATGATCTTTTACATCATATTGCGGTCGATAACCAGTGTGAAGGAAGCCTAAAACAGAAAAACCCAAGTAGAGTCATATTTGTCACAAAATAAATGCTTTGGCCTTATTTACATATACATGTTTATATATTACTTTACATCTATTTCATCATACCTTTGTAACGGCATATTTAGAAGATGGCTTTAGCTAGTATTTTTAGAAAGTAATTTCCCCAAATCCACAAACATAAAGTGTTATCCTTAAATATGTGATAAACAACATTTTTTGCAACATTAAGCAGATTGTAGGATTATAAGAATTAGACTGAAGTATATTGTAGATAATAAACATGTCAGTTTCTTGTTGGATGTCACCTTGAAGCAGGAGGTTTTGCGGGAGGTCTTTCAAAGTTGAAAGGTCACCCACTTTGGAGGGCAAAGTTAAGCTTGTCATCTGGACTTGGGATGAACTCCTCTGTGATGAAAGCTCTCGGGGCTTTGGTTGCCACTTTGGGAGTCAGTTTGGGGCCACTGCACAGCATGGTAGAGCAAAGTAATCTGGATGTGGCAGGCCGTGGAATGGCTGTAAGATTTATCATCAACAGACCTGGTTAATGTGTCTTTGGTATACATGAAGCGATGTTTAACAGTGTCATATTAGAAAAAAATATTATGCAGATATCATTAAGGAAAAAAATATTACCAGGCAGATCATCACTGATTGAATGTTAATGTTAAAAATGAAGTCAAATAACTTTTTATTGTGTTAAAGGTTAACAACTGTACCAATAGAGGTCATCTTTGTTTTTCTTATTGTTAAATTGTGGGATAAAACCACAGAAATATGCTGACTGTTCTCTTTTCTTTGAACAGATCGTGAGGACCAATCAATCCTTTGCACGTGAGTACTGCAACTCTTGCATCAGCTTTCTCTTGTTTCTTCTCCACCACTAAGGTCATTTCTTAGGACAGATTGTTCATTTGTTCCTAAGTGGTTCTGGTCATATAGCAGCTCAATGGACTGATAAATGAAACTGTCTGAAAATAAAGAGTATACTGTATATTGTCTCACCTTAAAAACTCTAAGCCTTGTCCTGCAATGTAACTTAGCTACATTAGAAGCATTTGATAAAACTCATGCCTCTTGGCTTTTCCTCCTCCTTCTTTCAAGTGTGGTTTTTCTTCCTTTTTTTTAATCTTTGCAAAGTCCTTTTTTCCCATTTCACTCTATGTTTCTGTCATCATGAGTCAGTTGCCCAACTCCCATCATCCTTCTGCATTTTATTTAAAGACTAGTTACAAATAGCTTTTTGCGGATGCTGGGCTGCACAGCGGCTTTGCCAAATACTGAGGGAGTTATGAGTGTGGTTTGGTGGCCTGCCCTCATCCTTTACGTCAGAAAGTAATTAAGTGTCACTTTCTTTCAGCATGGCATGGATTTTGAGGTCTTTGTGAAAAGCCTCCTGAAAATTTCACCCCCTGTTGGTGTTAGTGAAACGGCTTTTGCTTCTCGTCTTCACAAAACTGAGCCAGGAGAGTAGATTTTTAAATAATAAAAAATATATTCAGAAATCTTAAAAAGCATTGCCAAAATGCAGCTCAACATTATAAAAGGACTTGTAAGGATAAATAATTTAGTAGTTTGTTATAGAGTCATGAAGGTGTATTTTTCCAAGACCCAGGATGCAGATATTTAGACCTAACATTGGAAGAGAAAACTGTAATTTTATTAAAATAAAATGAAGCAAAAACAGAAAACGCATAACCCAGGGAGCACACAATGAACTAAAGGCATCATAAACAAACTGAAGAGCTGATAAAGGTGGATTGGGAGTATAAGTATACAGGAAGAATTGGTTACTAAGTATGTGCAGGTAAGGCTTATTAGAACATGAGGGACAGGTGAATAATGAGGAGCTGAAGGCAAGACTAACTGAGAGAAAACAATGGTAAAAGACAGAGGAAACTAACAGAAACATGCTGAACACAAGGGATCCTAAATTAAAAACAAGGAATAAACATGACCAACAAATAACCTAACTACAAACACAAAAAACCCAAGTTCATGGCATTTAGCTTGCTGATCTAAATCTCCCAACTCACTAACAAGTTGTCACATTGTCGATCAAAGAATAATGTAAATAAGACAACTGTGTCCCAGTGGGGCTAACTTGTATGAATGAAAAAGAAAACGTGACTCTTTTCTCTAAATCTTAAATTACTAATAGTAATGAAATATATTTTAAAAATGGATATTTGAGCATACAGCAGCAAAGTAAAAACTACACCAATCAACAACAGTCAACATCTGAAAAAAAATGATCTGAAGTGTGTTTTTATTTTTAGACAGGGAAATGTCTCATGGTGCGATGGGAGTTAAAAATTGTACTGCAGACAGCCAACTATGGGCCACTCGTCCCTTTGTGGCTTCAACTTCCGCTTCTGGTCCTGTTTCTATTTATATTTGTCGATGTGTGGGATTCTTTAATGTGTAGTTACATCCTGTTACAGTCCGAGAGTCATGTCTGGGTGGGCGTATAGAGGGGGGCGCCCCGCTTGAGAGCGTCTCAGGGACATGGAAAATATCAGAAAAAAACCTGTTTGGGGAGTCTTGAGAACGTGGCAGCATCATGATTGCCTTCACACTGAAGGGGTTTTTCCAAATTAACTGTGGTCCAGGCGCGTTCATACAGTAGGATGTGTAGACGTTGGAGAGAGTAGAAGGGTCATTATTCAGTGTGAAGGGGGCCTAAACAGTGACGTCAAGCATTCCAGCGGTATCCAGGCCTCCGAATGAATATTAATGACCTGCTACCACTGTATGTTAAGACCAGGAGGACTTACGTTTGCTAAATTAAGTGAAGACGATAAGAGCTGCAAGAATGAACCACTTTCTTAGAAGAGCTACCATTTCAAGATAACAAATTAAATTCACATTTTTGAATGTGTCCTGTTAATTTTACACTAGCCTTGTAATCGTTTAGGGGGAAAACTGTAAAGGAAAATGGAAAAAAAAATAAAAATTTGGAACCTCAAAGATCGCTTGGCATCATATTTGATGCTTTTTTTGTGTGTGTAATTATTTGACCTTATATGTTGTATATAAAAGTTTATTAGGTGTTAGTTTATAGCTTAGACTGTGATTTTAGAGTAAAGTGTTACATCATTATTGGCACAGATAAGAAGTGTAGTCAAACAGGGCAAGCAACTTTAATAAAGTAGGGCACATAATATAGCTTTTAGTCATGTGTACCAAAAAAAAATTGAATGATTATTATAAAACATTGTGTAGGTGAGGTTTGTAGCTCAGAGCAGGTTCGATCTCTGTGCATTTTTATTGGCTGTCAAAGGTTTTACTGCTCAGATATTTCTTAAAAGTAATTCCAACACCGCCATTATAGGTATTGTTTTGGTTGTGAACAGCTCTTTACCTTAGATCATGATTAAAACTATAAACCTTTTTTCAGTTGAAATACTTTTTTCAAAAGGGTTTAAGGAAATTAGTGAACGATTTCCTCGAGACCTACTACGACTGTGCTGTAAAACTCTAAGAAAATTATGCCAAAGGTTAGTTTTGTGCCTGTTTGACCTATATTTTAATGCTCGTGTTCTGCATTCGAGGACTCGCCTCTCTGATTCTAGTGCAGCATGTGAAACCACAGTGTACTAAGTGCAGTAGAGCTAATGACCAGCTACAGTAAAGCCACAGGTATGTAGCTTGATGTAGTTTTGCTGTTGGCCCATGTTTTCAGGGCACCAGGACCTGACTGTGGGAGCTGTGGAAGGCCCTGCCTTACACAGCTATCATTAGAGAAAACCCAAAAGTGGGGCCTGGAAATTTTGGAAACTGGCTCAACAGACCACAGCATTCTCCAGTAAAACCCACCGACAAACAATGGATAGATAAAAAAAAACAACATACAGTTTAATTCTCTTGATTCGTCCAATCTCTCGTGACCAAAATTATGATAATTAAGGGTGATCTCGGTTATGGTTTAGCAATGTGTTGTCCATTAAAATTTGGGCAATTTATGCAGTTTGTCTTGTAATGTGGTTGTGCTTTACAAATAAAAGATAACTATTCTTTTCAGTAACAAATGTTTTACTGTAATTTCTCTCAATTATTGTTTTTATTGACCCATTTTCTCACCACGTTGCTGACTGAACTTTTTGTTTTCAGAGGTGAATCAGGAGCTGGCAAGACTGAGAACACGAAGAAGGTTATCCAGTATCTGGCCCATGTTGCCTCCTCGCATAAAGGACGCAAGGACCACAACATTCCTGTGAGCCCCACTTCCTACAATTCACCCACTGTCTCTTTTCCTTTTTTTCAGCTCTCATTTTCTATCCTTAAAAAGAAGTCATCCTGTATAAAATATCCTTGCTCCATTGCCCATTATCGCCCCCATAAATAAACACTTTGCTTACTGTGATTGACAACTTTACATTTAAAAATCTTAATGTTATCATATAAAGCATAAGCCATCAGCTAATTAACTTAGCTTAGCTCAGTGCTGTTATACAGGGTAGGTAGGGCCTGGTTTGACATACTGGCAGTATGATTACCTTGAGAAAAAATAACATAGTTTCATGGGATTAACACAAAAACCTAAAAATGTAACACATGATCTAATAACCTTTTAAACATAAATGCAACTGTTGTTACTTGTTACTACTACTGCATAAATAATGTATATATTATAGCAATATTATAATATATAATATAAAAAATAACATATATAATATATATTTTTGAATTTAGATATTGTTTTAATTTAGATGCACAGACACATAAAGAAAGACAACAGCTGAATGTGCTGACAGTCACTCTGTCAGATACTTTGTGTTGTCATGACACTGGTTTTAAATATGTTGTCATGAGCTATTAATATTAATATATTAATTAGTTTAAATCTGATCGTGAAAAACATGACTTGTCTACCAAAAATGCACAACCCATTACTTCTTCTAAGCTAAAACTATTTTGAAACAAAAGATTACAACTACAAGTCTCCCCATGTGTCTCAGTCTAATTAATAGCCTAGCTTAGGCTCAATACCCAATTAACTAGCTAATATTGGTTCTTAATGTTATTTTAACAGAGTGGGGCGATAGAAAATAAGGAATATTTTGCCCAATAAGCACATTTAGTTTAGAATTATTCTTAAATTAAGATTTTTTCTGTTTTTATTTAGACCGTCTATCTTTGTGTACATCTGTTGGGAAAAAAAATCTGTATTTTTTAAAACAATCTTCTAGGTCTTTGGTGTTTTAGCTGACATATTTTAATCTTATTCTTATTACGTGTAACACAATTAGGTTCTCAGTCTTGATTTTTTTAAATGATCAATAATAAAGTGAAATCATAGTTTTTTGCTCAAGGTTATTTTACTATCAGTATTTCATAAAAACCCATACTAGGTGAGTCCTTACATCTAATTTCCTCCTGAAGGCAAAGTACTTTTCCCCATAATATAAAACTAGCCATTTTATCTTTTCTTGTTACTGTTATAATTAAGCCTGAAGCATCGATCTTAGTTTTGATAGCTGTCCTATTGCATTATAATAAGCAACATCTTATCCAAGAGATGTTAGTATAACTTCTCTGGTCAGTGCTAATGCTTCATGCTGGGCAGTACCACTCTGTGAGGGTCTAATACATACTGATATTGTATTTCTTGTTGCTTGTGTCTGACATCAATGCTTCAGTTTTTAACGCTTTCATTTGTTTATCTATAACAAACAGCCCGAATCTCCCAAAGCATTCAAGCTACAGGCAAGTGTATCTCCCACTTAAGTGTGTGGTCCATTTCTGATGTTTGTGTTCATTTGCATGCCCTTCTCTTTGAGTCTCCGCCGCCTCCATAATGATCCTGACTGACTAATCTAAATGATGAGGTTCTGAGGTATGTGTTTGTGCTGGCGAGGTCTTCTCACATGATTATTCGGAACCCGGTGGATCTGCCGTTAAACCAGCAGGCTCACGCTAACATCGCACAAAGGTTTAATCAGTTGGTTCTGGTATATGAAAACAGTTGGAGATTGAGATGTTTCATTAGAAACACATGTCAAATACCTGCAATAAAAGCTGTTCATTAAGCCCTAATGGAGCCCGAGGCGGTGCAGCCCAAGTTATCAGATCACAGCCACACTAAACATCTCTCCTCCAGCTTCATTTGAAAAGTTTTAGTGAAAAAAAAGGTTTTTATTGTAAATAAAGAATAAAAAAATCAAATCTGTGACAAATTTCTGCATGTTCTTGTAAATGCATGTCTGTAGTTTGAAGTGCTTTTCATCTTATACTGTATACTACACATTAAAATGTTTTTGTTTAAAATATGAAATCACTATTTTTTTTTTTGTTTAAATGAAACCACTCAGATTCTTTTGATTTGCTTCTATTTTCCATTGATCTCTTCAAACTTACTTCTTCTGTGCTAGATTTACCCAGTTGCTTTTTCTTTTTTTTTTTTCCTCAAATCAGTACCTTATGTTTCAACTGCAGACCTAATAACTGCAGAAGCAGAGGGAGCTCTTTATGAGTTCTGCAACCAAAATCATTGAGCACAGACAGTCTGAATAAATTCCTGGTTATTACGTTGTTTTTTTTTAGTACCTGAGTTAGTTAACTCAGCAGCTCATTGCTCCCTGGCCTGGACCGCACCATCCACCATGGCCTCCGTAACGCTGCCTTCCTTCTGCTTTGCATTACAGCTGCCTCTGTGCACAAGCCAGAGGAATGTAGGGTCAGGAATTCAAGGAAAGCAAGGAAATTGTTCAGGAGAGGCGATTGAAAGGAGGTAACACTGGGGAGGAAGAAGTGAAGAAGAAATAAAGCAGACCAGAAGTAGCCTAAGCAAAATGGGAAGTAAAAGGAGCAGAATGGTAGCTAAAATGAGCTAAACAGATACTGATGCTGAAATCAGAAATTAGTAGCTAAAATGAGCATAATGGTAGTTAAAAGATAATAGGAGCAAAACAGTAGCTACAAACTGAAAGTCTATTCATGTGAATGCTGACCCAGTGTTCATACAAATAGACTTTCTGAGTTTTCCAGCATCTTTGATAATGACTGATGCTGCCCACCTAACAGCCAGCCTGACATGTAAAACTTATCCTGTTCCTCCTGGTGCAGTCAGAGATTCTGAAGGAACCCATCAGCTTGTCTCTTTGGTACCTTTTAACAGACTTTGTAGGTTACATGATCACAACCAGAGGAATGTGGCGGCCAGAAGAAAGCTCTCACACATCAATTTGAAGTCTTCTGTACAAACGTGTGGCAACAACCTACTCCCTTTATTGCCTTTGCAGCTTCATAAGGTCTCTCCAACTGTTTGGTTGTCTTGGCCCCTAAAATGGTCAAATTCTCTTGACAGAAATCACATTGGACTGCAGTTGACTCAAGTAAAAGCCAACAGAACCATGACGAATTGCTCACTGTCTGAAAGATTAGCTTAATGCAATGACTTGGCTTCTTTTATATCTGCTGTTATGATTAAGGGGTTTTGCCTTCGCCTGCTTAAGTATGTTTTGGAGGAAACAAATCGAAATATTTAAAAAAAGAAAGAAAGGAAAGCTGTTAATAAAAGATTCCCTTGTGTAGTACCAGGAATTAAACATGTTTTCAGCAACGCTTTTCCTCTGTCTTTCTTCACAGGGGGAACTGGAACGGCAGCTCCTGCAAGCCAACCCCATCCTTGAATCTTTTGGCAATGCCAAGACAGTGAAAAATGACAACTCGTCTCGCTTTGTGAGTTTACATTCCCCGTTTCAATGATCCCTCCTTTGATTTCAACATATTCACAAACATTATCCATGCGGGAAATAGATTTTTCACCGCCACAAAATTAGTTTGTGTACGTTAGGAATCTTTGTTACCGCTCCAGTTGAGTTTATGAACTTGAAATCTTATGCTGTGCTTTATTATTACCATCTTGAAATATCATATTTTTTTCCTTTTTTATTATGAGTCAAACCATTGAAGTTTAGGTTCAAAGAATTTGGAAAAAAAAAAGTGAAAAATTAAAATAAACAAATTGATTTGCATTGTAGTGAAAAACTGAACAGTGACTACTGCTTAGCTTAGCAGAGAGTTTGAAACAAACAAAGCTGAACTTCTTAAGCCTAATAATTAAAGCTTGTCACCCCAAAGTCATGATACCAGCAGGAAGTTACAGCTCCATGCCAGGAAATTCTGTAGTTTGGCACATATCTAATGTAAAACCAAAATTATAAGCTTTTGAAGGTTTGATTGGGTTTTTTTGTTAAAATTTGACCCTCACGAAGTGCTTGGTTTGTTAGCGTAATCACAGCAATCCTCCCTCTGAGCGCTTAATGTTTCTTTGTGACCAAATAAAACATGTGGTCAGGATTAAACACTGTGGTGTTCCGGTCCACATTAATCGCAGGTGGGTCAGATACCAGGAGCCAGATGGGCGCACAAATTCTCACACACTTGCACACATTTACTGTGAGGAAACCACAGGCATGCCTCTGATTATTTTTTTGACATGTTAACCTGGCACTTCCTAATATAGGCATATTACTTCTTACTTCTTTTCTGTCATCTGTGAGAAACCACGAGTTGGTATGTAAAATGCAGCTGGGCCTGAAGAGAGGAAAACAGAGCTGTAAACACATGCACTCACACATTTGTACAAACATAGTATCATTTTTTTTGATTAATCTGAATTTGTCTGTTATTTCCTGCAGGGGAAGTTCATCAGAATCAACTTTGACGTCACAGGATACATTGTTGGGGCCAACATTGAAACCTGTATCCTCACTTAATGGGACCAAACGAAGGGCAGAAGGTTGAATCAGTGTTGAAAACATCAAAAAAAGCTAAATGATAGGGCACGCTGAGTTTACAGAGTAACAAGATGGTTTTAAGGCTCACCACACCATAGGAACATAATTCTCATCCTGCGTGTTTCCCACATAAAGTTAGAGGACACTGAGCTATAAAAAAACAACAACAAAGTTTTCTTTATTTTTATTGACTTTTTTTGTTCCTGGTGAGAAAAATAATAGAAAAAAAACTAGAGGAAGTACAGCACAGATTTAACCTTCTGCTAGTTTGTAGGCATTTTATGTGTGGTTTTTAAAAATAAAGTTGCTTCTTAATTTTGTCTTTATTTCATAAACAGTATTTGAACCACTGGTGCTATAGTTTGTGGATTTTTTAATTTTTTTTATTTTTTCTGTAAATGGAGTTTTTCTTTTTGCTGCCAGTCCTCAACTTTTCCCGTCAGATCTTCTGGAGAAGTCGAGGGCCATTCGACAGGCAAAAGATGAGAGGACTTTTCACATTTTCTACCGCCTGCTGGCAGGAGCCGGAGAGCATCTTCGAAGTGAGTGTCTGTCTGGATATTACTTAAAAAAAGAAATGGACAGCCAGAAAGACTAAACAAAAAATATCACAGCAATACCAGTATGCTTTCATTTAGGTAATAATGTGCTGAAGGCAAGGGGCTGATTTTAGGAGAGCTGGTTTAGATTAGAACCAGTGCAAAACAATCTGTTCAGTTTGCTTTTGATTTAGCTTATCTGCACATTATTTCAAGATGCTGTAGAAGATACACAGACACTATAGAGTCCCAACTTTAATAGGAACAAGTGCGTATGAGAGGTTACCCAAGTCCTCCATCACTTTCACATTTACTTCCAGTTCCCTGACTAACTTGTCAAACAAACAAACATACAGTATCTCACTGAGGTCAACAGTGTCTGTTTTTGCACATTATTTGCACCTCCTTTCTGTTTAGTTGGCAGCACACTTTGAGGCACACATCTCCTTTTGCAAGGACTTTGTGAATAAAATGAAGTCACAAAATCTCTTTTGCTTCCTGATAGTGCCTGAAAAAGCCCCACAACCCTGTGGAAAATCAGACTCTTAGTGTTTTTTAACAACTAAAATGTAAAAATAACAGTGAGGTAGTTAAAACTATTGTTTGGACAAAATGAAAAGTAAATTATAGTACTAGAACTTTACAAACATGCAGTTTACACTGAAATAATTCAAATGTGGAGCAAAGCACATATAACGAAAAACAAAGCTAAAAGGAGAGAGTTGTTCATAGAAAATTTATTAAATAGTTGTCCTTGGAGCACTGTTAAGAGCACTGTTATTTCCTTTCCCTTTTCAGCGGACCTGCTTCTGGAGGGTTTTAACAACTACCGCTTCTTGTCAAACGGTAACATTCCCATCCCGGGCCAACAAGACAAGGAGAACTTCCAGGAGACGATGGAGGCCATGCACATCATGGGCTTCACTCACGATGAGATTGTCTGTGAGTACTGCCTCCAGATGTGCACTCTTCATTTTGTTCCCATCAATCCAATCGATCTGCTTCTTCTCCTGTGTTACCCGATTCTTTTTGCAGTGAATAAATTTAACTTTGTCTCAAATTCGCCAGGCATGTTGAAGGTGGTCTCTTCGGTGCTGCAGTTTGGCAACGTTGTCTTCAAAAAGGAGAGGAACACTGATCAAGCCTCCATGCCTGAGAACACAGGTAAAAAGTCAACATGCATGGGGTTAGCATTATTAAATGAGCTGTTTCAGACCAGATCCCTTTCACAAACTGATCATAGTTCTCAAAATATTCAGGTAGATAAAATACTTGACCCATTTTTGGGTCTCAGACCAGCCAGGATTTTCTAAATGTTGCTGAATTTCCTACAGATTCTTAAAATAGTTTGCCAGTGTTACTTTCAGATTGATTTTTAATAAAATCTGTTGAAAAAAGCCCTAGAATCACAAGTGAATCCTAATGTTTTACACTATTCACTCGTAAAAAGCCCACATTTCTGTCAAACAGTGAGTTACTTTCTTTCTCTTCTCTCAGCGGCTCAGAAGCTCTGTCACCTGCTTGGCATGAATGTTATGGAGTTCACCCGAGCCATCCTCACCCCACGGATCAAAGTAGGACGAGATTATGTGCAAAAAGCACAGACCAAAGAACAGGTGAGGCTCTGTGGAACGTTTATCATTTGGTGTCAAGAATCTTGAGATTATTTTATAGATTACTTTCCAAGAGATGTGTCAGAACGTTATAAAAACCAACTTTAAATCATTTGTTTTTTCAGATCAACCCCAAAATGTTACAAGTAACAAACCAGTAAAACTTTGCTTTAGTTATTGCCTCACACTTATTGTTCGTACTTTCAACTTTTACTTGTTAAACATGAAAACACAAGTTCCAGTTCGTACTTAATTTTCTTTCTGTTTAGACTACATTTCATTTTGCAAATTCATAACACATGTTTGGACGGGTCATCTGTACTGTCTGGCTGATGGATCGTCCTGTTTGTAGACAGACTGTCTGACATTTTACCGAGACTAAATCTCAACTCTCCGCAGACTAAAACAGCATTTCAGTGTTTGAATTCCCAAACTGTGTTCGTATCGCTCAGAGTCATACATTATTAATGACAACTTACATCTGTGGTGTTTTGTAACGTAGGCTGACTTTGCTGTGGAAGCCCTGGCCAAGGCGACGTATGAGCGGCTGTTTCGCTGGCTGGTTCACCGCATCAACAAGGCCCTGGACAGGACCAAACGGCAGGGGGCCTCCTTCATTGGCATCCTGGACATCGCTGGCTTTGAGATATTTGAGGTGTTAATTCTGCTGCTTTATTATTAATGATTCTTTCTCCATAAAACCCAATGTAGCTGTAGCTTTATTTCATTATGTGGTTACAACAACAACATGGTTATTTAGTTTGCCGGGTTCTTTTTTCATTTAATAAGTTAAATATTATATGCAATTTAAATGCACAGCATGATAATATAAACAAAGTAGAAAATTTCTGAAGACATTTTGAAAGGTACCAATGATGCTACTGCAGATTCCAACATTTGTTGCTTTTCCTTTAAAAAGCCCAATAATATGAGACTTTTATAATAATCTACGATGACAAAATGATGACATTTTGATGTATAAATTTTATAAGAAGTGTAAAAAGAACCAAGATAAAAGAAAATGTTAAAGCTGCTGCCAGTGGTTTATTAGGGTCACCATGGTAACCTCACACTCCCTCTGTCACTCCCTGAGAGGAGGAATTAAGCGTCAGGCAGTCGCTGTGTAAAAACTATAAGTTTTATAAAAAAAAATCCCGAACTGCATGTGGCAGACGGGTCTGGTCTTTACACACATCAGTTTTATGTGCTTACAGTGTTTTAGAGAGGAGATACAGTAGAAGAAGTTTAAAAAAACCCTTTACTTCCGGTTTTGAAGAGAAATTTCTGCGAGTTTAGATGTACACATTTTCCATCCTGGTGGGGTTCGAAAGAAAACCAAATGTTCTACAGCAGTGAAGACACACAACTAGTAAAAGAGGAGAAAAATATCTACTTTTTATGTGTAAACTGTATAAGGAATGTAACGCTTGAGGGAGTAAAAACACTTTGTTTGCAAGATAACTACAAAGTTTAGACAGCTCAGAATTTACTATGTGACATCATATTTTAAGTTGAACATTTTTGTGGTTAAAATCTCCAAAATACATAAAATTTAAACTCAGCTGTGTAAAAAATTGTTAAAAAAACTAAGATGCCAGTTCAGTCATGTAAAGTCCAACTTTCTGCGACCTGCTTAAACTTTGATGGATGTTCGTGCTGTGAAGTATTTTGAGCTTTAGAGCTCTAAAGAGGGCTGGTTTTACTCACATTTTGCCTGAATCCCATGGCTGTGATGGTGGATATTTTACTTTTTTTGCCAATTTTGTCTGTGCTGTATGACGGACTGCTACCATACATCACCCGTCCTGATAGAGCTGCACGTTTTTAACAAGAGAAGAGTTCAACAGGACAAGCTAGAATTCTTATTTCTCTTTCAGCTGAACTCATTCGAGCAGCTGTGCATCAACTACACCAACGAGAAGCTGCAGCAGCTCTTCAACCACACCATGTTCATCCTGGAGCAGGAGGAGTACCAGAGGGAGGGCATCGAGTGGAGCTTCATCGACTTCGGCCTCGACCTGCAGCCCTGCATCGACCTCATTGAAAGGCCGGTCAGTGATCTCCTTCCATGTGTGTCTTTGTGTGTTCTTCATGCATATCCTGCTTTTAACAAAATGCATTTTCTTAGAATAATCCCCCAGGAATCCTGGCTTTGCTTGATGAGGAGTGCTGGTTTCCCAAGGCCACAGACAAGACATTTGTTGATAAAGTTCTGCAGGAGCTGGGCACACACTCCAAGTTCCAGAAACCACGCCAGCTCAAGGACAAAGCTGACTTCTGCATCATCCACTACGCAGGGAGGGTATGTTTATCAGACCCAATAAAGTGCCACGCTTTTGTTGTTTTGCTTTCTTTCTTTAAAGAGGAATACATTTTGAAAGCCATTATTTTTGTTTCCATCATAGGCAGAGATTTTTCTAGTTTCAGTTTTATTTTATTTGCACATCAACTTTATTCCCAACCTGACCTGATTCTTTTCAGAGGCACAGACTTAGCACCTCTGTTGGATTTTATTCGGGTCACAGCAGAAAAACAAAGGCTCAGTTGGTGTATTGCTGCTGCAGGAAACCCACATCTGGTTCGAATTGGTATGAGGCTGAGTTTCTGATGCCTGCTAGTTACATAACAGAAATGTCCAACTTTCACCTTTCTGAGGAGGTCTGGCAGCCGTAAAGAGAAAATGATCCTCCACAACATTCCTGGCAAGGCTCCTGTCAGTCACAGTACAAAATATTCAATTACCTCTTGAGCGGTAGTTTAATTATGGTTTACCGGTTCCTTTTATTTTTCTTTATATTTTTGAAAACACGGTGAGAACATTCAGTCCTGGGCCTGATCTATCATCACAAATAAGTTAAAATGCCAGATTTAAAAAAAAAAAAAAAGAAGCTGGATCCAGGATTACGTTGGAATTTCAAAAAATAAATCCAGCATGACGGGGATACTGAAGATGAAAATAACTGCAAACATTAAGGGGTTTGCTTTTCCAGGATTCTGATTAAACCCACGTGCAGATTTTTGAACCACTCTGTTCTAATCCAACCCTCAGATATTTAAAAGGCACATTCAAGTCAACGCCGTGTTTTTAGCGACTAAAACATGACGGCGTCATAAATCCTAACTTTGCCACCGGTCACATACATTACGCAAACATCACAAAGGCTATTTTTAAGACCTTGTGTAATTAATTGAGGTATAATCCAACTGTCTTTGGTGGAGTGTCACTATCATATGCACAGGATTACGGGTTGAGGTATTACTACTCATTGACATGAAGTGGCACTGGGCATCGGGTGAACTTGTTTTACCATGAAACCTACTTGTCACTTCAGATGTGGATAAAGAAAGTCCAGATTCTTTCATTTATTTAGTTTTATTTATCAAGACATAGTAAAATTAATCTGATCTTTACCAAGTTCAAAAACAATTTAAATTTAACCTCAAGTTTACAAAAAACACACAAGTGAGTTGTCCAAGTTATTATTTATTAATCAAAAACTAAGACAAAATGGAAAAGCTATGTGGAAAAAAGTTAATTAAGTAGGATTTAAGAGTGAGAGTATCATCCAGGCGCTGCTAATTAAGTGTGTCGATTAACTGATAATCATCGGTGTGGCCACCTCTAGAAAAGCAGAAAGTTTTGGCTCTTTGCTGATCTGGAGCATAAAGGTGTGTGTAAACACAATGCCAGGGAGGTAAGACATCACCAGTGACCTTAGAGAAGAAACTGTTGCTGCCCATCAATCTGGGAAGGGTTAAAGGTCATTTCCAAACAATTTGAAGTCCATCATTCTCCAGAGAGAATTGATTATTCACAGTGGAAAACATTTGAGATGGTTTCAGATCTTCCCAGGAGTGGATGTCCCAGCAAACTCACCCCACAGTCAGACTGTGCAATGCTTAGAAGAGCTCCATCTCAGAGTCCACATGCCTCAGCTGGAAGGTTAAAGGTTGAAGTTCATGCTGTTGGTTTACCAAAGCATGGGTAACTACATTTCAAAAAGAACAGTATTTGTATCAAAGCCTCATTTTTGATAATCGTGAAGATTTCATGCGGAATGAAAGTAACACTTTGTAATGCAGCTGCTAAAGTAACACCCCTAATTCCCTGTGGTTCTGTAGGTGGATTATAAAGCTGATGAATGGCTCATGAAGAACATGGATCCTCTGAATGATAACGTAGCCACGCTGCTTCACCAGTCCACTGATAAATTTGTGGCTGAGCTCTGGAAAGACGGTAAGTCTCTTATTGATTGAACCTCAACACTGCTTCGGCTGCCAAGTAGTTTTATTAAACTATTTTATTTTTTATCCAGTCAGTTTTTACCAAGCTATAGTATAACTTTGTGTACTTTTTTATTTAATTAAGGCACTTCTGTCCACCACACTTCCTGCTTGTGTTAGCAGTGTGCTTTGTAGTTTATCTAATGAGCTGTTCCAGCAAAAGCATGCTGTGGAAGTGAGGTTTTATTTGAGTCAAGTAAAAAGGCAAAACGTTCATGTTAGACTTTCTGGACTAATATTTAACCTGAATAACACTAGTTTCCACAGATAACAGCTTTAAAATCATCGTGCACTTGCTGTAACTAGTTTATGAGCAAACATTTCCTCTTCTGTCCTTTTTTCTTCAAACAAACAGCTTTAATATGCCTGAGGGAATATCAGTAATGGTATTTGGGTCCACTCGCCTGCTTTCCTTTTTCTCCCTCACTGCTGTCTTCTCTCTCTGTTGCTGTAGACATTCAGACGTTTCAGAGAGCCTCTTTCTATGACAATGTGTCTGGGCTCCATGAAGCTCCAGGTGAACGTTAGTAACAAGCTCTGTGTCCCACTTACTGCTTCCCATCGGCTCTTCGCCCCTCAGTCACTGCACTGTGCTCCCACCTCACCCTCCTCTGGCTTTTGCATGGCTCTGCTCTTGTTTTGCTTCAACCCTCTGATACTTAAATAATGCCCTATCGTCTATTGAACTTCAGTCCAGACATTCATATGTCATGCTTTTTGCTGCTCCAGTGATGGATGTGATCAGAAGTCGTATTCAGTGTCTGTTATTCTAAGAAAAGGTCAAATTAGAACGTGGGCCTGATGGGATGCATTCTCAGAGCTCCTGTCAGCACATCAAAAAGATCCAGTACCCTCTCATCATCTACTGCAGTGATTAACAGTCAGTTACTACAGGACCGGGTTCTTCCAGCAGCTCCATCAGAATCAGCAGCAGATGGAAAGAAAAAAAACAACAACATTTTTTCCAAACTCTTTGGTTCCAGAGACAGTTGACGTGTCTGATGTATTGGCACTGTCATTTATTGGACTAGAAGAATGGAATTTCTCTGCATGACATATTATCTGATTCAGCTTTATGACGGTAATAGTATTTTTTTTTTTATTATTTATTTAAAGAAATAGGAACAATATGTTATCCAGATGCAGATCTCTTTAGACTAAAACATTATGTCACAGGGTTCCTACACAGTCTTAAAAAGTCTGGAATTTGATTTTAGTTTTTTTCCCCATGTCTGAATAAAGCTAAAAAAAAAACAAATAAAAAAAATATGAAAAAACAAAATGTTTCTAGACTTTCCAGATTCTATTGCATTTTCTGAAACAAAAAAATGTAAACATCTAAAAGTTAGAGCTAGATAGTGTTTACATTGACTATACAGTAAAGTATAAGAAATGAACACAGTAATCCTCACTTTTTTTCATCTACTACTAGCTGTCATTTAGAAATTAAAATGATAAAAATGCAGATGATTTTTTGTTGTTTTTGTCTCTATATTTGTATTTAATAATGTCAGGGGAAAAAACAACTATGTTAACCTTTAAGCAGAGTAGCATAAGCTCATGTATAAAGTCTTAAATAAAAAAAAGCCAGATTTGAGTGACAGGAAGTTATGAGATTCTGATGAAAAGATAAATAAAACAGCAGTGTTGGTGTAGATTCTCAGTCATCCAGAACATGGAAATCCTGAGAGATTTTAGAAAAGAAAAAGAAAACAAGTGGACTTTTTTCTTGTTTTTAAAGACATTTATCTTCTCATTTGAGGAGCTTTCTTAAGTCAAACCGGTAGAGATCCCAAGCTTTAAAGCTGCAACAAAGACCCTCAGGAGGGTTGTTGGGGTCAAATTTTCTTTGAAAGAGGTCTTGTCCAATAGATTTTCAGTCTCTCTGAAGTCAGAGTTTTTCCTTGGTCTTTGGCTGCTTTTTTTCACTTATTTTCAGTCCCTTTTTTGACCATGGCAGCGTGTTGTGCAGCGTCTGCTTAAACCAGGGAGGAAAGTGGAGAGCAAAAGAATTAAAATTATCGACAGCAAGATGAAGAAAAAACCTTTTAAAGACCTAATGCAAGACCTGAGAGGTGGAATGGATCATCATTCAGCTGATCATCTTCCTCATGTCAAATTTTCAGCTAATCAATCTTTGAGCACCACTTTGTTGGTGCTAAAATACTATTTTCTGCGTCAAACTGCATTTTCTTTAGTAGTTTTCATAGATTTAGCTAAAAAAATGTGAGCAAATTGTGTCTTTGTGACAGCTGCTGCTGGTAACAAAGAGCCTGGAGATTCAATTTAAAATTGGTTCTTAGCTAATTTTTCTGTAATTTATGAACACTATACCGGTTCATCCCTATCCAGTTTAGTGGCCTTTTTATGCCTGAATGATTCAGAGTTAAGTGGCTTAAACTCCAAAGAAAAACTCTAAAATATTAATCAAAACTGTTTAAAAAGATTACAAGAAAATCTGGCGGCTTGAAAGCAAAATATAAATAAACGAGAGATGACTCATAAAGCTTCTGCACAGTGCTGTGATGGATAAAGAATTGATGTGTATGCAAGAAACAACTGACACAAAAGTCACAAGTTTTGGTTGATTATCAACTATAAAATCAGGTGATCCTGATTCCAAAAAGGTAAAGATCCGTTCCTTCCAGTGTGAGACTTTCCAGCAGAATACATGGTGACAGTGTTACAAAGAAGAGATTGTTTTATGTGTCATGTACCGCTCTCAGTGTGGCCGACTCGACCACAGACTCTAAACAAGAGCACTTCCAAAGTGCAACAACTGCATGACAGCTGCAGTGGTTTGGAGCGTGTCTGCCAGCTGCATTTCAGTACCACAAATCATCCAATTGTCCTGCTATTTCTTTTTTTTTCAGCATTTCTATAGGAACATCCAGATTTAAATAAAACACTAAAATATTCACCTTGTTTTTACATGTAACCAATCTTTCAGTAAGAGCATCAGAAAAGGAAATCAGTTTACTTCTGTAAAATCTTGCAGTAATCTCTGTTGCCCGCCTCTTTCACCAGTTGACCGGATCGTGGGTCTGGACCAGGTCGCGGGCATGAACGAGACCGCGTTTGGAGCTGCCTACAAGACCAAGAAAGGCATGTTCCGCACCGTTGGGCAGCTTTACAAGGAGCAATTGTCCAAACTGATGGCAACGCTCAGGAACACAAATCCCAACTTCGTCCGCTGCATCATCCCCAACCACGAAAAACGAGTGAGTCTCAAGTGACCGAGAGAGCAACTCTCCATACGTTCCTTTTTAAAGATTTGAACACTATAATGGCGAGGAAGTAGCTGAGAGATATTTCTTTTCTGAGTGCTAACAGATTGCACAAAACCCTTTAATGTTGCATTAGATTGTATAGAACGTTTTTTTCAAGATTTGGCCAAAACCTGACCCCGTCTTCCTTGTCAGGCTGGTAAACTGGACCCCCACCTGGTTCTGGACCAGCTGCGATGTAACGGTGTTCTGGAGGGGATCCGTATCTGCAGACAGGGGTTCCCCAACCGCATCGTCTTCCAGGAGTTCAGACAGAGGTGATGATTTTACCTCGCATTTGTAACTGAAAGCAAACATCACGTTATATGTTCTATTAAATAAAACTGCCTGAATCTATCCACATCATTGTCTTAAATAAACAAAAACAATTTATGTAGGAAGCCTAAATAATAACACTTGATGTCCTGCTCTCAGAAACTTCCAGGTTTTCTTGTTAATAAAATATAAACAGCTGATCTAGTATTTCTCTTAACAATTTTATTTTCAAAGGTTTTTAGTTATCTGTGCTGCATCATCCTGTAATTCAGAATAACAACACTGACTTTTTGAAACTACTTTTTCTTTTGACAATCTCTGTTTGTGTGTATAGATACGAGATCCTGACTCCTAACGCCATTCCCAAGGGTTTCATGGATGGCAAGCAGGCCTGCGAGAGAATGGCAAGAACCAGCTCAAAATCTAACCTTTGCAAACAACAGGCTGAGAGTAAAATGTCATGTAAAATAGTCTTCTATTTTATCCCAGTAATCCCTCTGTCTCTTTTTTTTTTTTTTTTTGTAGATTCAGGCACTTGAGCTGGATGGGAACCTCTTCCGGATCGGTCAGAGTAAGATCTTCTTCAGGGCTGGAGTCCTGGCCCACCTGGAGGAAGAGAGAGACCTGAAGATCACTGACATCATCATTTACTTCCAGGCCGTCTGTCGAGGATATCTGGCACGCAAGTAAGGATTGATCCTGCCTGTGGGAGCTACGAATGTAAATGTTTTGATATCTTATATGTCTGATTGCTGCATCGATCTTCTTCTGCAGCCGAACAGAGATGGCCTTTACTTCTAGCATGATGGCTCAAAGTAAATTTGATGGTGGAACAATTAGGATTATTATTCAACGTATGAACTCATATTTATATTTTCCTAATATTAGCAACAGACAAGCTATTTTTACTGTGATTAGGATTAAGACCCTTTTGGCACTGACACTCAGGGGTCTAATTTCTGACACATATCATGACTAACAGATCACCATCATATTTATCAAATAACCAAAAAAAAACAGCTCTTCTGATCAGGTAGAATCCACTTCAGTAGCCTAAGTCCTGTTATTTAATCATAAATCATTTGCAGCAAAAGTCACTTGAGTTATTCCCTGGTACAGTTTGACTTCTGACTCTGGCAACGTGCAGGGCCAATGAAAACCACCCAAACAGGCAACACACCACTTATTACTGACATATTATAGAGCAACAGACCAGGAGATTATAATATTCTCCCCCGTAAAGGAAAGTAGAGTTTAGAAAGGGGCAAAAGTGCATCATCTTGACACTTTTTACACAGACCAGCAAAATCACACATCTACTGAGCACAAAGCATCAGCGTGTGATTTGCATCGCTCTGCAGTGACTCTTTTTTCTGGGTTTCTTTAGTCCTGATCGTGGCACTAAACGTTCCTCATTATAGTAGCACTACCTCTGGCTGGGTAATGCTAATTAAAAAACTTCTGGTTTTCACAGCTGTAAGCCAGCTTGATGTCTCTGATGAAACTCCTACTTACTCACTAACTTTTTTCAAACAAGTCACTTTCTTCTCACACTGACAATTCCATTTTTAGCCGGTGTTGTACGGTCTTTAAAGTTTTGGCTTTTTTCATATTGATACAGAGAAACTGATTCTAGATCAGCTAATCCTCAGTTGTGGCCTTTTCCCATGTTAACTGGCTCCACATGGTAGTTTTACCTTTATCTGCCTGTCTTCGCCAAATCTGTGATTTCATTTTAAAGCTTTTATCTGCTAATACAGACAACATGTTGATAGTATCATACCCAGTATAAGTCATTTTATTGGATCAGAACCACAGGTTTTTACTGCTGCCACTCACTGTTCTCTTTGGTTTTGATGTTTTAGGGCCTTTGCTAAGAAGCAGCAGCAGCTCAGCGCCCTGAAGGTCCTCCAGAGGAACTGTGCTGCCTACCTGAAGCTGCGTCACTGGCAGTGGTGGAGACTCTTCACGAAGGTGTGTGTGACTGTGTGGAACGTGCTCCTGCTGCTCAAAAGAGAACTGGACAGATTTAGCTGGAAATATGAAATAGTTGTAGTAAATGTTTGAATTTGTACCTGCAGGTGAAGCCCCTGCTACAGGTGACCAGACAGGAGGAGGAGATGCAGGCTAAAGATGAAGAGCTGGTCAAAGTGAAGGAGAAGCAGATGAAGGTGGAGGGAGAGCTGGTGGAGATGGAGAGGAAACATCAGCAGGTTCTTCACGACTACAGAAACAGGCTTCTGTAAAATGACAAAGTCAGGATGCATGTTTGAGTGAAATTATCTGTGTGCAGTTAATGGAAGAGAAGAACATCCTTGCAGAGCAGCTCCAGGCAGAGACGGAGCTGTTTGCAGAGGCTGAGGAGATGAGAGCTCGGCTGGCATCCAAAAAGCAAGAGCTGGAGGAGATCCTGCACGACCTGGAGTCCAGGCTGGAGGAGGAGGAGGAGAGGAGTCAGGGCCTGCAGAACGAGAAGAAAAAGATGCAGTCCCACATCCAGGTTTGTTTTCAAGAGTTCTGGAAAATCCCTGCCTAAAGTTTTTATTCCAGCGGTGCCCATGGAGTGTTTTAGAGCTGGATGCTGATAATTCACATGCATTCTTGTTAAATATCAACAGTGTGATTTGTGTTCGTAGGACCTAGAGGAGCAGCTAGATGAGGAGGAGGCTGCCAGGCAGAAGCTGCAGCTTGAGAAGGTCACAGGTGAAGCTAAAATGAAGAAGTACGAAGAGGACATTTTACTGCTGGAGGATCAGAACTCCAAGTTTCTGAAGGTAAAATGATCAGATCGAATAACATCCACCAAACTTTGGAAGATTAAAGATGAACTTTACAATTCTAAAGCTTGTTTTCAACAAGGAATGGAGGGCAGTATACAGCTTACCAAAATAAAGTTATGCAAAACCTTTCTAAGTAACCTGCTCGTACGTTTGTTTTCTTTAGGAAAAGAAGCTGCTTGAAGACAGAATCAATGAGGTGACGCTGATGCTCGCCGAAGAGGAAGAGAAGGCTAAAAACCTGGGGAAGCTCAAGAACAAGCAGGAGATGATGCTAGTCGACCTGGAGGGTAAAAAAGCAAACTAACAAACAGCACGCAGAGAAAGGAAAATAAAATAAAATAAAATGTTCTCACTCAACTATGGCGTTGTGTTTTTCTCTGGTTTAGAGAGACTGAAGAAGGAGGAGAAAACCCGTCAGGAGCTGGAGAAGGCCAAGAGGAAGCTGGATGGAGAGACGTCAGACTTCCAGGACCAAATAGCTGAGCTGCAGTCACAGATAGAAGAAGTTAAAGTTCAGCTGAGCAAAAAGGAAGAGGAGCAGCAGATGATGCAGGCGAGGTGGGAGACACAGACTCCATCATCCAGAACAGAAGGCCAACACTCACTTATGGTTTATTTGATGAATTAACTTTAATTATATGGAACATTTAGTTGGACTGACAGCATCTCAAAAATGTGTTGTAGTGATTTTATTTTTTAAAAATAATTGGAATATTTTACATATAATAATGTTGCAGCTTAAAGAAAACCCAACAGCTCTGTAAAAACAAAGCACACTGCTGCCACCTAGTGGAGACTACAGCATGACTTTATTTCAGACATGTAAAGCTTTTAAAGAGATGGTTCACTCGCTCTCTTTCTTGACCTAAAAATAAGATGTTGCTCATGTACAGTCATGGGGAAAAGAAAGTCCACCCTATTTCAGGTTTAACTTCAAATCAATATGATATTATGACCCCTCCATCTTCATGCTGACAGTCGGTTTGAGGTGTTTGTGCTGACATGCTGTTTAGTTTTCACCCAACATAGTGCTGTTTATTATGGGTAAAACATGAATAATTTGGTCCCATCTGTTCAAAAAACGTTGTTTTAGAAGTCTCAAGTTTAATTTAGATGCAATTTAACAAATGTAAGTCATGCTTTCATGTTGATTTTAGAGAGAAGAGACTTTATTCTGTGACCGTTCTAAACAAGCCACACTTTTTCTGTCTTTTTCTGATTGTTCTGTCATAAACTTTAACCTTTAACCTGCTAACTGAGGCCAACTTTTTTCCACACATAGCTTTTCCTTTTTGGCTACACTTTTGTTTAATGTTTTTTTAAACTTGAGGTTAGATTTTCATAGTTTTTAAAACCTGTTAAATATCAGATCATTTTTATTATTTCCTGATTCCTAAAACTTCTGTGATTGAACATTTAAGTAGTTTAAAAAATTTCTAGTTCTATTTTTATGACTCAGACTGCTTTTTACACAGAGTTCCTTGGTTACATGTGTCCATTTTTTGTTCAGTTTTGTGTGTGACCACGTGTTCTTCAAATCTCTCTTTTTAACAGAGGAGAAGAAGAGGCTGGCCAGAAGAACAACGCTCTGAAGCAGATCAGGGAGCTGCAGGCCCAGCTGTCTGAGTTGCAGGAGGACCTTGAGTCGGAGAAACAGGCCAGGAACAAGGCCGAGAAACTCAAGAGGGATTTGAGTGAGGAGCTCGAAGCCCTCAAGACTGAACTGGAAGATACCCTGGATACAACTGCGGCTCAGCAGGAGCTCAGGTAACAAACTCCACATGCTAACTCACACTTCTAACAGGTGGTGAGCTGTTTTACAAACCCTGTCTCTGTTCGGCGTAGGACCAAACGTGAACAGGAGGTTGCAGAGCTGAAGAAGGCCATTGAGGAGGAAACTAAAAACCACGAGTCTCAGATCCAGGAGATGCGGCAGAGGCATGGTACTGCTTTGGAGGAGCTGTCTGAGCAGCTGGAACAGGCCAAGAGGGTACGAGACCTTCGAACAATCAGTCTAATCTAACCCCAAAAGAAGCTAGCATCGCTTCCTGTATGTTTATGTTGTTGTTGTTGTTTCCTCCGCAGTTTAAGGCGAACCTTGAAAAGACCAAGCAGAGCCAGGAGAGTGCCAACAAGGAGCTGGCCAGTGAGGTGAAAAGCTTACAGCAGGCAAAGGGAGAGTCTGAACACAAGAGGAAGAAGCTGGAGGGTCAGCTGCAGGAGTTAATGGCCAGAGTCACAGAGGGAGAGAGGGCTAAAGGAGAGCTGGCTGACCGCACTCACAAGCTGCAGGTAAATAAGATTATCCTCTTTGTAACCTGATTTAGAAAGATTGTTTGGCTTTGTTTAGCCAGTTCATTCTTAGACTCTTAGTACTAACACAGAGGGAAAAAACACGTTTTATATAACTGCTGGCCACAAAGAAATCTTGTTTTATTTAACATGAACTTTTCCCTCTGTTACAAAACAAGAACAGTTTGAGCTTAAATGAAGTGTAAAGTGGACAAAGGTAAAAAAACATGGTAAAGCTACCGTCCGTGGCTCATTAGGATCGCCATAGTAACCACACACCTGTCACTCCCTGACAGTGTTCTTAATAAAACAGGCAGACGGAAATGCAAAGTAGTAAGTAAGCCTTAGATAAACGGTCACTGTAAGAAAAAGATAAATCGTATATAAAAGCTTTCTGAACCATAAGTGTCAGAAGCTTCAGTTCCTGTCCATCTACAGGGTTTTCTGTAGGAGATATCATAAGGTACAAACATCTGTATTTGAAGAAAATATTTAGAGGGAGTTAAATTTTCATCAATATGTTTGTATGTCATCTGGATCTTGTATTAAAATTGATATGTTTGAAAATATATCTGCAATATCTTTTGATAACAGCAAAGTTCAAACATTGAGCGCTCTAATTATAGTTTTGTTGTTTGTTTTGCTTTGTATCTGAGTTGTCTTGCCTATAATTTTTGTTTGCACCTCTCTGTACAGACTGAACTGGACAATGTGTCGTCCTTGCTGGAAGATGCAGAGAGGAAAGGGATCAAGATGGCCAAAGATGTTGCTGGTTTAGAGAGTCAGCTACAAGACACACAGGTGACATAGTCTGTTAACTGTTTGTTTTTTATTTTTTATTGAATCTGTCCTTTCAAGCTGACCGGGTCCACGTTTATTTTCATGTAGGAGCTGCTCCAGGAGGAGACCCGTCAGAAACTGAACCTGAGCAGCCGCATCCGCCAGCTGGAGGAGGAGAAAACCACTCTGCAGGAGCAACAGGAGGAGGACGAGGAGGCACGCAAGAATCTGGAGAAACAGCTGCTGACCCTTCAGGCTCAGGTAGGACGTGTGACCTCCGCTGTTGAACACAACGTATGTATTAGTCGCATTCAGGCTCTGATTGTGTGTTTGTGTTTAAAGCTGTCGGAGAGCAAGAAAAAGCTTGAGGATGACGTTGGAACAATTGAGAGCCTGGAGGAGGTGAAGAAGAAGCTGCAGAAGGATCTGGAGCTGGCCAACCAACGCCTGGAGGAGAAGACGATTGCCTTTGAGAAAATGGAGAAGACAAAGACCCGTCTTCAGCAAGAGCTGGACGACCTCACGGTTGACTTGGATCACCAGAGACAGATCGTCTCCAGCCTGGAGAAGAAACAGAAGAAGTTTGACCAGGTTATAAGCCTTTTTTCCCCAGCAATAATCTGTTAGGGTTTATACATATTTGTTGTGTAAATTGACTTTTTGGAAGAATAAGTTTGTCGTGGAAATATATCCTTAAGTATTTCAGGTTAATTCTTTCAGTTTACAGAGATTTGAAAAGTCAGTTTATAAATATTTTTATATACAATCTTGTCTGTAGATGCTGGCTGAGGAGAAGAGCATCTCTGCTCGTTACGCAGAGGAGCGTGACCGCGCTGAAGCCGAGGCCAGAGAGAAGGAGACCAAAGCTCTGTCCATGACCAGAGCTCTGGACGAGGCACTGGAGGCCAAAGAGGAGCTGGAGAGGGTTAACAAGCAGCTCCGGGCTGAAATGGAAGATCTGATGAGCTCAAAGGACGACGTGGGGAAGAATGTGAGAGTCACAATGCTGGGTTGTTATCTTTCCACCCTGTCCTGCTTTTTATCCTCCTTCTTTTACAACTTCTCCAAAAATGTCTTGACATTTCTCAGGTCCATGAGTTGGAGAAGTCCAAGCGCACTCTGGAGCAGCAGCTGGAGGAGATGAAGACTCAGCTGGAGGAGCTGGAGGACGAGCTGCAGGCCACAGAGGACGCCAAGCTGCGCCTGGAGGTCAACATGCAGGCCATGAAGGCCCAGTACGAGAGGGACCTCCAGGGCCGGGACGACCAGAATGACGAGAAGAAAAGGGCCCTTGTCAAACAGGTGCCAGTAATAACTGGGCTGTAGCGACCTGTGAACTCAGTTTTACCTTTCCAATATTTCCTCTCTGACTTGTAAATGCTGCCTTCAAGGTGCGAGAGATGGAGGCTGAGTTGGAGGATGAGAGGAAGCAGAGAGCTTTGGCTGTAGCTGCTAAAAAGAAGCTGGAGATGGACCTGAAGGACATAGAGGGTCACATTGAAGGAGCCAACAAGGCTCGAGACGAAGCCATCAAACAGCTGCGCAAATTACAGGTACTAATTTTACTTCTGTTTGATTAAAAAGCTCTTCATTCTGTCTTCTCCACTCACTGGATGACTTTGACTCCTTCAGGCTCAGATGAAAGACTACCAGAGGGAGCTGGAGGACACCCGGGCCTCTAGAGACGATATTTTTGCCATGTCTAAGGAGACTGAGAAAAAACTCAAGAGTCTGGAGGCTGAGATCGTTCAGCTAAACGAGGTCAGAGCTGCTTCAGATAAAAAAAAAAAGATTTGGGGACATTTGCTGGGTTATAGTGCTAACCTGCTGTTAAATTTGTGCTCATCAGTATGTGCTGAAACTCCTTGTTTTTCTGCTCTACAGGACCTCGCTGCCTCTGAGAGGGGTCGGCGTCACGCAGAGCAAGAACGGGACGAGCTGCAGGATGAAATCTCAAACAGCACATCTGGAAAGTAAGCCCGTGTCTCCAGGTTGATCACATCGAGGTATTTGTCAGCAGATGCATTTAAAGGGGAGCTGTTGTCCATCCCAGCAGTTCATGAGCTAAACATCGGACAGGTTTTTGGTCCGTCACTGTCTACACTTTCACTTACAGAAGCACCTGTTTAACCAGAACATTCGTGCATCGATAAGTACATATTGGCATTTGGGGTGTAGCGTCTTGCCCAAGGATGTTTGAGAACAACTGTTAGGTCCAAAGTGACTGAACATCTTTTCTTGTTTGTTGAAGGTGTTTTACTTCTCATCTGAGAAGCTTTAAGAAAGATGCAAAATATTTCATGCTAACTTCATGAACAGTGCTATTTGGCCTGTTAGTAATTTACATAAATATAGGCAGATTTTCCTCTAACTACATGCATAATACCCCATTTAGGTGTGGGCAAACTGTACACAAAAAGGTTTGTTTGTTTGTCAGGGCTTTGTCAATTAAACAGATGAGCTGAATCCTTATTTGTGCCGCCAAAAGATGCATAGTTTATTGATCAGTCCTTTTCAGAGTGTGTAGTAATCTGTTATTTGTACAGATGCACTTTTTATAGCTAAGTTGCATGAAGTCAATAGTTCTGTTTAAATCATCAGAGCAGGAAGAGTGACATATCTGTAGCTTGTCCGCTACCTGAAGTAAGACATCTTCTTCTCTGTATGTCAGGGCTGCTCTGATGGATGAGAAGAGGAGACTGGAGGCTCGAATCGCCCAGCTGGAGGAGGAGCTGGAGGAGGAGCAGGGCAACATGGAGCTGCTCAACGACAGATTCAGGAAGTCATCCATGCAGGTGTGGTGGAATCAGATGTATTTATCACCCTTTAGTCTATGTGTTTTGTTGTTATGGCTCATGATGCGTAAGGCTGTTCGGTTATCTTGTAATTCTGCACCGCTCCTCCTCCCGCGACCCGCTCCTCCCCTCTCTGCGCCTCCTCTAGGTGGACACCTTGACCACAGAGCTGAGTGCGGAGCGCAGCACGGCACAGAAGAGCGAAAACGCTCGGCAGCAGCTGGAGCGCCAGAACAAGGACCTGCGGGCCAAGCTGAGCGAGCTGGAGGGTTCTGTGAAGAGCCGGTTCAAGGCCTCCATCGCGGCTCTGGAGGCCAAAATAGCTCAGCTGGAGGAACAGATGGAGCAAGAGGCCAGGTGAGGAGAAATAAAGTCAACCTTTGTTTAACTGAGAACTGTTTCAGGATGGATTTATAAGCAGCACATTTTCTTCACTAAAGGGAGCGAGCAGCAGCCAACAAGATAGTGAGAAGAACCGAGAAGAAGCTGAAAGAAGTCTGCATGCAGGTGGAGGATGAACGTCGCCATGCCGACCAGTTTAAAGAGCAAGTATGTTCACTCCTGACCATGTTGACATGAGAACTTGTTCTCATGCTTTGGACCTGTTCTCATCAGTATCCCTTTTTAATTTTTTCCTCTTAAGAGAAGAAAGTGTTTTCAACAGTTTGTGTTTCTTGTTCGTGTGTGTGAAGCTGGAGAAGGCCAACTCTCGTATGAAGCAGCTGAAGCGGCAGCTCGAAGAGGCAGAGGAGGAGGCGACGAGGGCCAACGCCTCGCGCAGGAAGCTGCAGAGGGAGCTGGACGACGCCACCGAGGCCAGCGAGGGTCTGAGCCGCGAGGTTCACACGCTCAAGAACCGTCTCAGGTGCAGCAGTCCCCTTCACCTTCGCAGCATTCACTGTTTACAGCTGCAGAAAGACTTATTTATAACGCTGCTTCTCTCCGTTCATTTTCTGTGTCACAACTCCTGCAGCTTTAGAAAAACCCAAGCAAAAAATACATCAAAATGTGTCTAAATCGGAAATAGTGTGACTTTTAATAGCAGTACAGCACACAGCATACTGTAAACAAAATTCACAAAATACTGCAAAATATTTCAACACACAGCAAAACTTTTAGGCAAAAGGAGAGAGAAACTACAGCTCTGTCATTCTGCACATTAGGAACATTATTTAGAGTTTATAAAGGATACAAAAAGTTGGACTTTTTATGTTTGAAAGGATATTTTAGTATTTTTTATGAAGTTGAGTTCAAATTATAGGATCTTTAGAGATTTGTGTGATGGCGTCACACTAACCTTTGAGTTGTCTAAACTTTCCAAAATCTTTGTAAACAAACTTTTATTATTCCCACAAACTTTTTACTTCCTTTACAAATTATGCATCGAAACATCACATTTTGTCAGCTAAGATTATTCCAAAATAAAAGTAAAATTACTATTGGGCTTTATAGGAAGTTGATGTGTGTTGGACTTTCAGGCTCCCTTCAAAGTTTCATCAGAATGTGCTTAGTTTTCTTTGTGCTCCTGCCTGTGGTGTCAGAGCCCTTACCTTAGCGTTGCTCCTCCTCCTCCTCCTCCTCCTCCTGCAGACGCGGCGGCCCCATCAGCTTCTCCTCCAGCCGCTCAGGCCGACGCCCGCTGCAGGTGGAGGGAACCTCTCTGGAGCTCCTGTCGGACGATGAGCTGGAAAACAAGATCACCGACAACAACGCCAACGAGACCCCGGCTCCCCAGCCCGAGTAGAAGAGCAGAACCCGGGGCTCCTCCGCCTGCGCCCGCCTGCTTCAGCAGGGAACCCACTTCTGCATTTAGATGAATTTTCCAGCAGCTCCTGTATGAACAAAGACTATCTTCAAATTACATGCCACACAATCTAAGCCCACCTATAATCCCTCATCCACAGCAGACACCAGCAGTTGGCGCTCCAACACTCTCATTATCGCCCCACCTAATTTTATACAAAACTCGCCTCCGCCTTAACCCTTCCTGTGTTGAGCTACAGAGCTGATCAGTCGCCCCAACAAATCCCCGCCCACATTCGAACCATGTAACGCAGCTCATCACGCAGCCAGTGTCTGTGGGCGATAAATAATCTGAGCTGGAGCAGCGGTTTGCCGCTTCAATTCTTCCAATGAGACTGTGATATGTGACTGGAACAAATTGTGAAAAAGGAAACGAGATCCTGACTTTATTTTGTCATCGGTCTAGAATATCCTGTTTGCGCATCGTATGAATCGGTTTAATCATGTCAGCTGAGCTGTAACTGAATAGTAATCCTCCGGTCCTGAATCTAGGATTGTTTGCTTGCATATGAATATAGAAATGTGACTGTAAGCTGCCTTGTTGCCTCAGCGCTACAGATATGTGCTTTTTTTTGACCAGTTGTTGTTTTGTTTTTTCAGATGCTCGACAGTAGGTCAGTACTGACTGGTAATCCGGTGTGTGTGCGGTCACGCTCATGTTCTCTCGCTTTCTTCTTCTTCTTCTTATATTGTGCCTTTTTCACTCATTTGGAAACCATTTATGCCACATATATAGCTCATATATTGAATCATGTATAATTCCATGAAGGTATTTTCATAAGAAATATCATAAATTTGCATATTTTAATGAAATTTTAGCAGAAACCCGATGAATGTCTTCCTCCAGCTTTTTCTGTCGTGATGATATTTGATGTGTCGACAGCATGAGGATCTTTGTAGATGGGTGCTATGACTTTTCCTATTATACCTTTTTGTACTTTATGAGTTATTAAGAATTGAGAACAATCCAATAGAGTTCATCTGTATTTATATCTCTGCTATTGTTTACAATACAAACTACATTCATACTGCAACCTGATCACTATTCCAAGTTAATCCTCTACCCTCCTTCTCATGAGTTGCACAGTGTAGGAGTAAGGAGGAGTTATTTGTTGCATTAAAGTCTGTGGAGCTAAGTTCAAAATCAAAAAGGTTCAGTAATGATGTTCATTCAAAAGAAACATAAACTTGCGTTTTATAAAGGATGCCAATGATCTGCAGTTAATACAACTCTCCTTCCCTTATTAGCTCCGCCAAGCTAGCATCTGTGTGTCTGTCTGTTCAAGATTACTCAAACTGTTATGAACAGATTTTCAGGAAGCATCAAACTTGAGATTAGATTTTAGTGGTGATCTGGTCAAAGTTCAAGGTCAAAGATCAGGGTCACAGATCAGTCTGTGCTCTGACTCTGCAGCTGGATAACAGGAACATTAAAATCCACAGCTGGACACCTCATGGGTCAAAGATGATGACTGCTGATTTCAAGCTTCGTAGGGTCAAAGGTCACAGATAACCCCTTTGTTAAAAACTTCTCTTTGCTCGTGTGACCCTTCTGTTTCCTCCACCAAGGAGGTTCTGTTTCCTGTTGTATCCATTGGTTTTATTTTTTTGGAGCAAAAAACAATGATTGCATTTTGGTTCTGATCCAGATTGGACCATTTTGTGATCACACTGTGGCCTTGGTGAAGGTTTGCACTCTCTGGGTGCTTCTAGTTGTCACTATTTTCAATGTGCTCTGTCTCCCACAGCTTTAGAAAAAGTGATTCAAAAACACATGAAATTAAAGGCCTAACATTCGTTGAAGGAACCCGTGTGGCCCGCTGCCGTTCAGGTCTTGAGTTTTAAACTGAAATCCGTCTGAAGCTGAGGAGGGACGAACCTTGAAAATGGCGTCATGCAGAAAATCAGATGATAATGTGAGATTGCACACGATACGTAGCAGAGAATGTGTTGAGGATGACTCTCAGCTACTGCCTCACTAAAAGTAGTAATTTTTGTGTTGGCAGCCATCTTGAATGGGGTTGACTCCAAAAGTTATTTGTAGAGGTACATCCTATGATTACTTTCTGAGGGTTTCATTAAAATCTGTCCTGTGGTTCATGAGATATTTTGCTAACGGTACAAATGCACACAGACATGCAGGACGAGATCTATTAAGCTCTGTTAGGAATGGTGCATATGACTTTTGGTAGCAGTACATTGTAAATGAAATTACATTCAAACAAATTAGGAAAACCAAGCTCTTCAGACCCAGAGGGAGGGTTCTAACGTTCTCCAGTGGAGAACCATGGCTTCAGACACTCATCCGGCTGCGAACTTGGTCATGGCCTGAAGACACCAACAGAACCACAAAAAAAAGCTGAGAAGAGACCCCGAGGTTCCCAAGCCAGACCCCCTCCGCTCAACAACTAGAAATCCCGTCCATGAACAGCAAAAACGGTCAGAGACAAAGGACCGCTCTGGTCGAGTCCAACCTGCAGCACAAATGAGACAGGTATGTTGGTGAGATCGTGAATATATTTGTCATTTATTTAATCCTTTAAAAGTACAACTAAAACTAAAGAGTATAAGAGCAAAGAGGGTACAAAGAAAACAGCATGATTGAGAGTTTATTGTTTTGAAGGCAATTCTTTTCATTATTTTTTGCTTCCAACATTATTATTATTATCATTAGATGGAAAACAAGCAAAAATTAACATTTTATTTTCTAATATAACATGCATATATGCTGTTTAAATATAAAACCTCTAACTGTGGTTACAAAGTTTTTACAATGTAAAAATGAAAACCCTCATACTAAGTACTGCATTGTGCATTACCCAATTCTGTCCACCAGATGTCGCCATTTTCATTATTATAAACAGTTTATTCCAACAAAGTTGCAACAAAATTTTTAAACTATTGTACCAAAAGCCAGCTGAATGAAAATGAATAAAAATTAAAATTTGTCTCTAAAAGACAGGATTTTGTCCAGATTAACCTACGCAGCACAGACAATGTGAGTCTGATGTTTGTATAAAAGCTTTGATAAAACCCTTCTGAACTTTGCATGGAAACAATCATTTTCAGGAAAAAAGCAAAATCAACATTGATGACAATAAATGTAAATGTGACCCTAATTTGTTTTTTTGCAACACTTTATTTGCAGGGTTCTTAATTTAAAAACACTTTTAATTTAAAAAATGTTTAATGTATAACAAGAGGTACATTCTACATATCTATAATATTTTCATTTTACATTATATTGTATTAGAAAGGCAGTGGTTTAAACCTACATACTAATAAAGGGGTTTGGATGCTTTATTTGTTATGATATCTTCAAAGATACTTGTTCTTAAAAGAAGAAAAAGACAATTTGGCTTTTTTTGATGACATCACATGTTGGTCCTTTTTCTTGTTACACTGAACAGATTTTGTGGAAAATACAGTCAGAAGTTTCTATCCACTCATAAATGTCATATAATTCTGGGGCTTTTAATGATTTATTAGAACTGTTCTTTTTCCAGGGGCAAATAATTAAACAACACACAACTTCAAGGATTTATGAAACCATGAAGGGGGCACAGGTTTGAATTTATTGTGGATTTTCTTTATTCCTCTCTGGGTTGAAATTGTACATACAGTGGGGCAAAAAAGTATTTCGTCAGCTACTGATTGTGCAAGTTCTCCTACTTAGAAACATGAGAGAGGTCTGCAATTTTCATCATAGGTGCACTTCAACTATGAGAGACAAAATGGAAGGAATAAAGAAGGACGACTACCTCCAGATTCTTCAGCTTCACCTCCGGTCGGCAGCTGGACGGTTTAGACTTGGACATAATTGGGTGTTCCAACAGGATAATGATGCCAAAGCCACATCAGAACTGGTTTCTGACTGGATAAATCAGGGATAAACATTAAGCTTTTGGAACGGCCTCGACCGTAACCTGGACTCTGCTTGAAGCCGGCTCTGTGCCAGGAAACCAACCTATTTAAATAAACTCCACCAGTTCTGCCAAGAAGAGTCAAATATCCCGACAGATTTTTACCAGAAGCTTGTTAAGGCAAACGAAGAGCGTGTGGTCCAGGTCTCACTTGTTAATGGACATTTACTGTCACTAAGAACTAAAGAGGTGTATGATTATATTTGAGCTCACATGTATCACTTTGAGCCACAACAAATTCAAACCTGTGCATCAAGTTTATGGTTTTAAAAAAATCATAAAAGTTACGTAAGAGTGGCGCAGTGGTTACAGCTGTCACCTCCCATTAAGAAGGTCACAGGTTTGTTTCCTAATCTGGGTGGAGTTTACATGTTCTCCCTGTGCTCAGGTGGGTTTTCTCCCACAGATGTTAGGTTCATTGGTAACTCTAAAATAGCCCTTAGGTGTGAGTGAGAGGGTGAATGATTGTTTGTGTCCCTGTGATGGACTTGAGAGGGTGTGTCCTGCCTCTCACACAGTGACTGCTGGAGACGGACACCAGCTCCCTGTGACCTGGAAAGAAGAAACAGTTAAAAATAATGGATGGGTGAAGTTATGTAAATGGGTCAAATCAGGCAATAAAAACATTCATGTCTGTGATGAGTGCACAGAAACATCTGATTAATGGAACAAAGTGAGGATTTTACCTCAAAACTTCTCGATCCTTAAATGATTTCAGCACAGATTTGTCCTACAAGTGAAATGAATGCAAACACTTACATTTATTTTAGTAGAAAGTCTGACTTTGCTTTGTGTCACTTTGTTCTCACTAATCATGACACTAAATCTATTTCATTTTTATGTGATTAACTTGCTCACTATTCTGTCTAAATTCATCAGTCTGAATCTAAATCTTCTAATTGGGAGCCAACATTCTTTAAACTAATTTTAAATATAATTTTTAAATTGACTTTCACTTGACCCTGTATTTTGACTGGCATAGTTTTGCCATAATTTTATGATTTCTTACTGTTTGGTAAAGATACTTTAAAAAAGAAAACATCTCAATAGTTGTCAGGTAATCTGAGCAGGCCTCTGGATTAAATTGGTTGCTATAAATAAAATTAATGACCTGCACTGCCGGAATTGATTTGATTATTAGAAAAATTAGGAGGAGTTAGGAGGATCAAAGGTGCAGATGCCGAGCTTTAGGTGTGGACAAAACACACCCAACGTCCTGCCAAGGACATGTCTTTTTACACTACTACTGTGTGTTTTGTCTGTACAAAGCAAGAGAGAGACGGTAATGTCTGAGAGAAGGTTGTCTGGAGATGTGTTGAAAATGAACGCATTAAAGATAGGGGTTAACAAAAAAATGAACAGATTAAAAAAAAAAAACCCAGACAGTAGAGGAACAAAAAGAGGTGACAGACAGTCAAAACATAGACGACATGAGCAAAGATCCAAAAAGAGACAAAAGATGTGTCAGAAAAATATTTTAATATCTATTCTGTGTTCTTGTGTCACCTTGGGGGGAAAAAACGCTTCATTTCCTTCTTTATTTCTCGGAATTAAACAAACAGGTTTGACGACGCTTGGAACGCGTCACTTTTTTTTGCTCAGGTGAGATTCCAGTTGAGTTAAAGTGAACAAGAAGCACCTTTTATTCCTGCTCTGGTTACAACTAAACCCAAGGAAAGTACCAATTATTTTAAAGTTCCTGGTTTTTGTTAACGAGTGCTCCAATCTGTGGGTTTTTCCACAAACATCCTTAAATGGATTTGTACAAACAGAAGGCCACACCCAGTATTTTCACTTGCATTTAAATTGATTTCCTTTGTAGGTCAACGTTGTAGCACTACTGACATCATTAGGAGGATGGCATGCATATGAAGCACTTTATTTGATGAGGCAACACTAAATGTTTAAACAGCTCGAGCTCAGCTGAACTCAGGTTTATTTTATCCCCACTCATTGCTCAACAGCTTGTAACATTTTTATACTTTTAATCTCATGATATTAAACGTTGTGACATGTGCATCGTCCTGGTAGAAAAGATAAGGAGGGGCAGGAAGAACCCAGCTTTTTGATTTTTACACATTTCTTTTACCAAAAGAATGTTGAGCAGAAAATCTCAGGGTTTAGACAGTTCCTAGAAACAGAGTATGTCTAACCTAAGATAATGGGGGAATTGCCTTTTTATCAGAGCTTATCAGCAACAAAGAATGAGGCCATGTGGGCCGGAGAGCAGCATGACCCGACATCAAACTATGGGCACGAAGACCTATCAATAAGTCTTATTTTACATGATGTACATGATGTGGTTTGACATTGTTTGGCTGAAATAATCAAAGCTTTACACACATTACATGTTGACGGCTGTATATACCGCTCTAAAACCTATATGCAGGGTTCAAATGTGCTCTGATCCGTCCTCACACAATCAGCAATGCCGGTGCAATTATAATGAAAAGATGGCAGTATGTAAGGCGGAAAAAAGGTAGAACGCTCCGTCTGGAATGAGTTTCTGCCTCAATCCAAGGAGTTTAAGTCCCTCAGTATCTTGCACACGGAGGTGGACAGGCAAATGCCCTCACATATGCTCATGAGATACAGATCATTACCGAAAACAACTAGATCTCAGATACGAATCAGCCTCCACCTTAGGAGATAAGGTGAGAAGCTCCGTCAGCGGGTGGTTTGGGCTTCTGTCTGGGATGCTTCCTGGTGGTCTCCACCAAAGGAGACCCCAGAGAAGATCCAGAACCCATTACAGGAGTTATAGATCCTCTCTGACCAGGAGACACCTAGAGATCCCCCGGGAGGAGCTGGGGAGTGTTGTTTTGGGAGAAGGACATGTGTTGTTTCTGTTTTGGACCCGTTGTCTCTATGAACCATCCTCAGTGAAGCGTTTGAAAGTGCATGGGTGGATTTTAGGTTTTGAGCCATCCGACCAGAGGCCAGGTGTTTTAACTTTGCCTCAGTCCATTTTAAACAGATTTAAGTCAAGCAAAAGAAAAAAATATATAGGTTGCGTGGTGGAGCAGTGGTTAGAGCTGCTGGCTGCCAGCAAAAAGGCTGCAGGTTCACTTCCCAGCCTGGGGCCTTTCTGGGTGGAGCTTACATGTTCTCCCATGTTACTCCGGTTTCCTCCCACAGACCAAAAACAAGTAAGTTAGGTTCACTGGTAACTCTAAATTGTCTCAATGTGTGTGAATTGTTATTTGCCTCTATGTGTCCCTGTGATGGACTTGTGACCTGTCCAGGGTGTCCCCCTGTCTCTCTCACAGTGACTGTTGGAGACAGGCACCAGCTCCTCGTGACCCGGAAAGAAGAAGCAGGTAAAGAAAATGGATGAGTTGTAGGGACAGATTTTAAAACTGTTCTGGGGCTGATACAGTAATCCATAAAACAAGTGATGTGCAAGTTTAAAAGTTTCCCACAACAACAAATACAAACAAATATCACAACATTTCCTGTTTTTTGGAGTTCATGATGAACTGATTTCATCTAACTGGATCAATTTAATGTCATGTGAACCAGTTTAAACGTTCATTAAGGTTTGTTCTGTCTCTGCTGTTCTAACCTCTTTACTCCCAACAAGAATAATAATAATCAATCTTCTGGTAAAATCTAAAAATAGGTCACTGAGGACAGGTGTCCAACTCCACCCTGCTGGCTGACAGTTCTGTTTTAAACCTAATATTTCATTAAATCCGAAACATAACAATGATTCCTGTTCTTCTTTAGGCTCACCTCCCCCAAATGCCTTAAATATGGTGTCAGTGGTGACATAATCTACAAAAAAAATAAAATAAATAAAAATAAAAAATGGCTGCACTGTCTCTGTAAAAAGAGAAACAGGTTTGTCGACACTCACTGAGCCAAGGGCCACACTTTTCTGGTTCGCGTCTGTAAGGCTGTCTGTATCGGGTCGGATGGAAACAATCTGGTGAACTATTGTCTCCCAACTTTTACAACAAACTCCTGATCTGTGTCAAGTTTTTGTGACAGTACAGTGAGTCCATCAGATCAGGAACATTTTCTAATAAAAAGTGAAAGATGGACTAATGTGCTTCAAATCCAACACTATAATTTTCTCAAAATCATTGTCAGCAGTGAGCAAAGTGACAAAAGTGTACAAACATTGTGTTTGTCTGTTATATGAAACCCCCTCTGTTCACCTTTTTAGTAGCATTTTATAGGAATCTCTGCACGATGACATAGGAAGACGATGAAGACCAACATTAGAAACATGTTCTAATGATCTGACTATGCTAACAAGGAAATACCTGCATGCTGCACTGAAACTACAGCTGCAGTATACAGGTGAACCGGTTTCTGCAGGACTGACAAGGAGATAATTAAAGTATTCTCGTTGTGCTTAAGGCAAAAAACATAAATAAGATTTAGGTCACTTCTTTCTCCCAGTCAGTTGATAAAGACAAGAAGATGATGTAGTTTGGCTAAACAATGTTTATTTAGAGCCATTTAAATTGATTCACACACATACAGTACACAGCATTTGAATAAACAACATTTAAAATATACAAAAACAAAAATTTTATTGTGTTGGAATCACAGCAGACTGCAAAAAGTGCTGGAAAGTAAACAAAAATTCAAAGTTCAAAGTTCAGTGCAAACAGTAAATATATAAAATTAAATATCTACATCATCACATGATTGTTTTTTTTTTAAAAAGGATTTTATAAATTATAACTTGCTTTATGTGGATGGATCAGTTTTCTGAATCCATTCAAAAGTCAGGTAGTTTTTATTCACATATTTAGAATCAATCAACGCTTCTATACAAACTAAAAACAAATCATTGTTGACAGGAGCAAAAACCTCACCCTGCTGGGTGACAATCCTTTGTTTATCTCGTTCTTTCACTTCAGGCACAGATGGTCGCGTTTTCTTTCTCACACAACCTGAATTAAACAGTAAAGATGTGCTGTAACCAATACAGATGCCTGTCTTCAGAAAATCAGTGCAGCCGATGGCCAGTTTGTGAAGCCGACTGTTTTGAGCCATAAATCAAACAATCTGATGCTGACACACACGACAGCCAACTAGATTTTAAAAACAAAGAACTAACTTTCCACACTGTTTCAAACCAAATGGTCAGAATCTAAAACTTAGACCATTCAGCCAAACAAAAACACTGCGTCCAGTCTGATAAAATGTGGCCAGTGTTGATTATAAAAAAGCTAAATTCAGCCCAGATTACTGATCAGCTGTTTGAGCTCTGATGGGAGAAAGTGTCTGAAAGTGGCAGAAACAACACTGTCTTCAATCCTGGGCTTCTGAATACAGGAACGGACTCAGTCCCATCCAGGTGCAATCTTTGGTGTCCAGCCAGGTGCTTGACGTCTGCATCTGGTCTTCATCGCCGGACGTCGCTCCCTCCTCCTCCTCGCAGCTCTGCATCCCGGAGCTGTCTCCCCTCTGGCGGGAGTTGTCGTTGTCTTCATTGTCGTTGTCTTCGTCATCTCTCGTGGAGCAGACCTTGCAGATTCTCACCTCTCGGGTGGAGTCGATGTTTTCGATGAGCTCCCGTTGCTTGGAGCACTCGTTGCACACCACGAAGCCGCACTTTCTGCAGTGGTGCTTACGGTGGATCGTCGTGAATTTCTTGAGGCAGCGCATGCACTTCTGGGCAGCCTTGTCAGGAATCCAGGACATGGCGAAGTTGGAGCCCGGCTGGGCGTCGGTTTCCTTCAGCAGCCTGCTCTGGCAGTCCCTGATGTGATCTAGCCAGCCCCGCTTCTCCTCATATGAAGAGGCAGACAAGTAGAAGGACTTGAAAGGCGTGCAGAGCAGCCACTGGTGCTTGACAGAATCGCTGTCCTCCAGGTCCTCCACCTTGATGTCCGCTGAAATGACAGGAAACTCTTTAGAAACCATTGCCTCAACGGCTGGCTTGTCAAAGAACCCTCAAGGAGGCGTTCATGCATCAAATCTTTGCTCAGTTTGAAGCTTAGAAATAACTTTACAACTCTCTACGAAGCAAAGTTTCTCTTCCGAGCTTTGATTGGACTCAGGAGATGCAGAGGAGCGACTCACCTAAAGCGACCAGCTTCTGCTTTTTGTACCAGCGGCCGTTCATGATGATGCTGCCGTACACCAGGATGTCGTTGAAGAGGAAGAAGACCTTCAGCGCCCGCTTCTTACGGCCCTGCTTCACCAGCCTGCCCTCGCCGATCAGAACCCGACCCGGAACGGACAAGGGCGTCCCCGACGGGCCGAAGAAATTCTCCACCTTCCGGATCCGCTTGCGGTTCTCGCTCTCGGTCACGAGCAGATCCATTGTGGAGAGCCAATGTCTGCTGAGGGATTAGAGGTTGAACTGCAGCGGCAGTCAGAGTGCAGAGCTTTAAGAGAGATTTACTTCCTGGTGGCGGAGTGGGAGTTTCCAGGTGCTGGCTGCGAACCAAGAGGTTATGAAACAAAAGGAACAACACATAGGTGAAGTGGAACATCATTCATCCTGAATAATAGTTTTCTAGTTTGTAGGACAATGAAACATTGACACAGCAATACTCAGAACTGTAAACAAAGACAGAAAAAAAGGTCAACTGCTGCTGTTTAGTTGTGGAATGTTAGTCAGCATTTCTGACTCGATGATGACATGAAACCAAGGCTTTCGCAATTCCAAACCATGGATTAGTAATCTCACATCTGCACGCTTTGTTTGGAGTCAGTTTAAGCCATATCTGTTGGAATATTTAGGAAGCACAAGTGCATCTCTGCAGTTTCACAGAAACTGATCCTGTAGTTGTTCGGGTTTTTCTGTTTGACTGACAGGTCGACGTCTCTGTCACGCTGCAGCAGAGCTGAAAATGTAAAGCGCATACATCTTTTACAGCCTTTTACATTCCTTGACTTTTAACAAGGAAGCAGGGGGAATTGAATAAATCTCTGTACTGATGTAAAACGAAGCTTGATGTGAGTGAAGTGAACTGAGATTTATTTATAGAGCACTTTTCAGCAACAAGGCGATCCAAAGTGCTTTACGACAGAAATAAAAACAGAATCCAATACAGCAGGTACATAATGAAACAAAAAAAAAGAAAGAAAAAACACATCAAACATGTATAGTCTAAATGAAATATAGGATAATCTAAATAAAATCATGAAACTAAACATATCTAAGCATAAGTAAGTAAGTAAGCACAGACATAAAATCAGTTTGAATGAAACAACAAACCAGTCGGCAAGACTAAAGGCTCTGCTGATCAGGAAACATTTCAAAATCAAACCCAGTGACGTGGGTGCTGGTTCTTGCATGGCTTATCTGAACAGAAAAACTTGTTTTGTTTTGTTTTGTTTCTCAGTTACTTGATGGTGCGGATAAAGACGCATTAAAGCACACTTACTACTGCTTAGGTGTTCCTCCATTTTCATGACAACTTCCTCCAGCGGTTCTGGAAAACCCCAACGAAAAGTACTTGAAATGTGCAGGTGAGTCTAGAATAGTGTGTTAGTGCACCAAAACAGTTCCTCCTACATTTCAATGGGATTTCTTTGCAAATTGATTGGGAAAACCCATTTTGGAGCTTTGTAGTTCAGACGCAATGATCGGCTACTTTGGTAGAACTGTTCATATATTAAAAGAATAATAAGATTTCCTAAAACAGACAAATGTCATCAGTTTAAACTGAGCTAATAAAATAGTTTTGTTTCATATTTGATCAAACTGTATTGCAAGATGATTGTGTTTTTTGAAGAAGGAGAAAAGATCAGGTGTAACTCAGATGCATCTTTTCTTGGTGCGGGTGACTTGCACATGTATTTGGTTCTTAGTTATTAATAGATATCGCTCCGTTTCTCGTACTGAGCCTCTTATCTCTGTTTTATCTCGGCATTTAAATCTTTTGACACATCCAGGTGAAGATGAGCAGTAAATCAGCAGCTGTCAAACCCGGACCGACCCAAAAGTCAACAAAGGAGTTTCCTGATTACGGGAAAAACTGACCTGACTTGTTGGTCCAGCAGAAGGTCTCAGGAACAGTTTTTTTTTTTTTTTTTTAAATAACAAACTATGAGCTTTACGAGTCGCGGTAAAACAAATACCTGAAAGGTACTTCTATGCTTCTTTTCAAAATGTCAAAACAGAGTTTCAGATGTTTAAAATCATATGAGCTTCACTATCGTCAAAACTCAGGATTATAATGAAGTCCATCAAATGCTGCCTTTACACGTGTTGATGAAAGGATTGTGCATCTGTTGACATTGCTGAAATATAAATAACTCTTGAAATGCGGTGTGTGTGTCTGTGTGTAATCAGCTGATCGATCCATTTTGAAAAGGCAGGCCTCAAACATGACTCTACAAAAAAATCCAAGGACTGGAAGAACAGGTTGGTTTACTCTGTATTCTGCCACATATAGTGAACTACATCGACTTACTACAGACAGAAATGAAACAAACAAACAAAACAAATCAAAGATTCAATCATTTCCATTGGAGCTGAAAGAGTCACACGACATGCACTGATTTGAGCTCCGATCTTTAATATAAACTCATTTATGAGAAAAGTAAATCTTGTTTTATGAAGAGCAAACTATGAAGTTTCAGTTCCTTAGTTTGACTGTCTAATTATTATTATTATTTTATTAGTAGGACATGCTGTTTATTCTTTGGTAATCTTATCAGAAAACACAATATATGTTTCCAAACTGTACATTTCTCCAACTTTAAGGGTCATCACTGTCTATCTAAGGACAATAAACAAATGTATGAACAATCAAGTTTTAAAGATAAATAAGAAACTTATTGGATGTCCTAAAGAATAAAAGAGACCTGTACGTTAACTGGGGAGCTCGCTCCCTTTGAGGTCACAAGTCTGATTCTGATGAAGTTTTTTTTTTTTAAATCGACTTTTTGCACTTCAGAAATGCGACATACGATCATTCATGAGTCAGAGAGATGCAGATGAACTGATCAACATCTTTGTTTTAAGACTGCTAGGTCACTGCAGTGACAAAGCTGTGTGGAAGTAGGGGTGTGGAGGGTGATGCAACACTCCCTGATGGATGCCAGAGGACACGTATGTCCAAATACACTGCTGAAGAATTATTTAATTTTCATAAAAACAGATTTTATTTCATGTTTAAATTCCAAGCAGCCCTCAAACTGAAAGGAGGTGTGCCTGTTCAAAGGATAATTTAAATAAATGAAACATTTCCAGCTGTGTGTGATTCACTTTGTACTGATCTTTTAAAAAGAACTACTACGAGACTCAAGCTTGTTAAATAATGGTATAAGCTATGAACAAATAAATAAGCTAAACAGCATGTTGTGGTTGTGTGTTTTAGGTTATTTTGTATCATGTATTAGTATCAGTTTCTTGTTTTTGTTTCTTTGATTTTTTGAGTGCTTTCTGTCATGTTTGTAGTTCAGTTCTGTGTCATGGTGCTTCTGAACTTCTCAGCCATTATTTACCTCAGCTCTCCCTGTTGTGCAGCTCCTCACACCTGCGGTCCATTGGCTCATCAGCACACCTGCTGTTCATTTATTAATCACCCCTCCCAGCACATTTATACCCCCAGTTCTTTCAGAGTCATCATGTGGTCCTACTCTTCCCCATGCTACTTGTCAGAGATGTGTTGATGGTGCTGTCCTGTCAGCGTTTTATATTATATTTTTATATTATTTTGCCCACTTTCTGAGCGTTTTGGGTCTGACTGCACACATTTGTATTCAGTTGCTGTGAGGCTGAAGAAGAGCCACGGTTGCGGTACGTGTAGTGGTTCTTTCAGAAATTAATGCATAAATCATCACATCCTAAACTACACACTTCAGCCAGGATTAAGGGCTTGCACAGGTGGTACTTGTTATGCACAGTTTGAGAACCACTGTAGAACATCGTGATCATCTGCTGCCACTTTACTGAAGGTTCCTCTCGACAGCTGGAGGATAAGTTGTTCTGGAAATATTAATAATGTTCCAAAAGCTGGAAACTTGTTACCTCTTGATAGAAAATGCTGTTCTCCATTTACCTGTGAAGTTAGAGCACAGATCCTGGAATGTCATTCAGTTTACCTGGGATCCAATTAAAAGTTGAAAAACCAGCAGGATTCATTAATAGTTATGCTCAAAAAACCAGGCTGACTATTATTAACAGAACAAGTTAATGACAAGATGTTTCTCTGTAAACTCCTAACAGACATATTACTACAGCAAAGTTTTAATGAGACACAAACCAGCTGAAGTGAAAATGAAAACCTTGTTGTTTTGTCACCACTTGGCATGGGCAGCCATGTTGGTTTTTGAGGACAGGAATCTGTGATTTCCGGAGGCGTTCCCGTCCATCTTTCCTTTTTTGGAACAAGGAAAATTTGACTTCTGAGAACAAAGAATATTTTGAAATGAAGGACTTATTTTAGGGCCTGTTTGTTTCACTTTAGCTTTAAATAAGAGATTTTTTTACAGACTCTGGCTTGTATATTTCATGTATTTTTGTATCTATTTAAGCCTGTTTTAACCTCTGTTATCTTGTTATTTTATTTTGTGTTTTATGTTGATTTATTTTATATTTTGTTTTGCATTAACTGGTCAAGGTGCTTGTGTTTTCTCTGTCTAAAGCACTTGGAGCTGCAGTCATTTGCATGAAATGTGCATGTTGTTAACTGCTTATTTGTTTCCTTGTGAGGAGGCATGCCAGTTCAAAGGATAGTTTAAATAGATGAAACCTTTCCAACTCTGAGGACAGGATTTCTTGTGTCATCTGAGGACAGAGAAAGAGGTTATTCAATATCTGTGAAAGAATGAGTTAAGGTGTTTGATCACAGATTGTAGAGAGGCCACTTAAGGATAACAGAAACACTCCTTAGATTGACTAAACTCAATTTTGTTTCAGTTTAAATGAAAAGGTTTATTAAACTGAATACATTTGTGTTGAGAGAACACGTTATACCTTCACCACTCTATTGTTTTACTCTGAATACTCTGACAGCTTTAACTTGAGTTTATTCAAAAATATTTATGTAATGTTGTAATTTTCCAGGACAAGTTCCCATTTCAGAGTCAGGTAAGTTGATTTTCCAGCTGCTTCAAATCACAACCATCATGCTGCTTTGTGTTGCTTTTGAGTTTGGTCACATTCACATGATTTATCTGAATTTTCTGCAGGCTCGAGTCTCTGCTTGCAGCTTGGTAAATGATGTATGGGAGTAACTACTTTGTACAAACCAACCAAACGCGAAAAGAAATAAGATTCTGCTGCAAAAATCTGCAGAGGACGACAGGCAGACAGGGTCGACTCTAATTAATGAGAACATTTTAAGCAAATACGTGGCACAAAGTGTTAATGCTTGGAGCAGAGGTGGTCCTGGAGGGCCACTATCCTGCATATTTTCCTTGTTTAAATGGTCCGACACACCTGATTCAGAGGTTAAATGACCTGCAGAAGCCTGTTAATCACCCATTGATTCAAATCAGGTGTGTTGGAGCAGAGAAACAAGGAAAACATGTAGGATGGTGGCCCTCGAGGAACAGGGTTGCCCACCCCTGGTTTAGAGAGTCGGGGCTCAGGCTGAACTCTTTGATGCATGTAGATAAAACTAACTCCTAATTATTTATAATAGAAAAATAATAGGTGTTATTTCAGCCTTTAAATTGGCCCATTTCAGTTTATCTAACAGTGTAACATTTACCGTCTCTTACAAACACAGATTAATAAATAAACCCCCAAAAGTTGTTTTATTCTTTATTCTCTCACTGTAATGGAAAGTATCACTGACCTTAATAAATCATGAGTAACATATTAGTTTATCAATAGACTAATTTCATTTCTAGCATGTCCATTCAAGCTCATAAATGGTGGAAAGGTGAGACAAAAACAATCATCAGGAGATTACACAAAAATGAGCTGTAATGAGTATATGAAAGGGTTAATGTGGGTTTAAAGCCACACTGGATGCCTCACTGTTTTCTTCCAGGAAATCGTTCCACAAACAAAACAGACAACCAACACAAGAGCATAAATTAGACCAAAACATGCAATGGATATGGAATAAAAGAACAGATGGTCAGGATAATGTTTCATTTGGGTTCCAGTTTAGTATGGGCGGATCCCAGTCGGTCTGTAGAGTTGTTGTGACGGGAGTCCGTGTCTGAAGTATCTCTGGTAGGCCTGCGGGAAGCCGAACCGATAGGCGTAGAGGTGGCAGGGAGAGAAGTCCTCGCAGATCTCTGCACGGATCTCTGACTGAGGCTTTATGTTCCTGCAGGAGGAGGAAGAGTTGGATGGTCATCATTTGCTGCTGACTTGGTGTGTTTTTACATTTACTGTGGTTCAGACTTATTGAAATGTTCAACAGTCAAACTGTGTTGAAGAATATTTAAAATTAGATGATTTGAAACGGGGTTAAATGCAAAAGTTTATGAACAGTCAATATCTTACCTGTAACAGATAGGTCTTTGAATAGTTTCAGTTTCAAGAAATATAGATTATTTCTGACAGTCTTAAAACAGCTCTACTCTCAAAATTTCAAAGCCATCCATCCATCCATCCATCCATCCATCTCCTCAGACACACTCTCCAGTTCCTCTCTCAGGCTAACCATCACCCTGTCAGACTACAGCTGTATTTTTCTACACAAAGAGCTATCTCAAAGGTAAGATAAGTGTTCATGACCTTTCCGCTGAACCCCATTCTAAAAAAATCTGAAGTAACCCTTTAAATCTGTGTGTTTTACCTCCGGAAGGGCCTGAAGGGGCCCCTGTTGGGTAAGTTGTAAATGTTGTTTCTTTGCGGCATGAAGGAGTTTGCACGATTTGGGGTCCAAAACGGATCTGAAACCAAAACACTTCTTTAAACAACACGTCAGTCAAGGCAACTACAGCTGATCAGGAGCAGGTGAAATAAGGACCGGGGGGATGTTAGTGAGGGGTAAAATGAGGATTAAATGCTCAGGATTGTACAGCAGGCTGTTAGAACCGCATGCATGTTTTTCCAACTCTGAGATTTTTTTTTATAGTTAATCACCTTCAGCCGACTCTGTGCTTTCATGAGAATCTATGTGAAAAACATGGAATCAGGTTAATCATGAGCGATGAATCTCTGCCTGAATGTGATCAGTTATACAGCACGAGGGGCGAGGATCTATACCGTAACAGACACAGAGAGAGACGGCAGCAAAGAGCGCCAGAAACCGAAGGAGGCTCCTCATCCTGGGGCTTCTGTTCTGCCTCGCTGCTGACAAACAGGAGAGAAAGGATCAGTGAGTCGTGTTGGCAGTGAAGTCACAGAGACGAGCAGGAAATGGGAAACCGAGGGGAGAGAAATTGGCTTTTTTTAAAAAAATAAGTTAATATGAAAACTTCGAACTGGACCAGATGCCAGAAGAGTTTCTGTATCCATGTCTGTTTTTTATTTATGCAATTTAGAAGCAGAACTATGAAGACATGTTACAGTTTATGCTGTCCCATATCTGCCATGTTTCTGTGGACTGTTTGAAAAGAGAAAACAAAGGACTTTGTGTTTATTCAGCCAAAATAAAAAGTCAGAAAAGTTGAACTGGAGTCAAAACTGAGCAGAGTACTCTGTTTGTATGAGAGCCTTTAGAGCAGGACACATTTTCTATCCAGAGGGCTATTTTTTTAACCAAATAAAGAGATGAAAGAGCCACAGTTTGGACTGAAACATGAGCACAATAAGCCACAAAGACTGATCATATCATCTGCAAAAATACACAATCTGCTGTACTTTTATAACCATCTTTTTAGATCTAAAATATACCCAAAAATGTTAAAATATGTATGTTTCTTCAATAAGCTAGTATAGTTGGCACACTTGTTTTAAAAATACAGCGATATTCACTTCACACGGGGAACGTTGTTTTCCAAAGAGTCGGTTTTATCTTAGTTAATGGGATCAAACAGCTAAAAACTGGGCTGAAACTGAAGCACATAGTTCACAGAACATTACATCTGCAAAAACGCAGAAGAAAAGTCTCTTCCTTTGCATGAAATTAGCTGCTGAATGCTTTTTATTTTGGTTACAAATGCAACATTTTGAGACTTCTTTTTTGTTTTTGAGACACCTATTTTGTGTCTGTGTTCGTCAGCACAACTTTTGATCTCGAAAAAGTGGTAAAGAAAAGTTTAGGTTTATTTACGTAAAAACTAAAAAACTGAAGGCACAGGCTGCTGATGTTAACTCTTAAAAAGGACGTACAGTCCTTCTTATATCGTTCCTCAAGATTTATTATTAAGTTTTTGTTTTAGTCATTTATTTCAGCTTGTTTTATTCTCATCTGAGGACATCAAGGGCCAGATTGAAGTGGTTCAATGACCACTTTCTGGCCCTCGGGCCGTATTTTCCCCATGTGTGCTTTAGAGAATAGCTGCGGCTGAGAAAAGCTGCCAACAAACTCATTTTGCTGAACAGGCTGTAATTATAACCTGCAGCTGTTGTTCATAACTCAAAACACACACAGTGCACATGTCTCCATGCATCACTTTAATGTTCAGTCACATGAAGAAGTGATCCGAAGTGAGGGATGAGACACCTGTACAAACCAGAGCACCAGATGTCACCGGTCTGTCTGAGCGCAGAGACACACAGATGGGGGACTTGTGTGTCTGCAGCGCAGACGAGCCTCCATCGCCCCGTCTTCTGCTTGTGGTTTTGGTTGGAATTCTGCTTTGGCGGTCCTTCTTCTCACCATCAATAACCGCTTTCATTAAACATGAGCGCACACACACACATAAAACTCACAGACCTGCACATTTTACGCACGCACACACACACACGCACAGCAGCTACGCCTATCTCAGCCAAACGAGCAAACCTGGAGTTCAAAAGACAACTTCCAGTAACTCACAAGGACATATGATATGTGCGTGTGTGTGTGTGTGTGCACGTCATTTACAGGATCTGCAGAGTTTTGTGCCTGTCTGAGACTTAGTTAAGATTCTTGTGGGTTCTTTTGTTCCTGCAAGCAGAATATAAAACTCCACTGGTTTGATTCCTGTCATGCAAAGAGCCAACCTGCTCCACAAAAACAGTCCTGTTATTTGACGTTTGCTTCTTTCAGCATTGTTTTTAAAAGAATACAATAAAATCAGAATATTGTTATCAGATGCATAAGAAAAAAAAAGCACTTTGCCTCACTGTATTTGTCTTTTTAAAGTGAAACTAACCTTTTAGTTGTAGCAGTTTTAGATTTGCACAATTAGTTTTAGCAGATATTTGTTCATGTTGTAAAAACTCACCGTGAAGGACTGGGATGGAGTGAGAAGTTTTGGAAATATCTCTCAGTATTTCCTCCCGAGGAATATTTCCCAATTCTCCGCTGGCGACCTTATATGTACTCATCTCACACCCCCTCATCCTACCCCACCCTTCACTTTCTCCCTCCCCTGCCTCCCCCCAGCCCTCCTCCCCTCTCTCAGACTATCTGCCCTGTTTTCCATCGTTCAATCGTGCCGAGGGTATTAGCTCACTGTCTCCCCGACTCCCCCGCCCTCGTGGAGCAGCACAGCACCGTGACTGACAGAAAGGCCCGGAGGTAAACAAGCGGGGCATGAGCAGAGACCGAGAGGAGGGGGAGGCAAGCCTGGCACGAGGTCTCCGAACCTAGTTTGTAGCAGGTACATGATAGGATCTGCCCCCGTTTGCCACCATGGCAGCATGTCATGAAAAGAAACATCAACCGTATGAAAACAACATCAAACTGCTAAATTATATCTGAAAGTAAATAGATTTGGAAAAACATGTGCACCTTTGATAAATAACACATAGGAGCATTTAACTGGCCACAACTATACTACTTCCAATGATAATCCAGAAATAAAGGCTGCAATAATTACAGGTGATGAATGACAACATGATAAAACATAGTTGTAAAACATGTCGATCTGCTCCCAACTTTGAGGCTTTGAATCAAACAGCAAGCTTGAACAAATGTGCTGTAAGTGTGGCTTCAGAGAACAGAGAGAGCTGATGTTATCTGGTGGGAGAGACTGAACGCTCTCAGGCAGATGGATGAAGATGACCTGTGGTGAATAATGGGAGGCCAATGAAGTTCTCGAAGGGCAGGAGTTATATGATTGGTGACGATACAGGCACCAGCTCCTCACAGCCACGAGCAGGAACATGCAGGTTTAGAAAATGTACGAATAGAAGAATGGGTTCTTGATCTGATAGCCTCTAGCTGTTCTGCCAAGAGAACAACAAATGAGAAGAGTCTGGACTAAAACTGGCTTGTGAACGAAAACAGGAAATGCCTTCACTGTCACCAAGAAAGGGCGAGAATCTGTGACTTTAGGGAGCAAATCAAATTGAAAAGGCAAGTGGCGGTAAATGACTTATTTACTCAAAGGACTTATGTTTGTTTGGTTGAAGAAGCACCTGTAGAGTCGTGGTTATGAACACTGGAAGATCAATACGTTAGTCTGATAGAGACAGATGCACCAGAAACGCTACAGCTAGCTGATGTTAAATCTGTGCCTGCAAAGAGCACATTTTATGAAAATATTCATTTAATGAATTGACTTATAGCGTTTGCATGAACCGGTATGAAATTTTGGAAGCTGGAGCTGTTTTAAAGGGATAGTTTGTTCATTTTTCTGTCAGTAGTACCTTATCAGTCAACATAAGAGAAAGAAAAAGTTCACCTTAGAGTCAGGCTACTGGCTCGCCAGACCAGTCCTCGTTTCATAGCAATTTTTTTTTCTTAAGCAAACAAAACAACACAGAGCTGTGACGCTGGTGTGAACGATCACTATATTGGCTATATTATCTCAAATTGAACCTGTAGATTTAACCGATGTCCATGTTACTAAGTTGACATGTGTCTGTGGAGCAAAGACTGTGTTGTCGCTGCTGAATGTATCAGTTCTCCAGGAGTTTAGTAAAACTTTGGACCGACTGATCAGGCACACTGCTTTGTTCAGTGGCCTCTCAGCACCGACAACAAGATAAACACGATCTACGCTCGGCACACATATTTGTGTATTACCACAGGCGTTGTTCGGTTGAGAAAAGAGCAACAAACTAAACAAACGGTGTCATACAAAAATATAGAGGTTTAATATTAGCTACATACTTCATGCTCTGTGACTCTACGGCTGATAAGATACTAACTACTCATAACTATTTGACAGATCATCGCTTCAGAAATGACCAGACTATCCCTTTAAGGCAGGGTTTTTAGAGTGTATCAAAGTCACTTTCTGCACAAAGAGCAGCACTCACGAACACGCTGCGCCCCCACCTGCAGAACACCTACCATCAAGTTAACATGAACAACATCCCTGCAGAGATTATCTGAGTCTTATGTAACCCCTCGTCTCACGGGGCTCGGCCACAGAACCCTACGAATAACTGTGATAAACAAACCAGGAACGGAGTTACTACAAGCCAGGAAACAGCAGGACCCAGACAGACAGACAAACATTAAGACATACTTGAAAATAAAGAAACACTTTCTATATCAGATAAGGAAAAGGAGGGGGTGCAGAGGGAATGAATGAAAGCACAGTCTGACAGGAGGGGGAGAAAGCCCACGCTGTTGTGGTTGGACGGTTTAAGCGTTGTGGTAAAACACACGTTCAGTGAAGCGGACGTATTTGGGCAGCAGTTTTGTTTCTACACCAAATATGAAATATCATTTTTGTCACAGGAAGAACAACACAGAGACCATTGCAAGGCTGGATCTCAGGCTATTTGTAGCATGAATTTAAAGTTAAATCATCTTTAATTTGTTCCTAATGAGTTGAGTTTGGGGTTCGAGGAGGACAAATTTAGAGAAGGTGGTGATTGCATCAAAACTATTTGTACGATAGTGTCTTTTCTCACTCTTTTCTAATCAGCGTTCTCCTGATGTGTGCCTCCAACAGTCAGATTGTGGTGTTTATAACTCATATTTTCAAATTATTTCAGCGTTTTTTGCTTCCTCCATCATTCTGCAGCTGAAGTCTTGCTCCATCCCCTCAGTCAACCGTGTCAGGGGCTGAGATGAGAGATAAATGAGAAACAGAGGGACGTGGTAAACAGGATGATAGGCGGCAGGCAGGACTGATGGCAGTGATTTTGGCACATCTGTGCTCGAAATGGGAATCAGAGCTACAAAAGGTTATCAGGAAGAAACAGAAAGAGACTGTGGAGGAAATGTACTGACTCGGAGCATGTGATAGAAAAAGATGTAATGTCTGTACACGAAGAGCAGAAAATGGGTGGATGAGAGGAAAGAATGAGCATTCGGGAGGAGAAAACTGATGAGAGAAAAAAAAATGAAAGCACGAGCTTTCACTTCTGTATGAGGCCGTGACCACAAACGTATAAACTATCCATGTAATGTCTGCAAAAACAGATTTTCTAAAGTGTTTGGGTGGGCTTGCATTTCCCCCGTGGGCAGGTTCAGGTGTAGCTCCACTCCTTCTGCGGCTCCGTTTGTGAGAGCAGACACAACACAGACAAGTCTTTAAAAATAACCACAATGAGCTCTTCTCTATTAATCGTTTTTCTGTGTTTTCCTCCTTGTTTTATGCAAGTCTTCACTGTGACTCACTTTTTATGCTCCATGGAAATAGGAGACACACTGAGGAGTGTGTCTCAGACGAAGCACATGAAAACATCACGTGACGGGGGCACGCTCCTCCGACGCTCCGTCCATGGGACTGCAGGCCAGGTGAAGAGCAGACGTTACTCAGGACAGTCCTCCTCAGGTGGCCTGCGGCTGTGAGTTTTGTCGTGTCAACAAAACTTCATGCAGATTTAGGAATGTGTCAGCACACTGCAGGGCTCACAGATCTTGAAGTCTGTTTGTGCAGAACATTTACAGAGAGTATCAGTCAATCACTCAGTTATTTTGAGGAGACTGTCAGCTAATTAGATATGATGTTTGGCTTTTTTACACGGGCATTAAGGACCTTATTTACAAAAATCTTGTGCAGTTCAGTGAACATGAATCATTTTTTCCAAAACCCAACCCTACATCTACTCCACCTCCACCTCTGCCCACACTGAATACCTTCTTAAGGCAAAGAAGTCACTATTGAGACATTTTCCAGGTGGGACTAACTTAAAACCTGTTTATGTGGTGGATGGTGTTTCACTTGCAGCTCCAAAAAGGACTCCTCTTTATTTAATAGTTCACGTTAAAGATGTACTGATACGCGTATCAATACCGAAACTCTTAGATACAGGTCTTTTGGGTTGATATGCAGGCATACAGAACATAAACAGCGTTATTTTTAACATAGTCTACGGAACTAAGTTCAAACTCTGGGTTTCCCCCTCGCAATTTAATGCTTCGTTCTATTTATGATCACCAGATGTTTGAAAAATCAACGGGAACGCATCCCAAAGCCAGAAGTCCGACGTGGAAAAAATCTGAGATTTTTGACCAACAATGTTGTCAAAATCCAATATGGCTGCCATGCGCATAATACATGGTGATAGCTACTGCAGAAAACCTTTTTATCTTCATTTTTGTCATTTTATTTCTCATTAAATCAACCGCACACATACTACAGCAAATACAGTAATAGGACTCCTCTAAGTGAACTTGTTGGCACAGTGTCTGAGTGCAGAAAAAGCAGAGAAATCCATTGTTATCAGCATGTATTACTGAAAATAGTCAGCCAGGTTTAAAGCACAACAACTAGCAATTCCTACTGATTATCCAACTTGCTACAGCAACACGGCTGAGTTCGCTTTGACGTCATTAAAATACCCGAGTGAAGGAAACCCAGCATAAGGAAAGTCCCAACAGGGTTTGTGTGTGCACCACACAGCAGGTAACTATAGCAACAAGATGATGGTGTAGATTCCCAGTCATCCAAAATATTTTAAGAAACCTTTTTTTTTTTCAAACTTTTTGGATGAACAATGAACAAAGACTGGTGAACGACTGGACAAAAGTTATGTGGTGGTGTTGTGTGGAGTTGGTTCAGTGTAGGACTTTATTACTTATTCAGAAAGGCATTGTCTGAATGTATATATTACCGGTATGAGGAAACAAACTCAAACTAAATTGTATGCATAACAGACTGTCGTATTCAGTCAGCTTCCTGCTAACAGTTCAGAGGTAGTGAAAGAAACTGAACACAAGCAGCGACGTGCAACCAGCTTTCAGCTCCTGCTGTTAGTAGAGGAGCGATGTTTGTCAGCATTTTAGCCAACAACATACATCATATCCCTTTATAACAAAGCTACAGTTTTCCACAACTCATCCAAAGCTTCTGCCAGTCTCACAAATGATGGATGGACGTCCAGGACTACCAGCTGGAATTTGTGCTGCTTTCGACTCACCATGAAGGTCAGAAATAGGATCTTAGACAGTGTCACGCCCAACTTAACGTCGTCCCAGTTGCATGTTAGAAAACCAGCAGGATTTGTGAATTACTGTCGAGCTCATTCTAGGCTTTCAAACACTGGAGCAACGCGGATACAATTAAAATATTGAGTGTATGACTGACTAAATGAGACTCAAGCCGACAGAAGTGAAAATAGCTGAATAGTTTATCACTGCAGCTATAACAGCATCTGACGCACAGGGCAGCCATATTGGATTTTGAGGTTGGGGTTGGTCAGGGAGCGTTAGAGGCTGGATTGCAGAATGGGTGACTTCTGAGCACAAACAGAAAGCACCAAAAGAAAGACGTGTTTAGATGGAAATTAGAAATCAGGAGGCAACAATCTAACAACAGTCAACTCTAGAAAAACTGATAACAGGAAGATTTTCTCTGACGTACCGAAAACTGTGACTTCAGAAGTACGTCAGAGCTGCGATTTTTGTGTCCCTTACTTCAAAAACTGTCAGTAGCAAATCTTTAAATGATCAAGAAGAAAAAAAGAAAACTTTTAAACGGCTTGTTTTTTACTCTTTTCCCTCTAATTTCTGTAATTTCCCATTCCTGCAGCCAACCTGCAATTACAGGGAGTTTAGATAAGTTCAAGTGATCCCAATTAGACCTTGAATATTAGGCATCAGTTCTGCATGATTTACATTTTAATTTAGAGTAAAACTAGGTTTAATAAACCTTTTCTGAATTTACCTTCGGTCTACACATAACCTTTAATGTCTAACGTCTCTTTTATAGAAGCAGAAGGCTTGATATGACCTGCAGATGACCAGGGTTTGGCTGAAGCGGTGTTCAGCTTTAGTTTGCGAGCTGTTTTATTTCAGCACACTGAGCTGAACTCAGACTTTAATGAAGAAATTTGAGCGTAGCTGCACAGATCTTTGTGCATGTGTGTTCAAGTTTTGGCTGCTTTATAGCTACCTGCTTCCATTTCTCATATGAACACCATCCAACTTTCCGTTTTATGTCCTGTTTACCTTCAGTCTTCCCCCCCCCACTCCCCGCTGCTCCTCCGGTGCCAAATCCAACAAACAGTTCTGCAGGGCGTGCAACCAGCACCCACCCAACCTGTGAGGAATTTCACTCTCACATAAATCCACAGAATCAGATAACCTATTTCACTCTCACATAAATCCACAGAATCAGATAACCTTCCCATGCAGACAACACAAACAAGTGGCCACAGACACGGGCTGTGTTCATGAAAGGAAATATTACAAAATGAAAGCACATGAAGAAAACGCTGCCATGTGTGACCACAAACAGCAACAACAACAATCTGCATCTGTATATCTGGATTTTATTTTATCTCTTCCCCTGCTACCTTTTATCCATCCCTCTCATCATCTTTCACTCCGTTCTCTATTATACAATTTCTACAATTTAAAAGGGCTTTCAGTTTCAGCCCCTGCTGATGGAAAACCTCCCCACAGCATGATGCTGCCACCACCGTGCTTCACTGCAGGGTGAATGCTTTTGTGACACATTGTACATTTAGGGATTCTAAAAATAAAACTTTTCTGCCACACTTCCTGCTTCCCATCACCCGAAAGCTATAAAAAATATGTAGGTGTCACTGTGAACGAGGCGATGAAGTTAATTTATTACCTCTTTAGCCACAGGGTGACACATCCACACTCTGCGAACCTTCAGCCTTCTCTGATCCACATTCTCTAAGCTGTTGTTTTTTCTTTGGAATTACAGAAGTGTTTAATTATTGATAAAAAGTGTGGTATTAAATGTAGTGTGACTAAGTTTTAAGTACTAACTGAAGACTCTGAGCGATTACTCTGTAAAAGTCGTGTACTTTATCAAACAAACTGTTACTTGAAGAGGAGAAAAACCTGAAAGTCTGACTGGTTCTTAAAATACTGACACAAATAAACTAAAGTAATATTTGCAAAAGCGTTTGCAGGTTTGTTTGGGAGACACAGTTCTGTACAAGGATGAAACTAAAGTAGTGCCAAGTGGTGATACGGAGCTTTAGTTTTTTTTTTTTTAGCAACAACACAAAGTCCAGGAGGAGCACCGCCGGCGATTATGTTATATGAACACAAACAGGTTGTGAATGCCAAGAAACAATGTGGTCTTTAAATGAAAGACATAAATCTGCTGCACACAGAGCACACATGCTCTGAATAAAGCAGCAGGATGCCTCACGCTTTCCCCTTCTCTGTGTATTTTATTATGTTTTATTAAAACAATAAACCTTAATCATCCCGGCTGATCACATATGTTGCTGCTGACAGATGCATTTCCCTCCACTTTAAGAACTAAACCTTTAGGTTTCCCCACTGCTCTCCGGCACTTACAGCAGGAATGAGAAACGGAGCTACAAAGTTTCAGCAAATGGGTGCAAGACCTACAGAATGGGCCACATCAGACCTTCCAGTCCAGTGTCAGCTGCCAGCGTATGAAGATGAGGTTATAGTGTCAAAAGGACCACACGCAAGCAAAACCACTGAGTCTCTTCATAGCTCACAATGGTTTGGATGAAGTGACAATAACACGGATACAGACGCAGAAATATAAAACCTCAGGAAAGCGTCTTTAACCGTTTGACCAGAGAGACTAAAGAGAAAAACACGACAGGCTGAGGCTTGAAGGAATGCATGTCACCCGCCCCCCTCCGTGCCAGAGTTTTAGACTAAACGATCTTGTGCTGAGAAATAACAAAGTTGTAGTCATTTGGTCAAACCTTGAAAACAATGTTTGCACTAGAATGTCACAGATTTTAGCTCAATTTCTGTAAATATGACTGATTTATCACCATCTCTGTGTTGGCCAGTGTTGATTAGCTGAGGTGGCCATCTTGAATTGGTTTAATTCCATAAGTTAATCAGCTGTAGATGTGCATCCAATGAAAGTTTCAATAAAATCCATCCAGTGGTTCGTGAGATATTTTGCTAACAGACAGACAGAGACGATTTTAAATAGTTAATGGCAAAATTTTGAACAATGATCTTGCATTGTTAGTGCTCAGGTTATGTGTTGTGGATCAGTTTTAGCCGCCATCACACCAAACAAACAATTTTTTGTGTAACACCCATCTTGAATTGGGTCGACTTCAAATGCCCATCAGGTCTAGATGTACATCCAATGATTACTTTATGCAAAGTTCATTAAAATTTGCAGACTAGTTCATGAGATGTACTGCTAACAGTCACGGGAGATCAGCAGCAGATGTTTACTCTGCTGAGTGAGGCTGATGCGCCCCCTGCTGGCAGAGAACTGTAATTACCAGACAAGACTAAAGTATGAGCACTTCTCAGTTCTCAGAGGCAGTCAGAGTGACATAAGTGTTGGTACACAAAACATATAAACACTGAGGGGGGAAAAAAGCTTTGACTTGACTGCACGAGGCCAGGAATTGTTTTATTTTGAAACTCCAGCAGTCCTGTCTGTCCCCGTCCATTTTTAGAAAATACAGCTGCACACGTCACTCCTAAATGTTTAATTCCCCATATAATTACCATAAGAAGTCTTTCATCCTCTTCTGTTACAGATGTATATAACAAATAAGTTTATTTTCCACACATATGATGGTTTCTAGCTGTCACCTACCAGAGGCTGCAGGACTTCCTCCTGACCTGGGGCCTTTCAGGGTGGAGTTTACATGTCCTCCCTGTGGTCACATGGGTTTCCTCCCACAGACCAAAAACATACATGTTAGGGTTACTGGTAACTCTAAATTGTCCCTAGGTGTGAGTGAGAGTGTGAATGGTTGTTTGTCTCCATGTGTCCCTGTGATGGACTGCAGACCTGTCCTCTCACACAGTGATGGCTGGAGATAGACACCAGCTCCCCGTGACCCAGAAAAGATGTATGGGTGATGGTTTCTTGTTTAAATCCTCCCTGTCTGTCTGTCTGCCTGCAGTTTTCCTGACCTCTGTCTGACTGCCTGAAAGCTCCCAGCTAAGACTAGTAATGAGACATTAGTTTTAATGGTGAAACCTGCAGGGGGGAGAGTGTTATTCCCCTCTTTTATCTCCCTCACCTCTCTCTCCTGACAGAAGCTGTAGCATCTCATCTCCATTCTCTTTGTTCTTTGTTCCACCTTTTAATTTATTTCTGTCTTTCTGGCCCGGCCTGCCGCTGCGTTTTTTATTTANATATTTATATATATATATATATATATATATATATATATATATATATATTTTTTTTTCCCCTCTGATTTTCTCTGCAACCTTGCCTGCGTTTCCTGTGTGAAGTGTCGGCATTTTGCTGCAGTGTGAGTGGGTGACGGACTGAAGTGGATCTTCCTCTTTAGCTTTATGTGCCTCCAGCTGGGATTTGAGCGCAGAGGAGGATTTAAAGTTCATTGCAGTGTACAGGAGATAAAACATCTCCTGCAGCAGGGCCATTGCAGGTGGAAATATACTGAAGGCGGGAAAAAAAAAAAAAAGTCCTGAAGGACAGATCAAAGTGTCTGCAGTTTCATTAAAGAAAGACGCGGCACAGGATGGATGGACATTATTTACGGTTTAAATGATATTTTGGCCATTTTGAAGGGTTGTTCTGTGGAAAGGGTACAAAGAATAAATATCTTACTTGTTGTGGATAGCTCTTTGAATGACATTTAATTCTGACTTGACTACAGAGCTGATGGGTGATCCAAGTGAGGCCAAAAACAAAGAGGATTACTGCCATCTTTAAACATCGCCCCTCTCCAAACTTTCACAGACGCTCTTGCGAATGCCCGTTTGAAACGTTTACATCGGTGTCAGTTTCACCTTACAAATATTTACACAGACTTCTTTGCTTACGTGTAAGTGCAAACAGCAGCGTCAGCAGCTAGCTGCAGCACTTCCTGCAGCAACATAATCGTATGTCTGCTGAACTGAATGTTCAGTGGGAAACTGACTCTGACGTAAAGGTTGAAATAACAGCGTTTGCATGAACCACTGGAGTTGTTTTAAGATGGCAGCGATCAACTTTGGTCTTAGCTCAGACTAGCCGTTAGCTCGTCAATCTGGTCAGAATTAAAATATTTCTCCAAACTATCGATCTATAACAGGTGAGATATTAATTGGTTGCAACCTGCACATTGAACTCCACTTCAAAATAGCCAAAGTATCTCTTAAAATTCTGGATTTTCATTGTTTACTTTAGAAACAGAAGAAAAAACAAACCAGTATTTGTGATGGATTTCTGTTTCTTTACGGTCTTTTTGTGTCTCATCAGAGTTTTTTAGTGTTTTTTTTTCCTTTCTCTGCAACATTGAAACAACTCACAGTTACAGCTGGTTGTTTAATCGTATTTACAGATAAAAACAGGCTGATTCAAAACAATAAAACAGATGTATGAACCCGAAGATCACTGCGTACGGCACAAAATACGACATAAAACACAAGACATTCATAAACCGGCGCATTTGCTCTCAATAAAGTGGGTCGACGCTGTTTTTCAGGGGGGAAAAATCTCAATAAAACAAATTTTTGGGAAAAAGTTAGTTTAGCAGAGACTCGATATTTGAAAGGTTCTTTAGAGCAGCAGAATCATTCGATCATTTTCATGTCGAAGTGAGCTCTTTTAACTTGAAATGTGAGTTTTGACTTCCAGGCTTCCAGGGTTCAGCCGGTTTGTTTTCCTGCTCCATGTGGTTTTATTATCTCCCAGCTGCTCTGAACCTACAGGATCTATAATGTGAGTTCCTCAACTCTCCCCCCGTGGGTTTTAATAACTGCCCGAAAGCCACAATCCCCAAGTCCCATTGTTATAGACTCTGTTAAGTATTTATGAGTACATCAGTGCACTGAGAGCTGGAAATGGGATGTTTAGACAGCCGAGGGCGAAGCAGACCGTGTACTCGAGTACAGCTGAATAATGAAACAGAACAGACTGTGAATTTATGAAGTACAGCTGAAGACGCGGACATATAAATACTGCTCGTGTGTTTTTATTTGGTCGATAGCAGAACACTGCGTTACAGTGTGTGCCCGAAGAAAGGAAACAGGGAGAAATGTTGTTTTTTTTTACTGGTTTTGACATTAACAGATGCAAAGCGTCCATCGTGTGGCTTTATTAGGCAAACTTTCCTCTTTCTATCGTTTCATCCCAATCCAGGAACAAATGCAGGATTTATCAGGTTTGCAGGCGAAGAGGAAACAGGAAAAGTGTGGGATGTAGGACTAGGAGGAGCTGGAGAAAAGCTTCTTCCACTGCGTGCCGTAAACACACAACCGGTCAGACTTTTCTTCATGTTTACAGTCCGGTGATTGGATTTCTAAAGCTGAGCTTCAGAGTGAACCCTCTGCGAAACACAGCATCTAATTAAAGGCCTAACATTCCTTGAAGGAATGCATATCGCCTGCTGCCTTTGCCTGCTTTGGTCCAACCTTGAAAAATGACAATATGTGCAGTCTTTAAGAGCCATCTCACAACATCTGTTAGTGTTTGGAGTATGTGTTGAGGATGACTCTCTGCTACTACTGCACCAAAATTTGAATCAAAATCTGTAAATCTGACAAAGTTATGGCTATTTTTCTGTTTGCTAATGTTGATTAAACAGACAAACAAACACACACAGAAAAAACTAATTATCACCCTTTCAAGCATCACTTTCTGTGCATGATGAGGATGTCAGCACAAATAAAAGCACCAATCCTTGATTTTCCTCCAGGATCTGTGCAACAGCACCGCCTATAAATGAGTGTTCGAGTGGCTCCAGCATCCTTAGTTCTCAATAAAAACCCGTTTCCAGGACATCACCGAGCGGCACCTTCCGGCCTGTATCACAACGACGTCACACAGCTTCAGTTCAGCGATATCCAATTACCGTCACCCTCTGAAGAGCAAACGCTCCAATCTAACCTCTTAATGAGGCTTAAAGCCGACCAGGTCCAGCTCCACCCATCATCCAACCTTTAGTTCTCTGACATGTGTTTGGAGCTCCTTGTTTGTGAGCAGTGAGCACAACGCCTGGGAAAACAACAAAAAAAGAGATAAATGTACACAACTGAGTTTTGCTGATTAACAAAAAGACTTTTTTAAAACTAGAATGTTTTTCTTATGCAATCTGTTTTCAAGCCGTGCTGGTTTGCAGCTGCACAACGATCTGAAACACAAAAATGGCTTGAATTCAGTCAGTTTTACAGATAATGGACTAATATTTTGTGTAGAGGCAGACAGTTATCCCCAACATATGAGATCACTCTTGATGTTATTTTGAAATTTGAGCCAAACAGCTTATAACTCCCTTTACATCATAAGATCTGGCATAAAAGGCGGCGGGCGATATGCATTCCTCCAGGTGTTACTCTTCCTTCGGCACTAAAATCAAAGTCCTGTTTCAGCAGACCTACCTGAGGAGACTTTATAGGACAAACATCTTTGTGCCCCTTTTATTATTATTCTTACATTTCAGATGAGTTCCACCTGAAAGTCTTTCCTCTGCACACACACACACACACACACACACATGCAGTGTGTGTTGTTTACAGCTCAGCTCAACCTCAGAGGAAAAGAATAACAGGATTTCACGGCACCTCGCAGTGACTCTGATGTGAAAAATACACATTTCTGTGCAGCTTCATTTATTTCAAGTGTCACTCAGGAGTTTGAGAGGAGAACAGGATTAAATTAGTAAAGTGTCGGCAGAACTAATTTGTCCACTGACAATGTTCGTTTAAAGACTTGAGATTCTCCGTGTTCCTTCGTTTAATCCAGGAACAGACTTTAAACGGCTGAGATCGGGAATGTTTGTTTTGTGGAAAATGAGCCGGAGACTTAAACAATTCTTGAAACTGAGCTCAGAATGAGCCCGATGACGTAAAAGGAAAATAAGCCACTGAGATGAGATTCAGGTCAATCTCTGCCGTCACAGGATCCTTTCCGGGGTCCAATCGGTTCAGCAAAACAACTTCTTAAAGCTCTTATATAACATCGACACACCATTAACGTCGTCACCTGGAAGAAAGCTGGAGTCTGAACGGCTTCAACAATGAGAGAAAAAAAAAAATCTCATTGTCAGTCAACACAAAATACTCAAACAGAAGAAGTGCCTGTAATTTTACAGAAAACTAAATTTAGGAAAGAAAAAGGCTAAAACTAGAGGAAGTTTGAACTTCAAAGCATTAAAAAGCATGACAGAAACACACAAAGTGTTTGCATTTAAATTGAATTTCTGGGAGCAAAGAGGAAGGATTTTAACTGGAAGGAAGAGGAGACTGAGCTGAAAGTTAAAAACCTTTTTGTAAAAAAAACAGATTTCAATACGTAGGTTTGGTGCAGCAACCTGAGAAACATTTATCCTCTGAAAGTCGTTCAAAGTGGGAAGATGTAGAAGGACAAATTTGTTTTAATAAAAAGCAGAGAAAATAAAATGTGATTAAAAACAGGAAGAACATTTGTGCAGAAAACAAAAAGGATGAACTATTTCATCTTTTAGCAAACAGTGTTAGATATAATCACGATTAGATTGTTTTCAGTGACAGGTGAGTTTCTATTTTGTGCATTTGATCCAATATTTTCTTTTTGAATCTGAGACGATTTCCCTCATTATATCTCAGATATTATCTCTCAGTCTGAGGCTGACAAACTGCTGTACAAATGTCACACATTTGTTTACCTGCTGACGTCCAGAGAAAACATTTGATTGCAGCTTTTGAATAAAGACTTGTAGAAACCGTTTGCAAGAAGCTTTTCTTGTGTGTGTGAGATTTAAATGTTGCAAATTTTTCAAACAGTTTCATGCAAAACAAAAACCAAATGAGGACTGAGGCCTGAGAGAAACCCTGACAGCAGCACGGAGTGAAGCAGGTGTGTGTTTTTCTTTCAAACATGAGAAATATTTGAGTCTGGAGGAGAAATTTTTGTGCTTTTGGAACATTTATACTAAGAAACCACAATGAAATGTTTGCACTTAAACCTAAACTGATTAATAAAATGAATTCTTAAAGAGTCAGAATATTCTCATCTTCAGATCGACCATTAAGAAGTAGTATAGGAAGTCAAGAGTTCAAAATGTTAAAGTAATTTTGCCAAACTGCTTCTGAGACGACTGTAAGACATTCAGCTGCTCATGTTTTGGGTTTCAACGGCTTGTTTTCTTTTTTCTTTTTTTTGTTTTTTGCAGAAACCGCATAAAAGCACAAACCACTCTTTTCCAAACCAGATATTCTAGTTTCTTTTTTAAGAAAAAGGGAAAACCCATTAGGTATGAGAAGCCGGAAAATGATGTTTGAACCCTGACTGGACACAAACAGGTACATTTCAGGTAATTTCTTTTATTTGTAAAATTATTTTACTTTGTCTTTTACATCAAATCACTAAACAAAAAGAAAAACAAGCTCAGCTAATGCATGGTGAGTTGTGTGATCATATATTACTACATTTAAAAAATGACTTTTTAAATGTAACTTTTAAAAAAGCGTTTTCTGTTTTTAAGCCCCTGGTGGCCATCAGTGGTACTGCAATGTCAGGAGCTTCCATGTTGGGTTTTCTTTTATCAGGAAATTGTAATTAAGCCAGAGAGACACACTAAAAACTGAATTTAAAACAAACAAACCAAACATCTGTTTGTCGCAGACGACTGACCCAAAAAGTGAAAAGAAAAGCATGAAGTGAGGATCTGTGGAAAGGTTATGAACAAATAATATCTTACCTGTTGCAGACTGCTCTTTAACTGACCACAATATGGAGACAATGTTTATTTTTGATCAGACTGATGAGCTTACATCGACCTACTCTTCTTAAAACAACCTCAAACATTTTATAACAGTTCATTTAAAGGCTACTTTTAAACATCTGAACTATCCCGTCAAACAAAATAATAGATTTGTTTGCCAAATTTGCCACCTATCTGTCACTAATACAACAAACTTGATGACTACAGTCACGTTTAATCAACACATTTGGAAGATGAGCCGTCTACTTTGGCTCAATGGATTAAGGTCAAAGGTCGGCCCTGCTGTGAAACCCCAGCCCTGAGCAGCCCTGCTTGGTTAAATCAGGCTGCGGTCCTCGGCTCTCTGTCAACATTTCCTCTCTTCACCACCACCCGACCTCATGCTGAACCAACCAAACAGTGCGAGCTCTCAGCCTGCGTTCAGTCGGGTCAGACAAGTTCAGACGAGTCAGGATCTCTGTGGTTTATATTATTATTGGGTTAAACACCTGTTTACATACGTGAAGAAACACGCCGCTTTTTAGGGATTAAACCTAAATTTAGGCCGGCGTATCAGAAGAATGAACGACTCACTTTCTTGCTTCGACAGCCCTGTTTGCTCCATCTCTACAAATACGATAAATTCATATCTGTAACCACAAAAACCTCTATAAATACAGACCACACCGACCGTACTGAAGGTGCACAGCACTTCGGCAGATAGTCCAGAGTGATGCAACATACTGGTGCTTATTCCTTTCTAGACAGACCTTATTTTTAAGAACGTGCGTTTAAAAGTAGTTTTTTCTGTGGTCTCTGAGCTTTCTGTGCAGCAAGAAGCAAACATTCATACATCCAAATGTAGATCATGTTTACTCCCGGCAGGAGTTATGGTGCTTCTTAGACGGAGCAGGCCGACAGAAATTTACACGGATCATCATTAAAGAGCAGGTTTGTCACATTTAAGATGATCGTTTAGGAATTTGAACTTGGAAAACACTCCCTGCCAAGCTGAATTCATCACACACACACACACACACACAACAGAGCAAGTCTGAAGTGTTGCATAATGTTGCTGTTTCAGTACAAGGTCTTGACTTTGTGCCCCATCTTTAATCTACTTAGTATAATAAGCATTAACATGTTAAAACCAGCTCCCTGACCTGCAGGAGGATGAAGACTTGGAGTTAAAGATCATCCCAGTTTACAGTTATTTCCAACTAAAAAATATCTGGAGTCTAATCAAACTCCTGTATTTTCGAAAATCACACGGAAACAGTTCGCAGTCCTGATTTTAGCCATTTGAAAATCATTTTCATTAATCAGAGCACAGAAATTAAGAACATGATGGAATAATTGAACAAATTCAAGTGTGCCACAGAAGAATTAAACACAGAAAACTGTTGTTAGATTTAAGTTGTAATAATCTGAATTAAACAGACCCAAACCACAAATCTAGGGTTTATATAATTAATATAAATGGTAATCTGTGAGCGCAAATGTTACCCTTTTCTGGAACAATCACCTTCCATGTCAGGACCAAAGTCTGGTTCTAAAGTGGCAGAAAGTACTTTTGGGGTTAGGTTTAGGTTATCATTAGAAAAAAAACTTTAGTAACGACAAACATGACAAGAAGAAGAGGGTGTAAATGTAACCACGGCCTGAAACTCCAACGAACATCAACTTTCTTCAGGAGCAGTTTAGGACTTTTATTTTGTAACAATCTAAGCTGAGAAAATGGCGACATTTTCATGTTAGTGGCGGCGGTCGGGTCACCATGGCAACCACACAGCTGTGTCTCTCATTCCCTGAAAGCAGTCTAAGACAGACAGAAATAAACCTCGAAGCATCTGGTCGTTATACATATGTACATTTTTTTTCCTGTTTATATTTCAGGATGAATTTGGACGAATGCTTTCTGCTCTCTGGAGGGGATTTGAGAGAAAACTGTAAGTCCTGAAGCAGTGAGAGTGATTTGTGATGGTTTGTTTCTATGGAATATAAAAATAGAAGTGAAAGAATAAAATAAACGGTCGACAAAACCAAGAAAAGTAATTAAATAATTAGTGCTCTAACGGTATAATATTCTGAATTTTGATGGCTCTGCATCTCTGCTTTACTCACGGTTTGTAATTTTTTTTGTCTGAGGTATTATGAAATGTTTTGGGTAATCCAACAAATGTAAAAAAAAAAAAGTTCCTTCCTGTCAGAGCTCTGCTGTTGTGCCGAGGCTTTGTTTCAGTGTCACTCTCACAGAACAAGCAGAGACATGTGCACGCGAGAATTAGCAACAAAGTGCAGCTTTATTTTTACTTTCTTTCCTTCTCCATCATCAGGATTTCTTTCTTTCTGATAATCTGATCCAAAACTCCGCAAAAGAATTCTGACAATATATATATATATATATATATATATATATACACATATACACATATACATATATATATATATGAAAAATTGTAGCTTTTCTTCACCCACTTTCTCTCGACTCCTGAAATTAATCTTATATTTCTCTGCGCTCACAAAGCTTCATCATACTCTGAAGACATTACACCTTCCACCTGCAGAGATCAGGCCTATATGTGGGTCTGAGGTTCTAAACGGAGAGCCGGCAGCGGAGCCAATCCTCTGCTTCGGGTTTGGAAGCTGGTTCCTCAGCAGAAGCTTTACGTTTCCAGCTCTGCCTTTAAGCTTAGAGGCTTAAAACTGTCCTTGCTGATAAAGCTTCCACCACTGAGCCAGAATTATTCTGTTACTCTAACGACATGTGTCTAAAAGCACAACACTTTCAGAGCTATTACAGGTCCAGGTTGATTTAACTTTGTCCTTTTGGACATGTGACTGGTGTTTAATCACCACAGCACCAGCTCTGCTTCACTGGTTTTCACTGCGCTCGGGCCAAACCCCTGTCAGGGAAATTAACTCTCATTTCAAAAACAGTACCACCCAGTTCCACTAAAGTTGGGACGTTAGAACACAGTGACTTGAAAATGTCATAAAACCCATATTTTATTCACAGTAGATCACAGTAAAAATCCAATGCTGAAACTACAAAACTGAACCTTTTTCAGAAAAAAAACAAGGTAATTTTGAATTTAAAAAAGTAGTTTCAGATCCATGTTTCCCTCTGTGAAGCCTCCCCTCTTCTTCTACCATCAGTCTGTAAACATCTATAAACTGAGGAGAGCAGCTGCTGGAGGTTTTAGAGGGAATGTTGTCCCATTCTGGTCTGATGGAGGATTCTAGATGCTCTACAGTCCTGAATTTTTCATTTTATGATGAACCAAATGTTTTTGATTGCAGAGGGATCTGGACTGCAGGTAGGACAGTTCAGCAGCTGGACTCTTCTCCTGCAAAGCCATGTTGTTCTAATAGATGCAGTTTGTTGATTAACATTGTCTCGCTGAAATATGCACGGTCTTGTTGCTCTAAAACCTGTTTGTACTTTTTTGCATTGACGGTGCCGTTCCAGATGTGTAAGCTGCCCATGATGTAGACACTAATGCACCCCCATACCATCAGAGAGGCAGGCTTTTGAACTGAGTGCTGATAACAGGCTGGATGGTCCCTCTCATGTCTAGTATGGCATCTGTGGTTTCCAAATAGAGTTTCTAATTTTGCTTCCTCTGACCTCAGATCAGTCCTCCTCTTTCCCTCAGTCCATTTTTATTGATCTTTGGTCCAGAGGAGACAGCAGAGTCTCTGGGTGGAGCTCAGTCTCACATCTGTCTTCTTCTTTGCCTGATAGAGCTTTAAGCAGCATCAGTGGATGGTCTAGTGAACTGTGTTTACAGACAGTGATGTGTGGAAGTGTTCCTGAGTCCATCAGTGATGAACAGAACAGAACCAGAACCTGGTTTTACTGCAGGGGCCCCTGAGGGCCCCGAGATCACAGACATCTAATACTGACTGTCAGCCTTGACCTTTGACCTCAGAGATTTCTACAGATTCTTGAAATCTTTTAATATTATCAATCAGTCAATTAAAATTTATTTAGAGCCTTTTATTACATATTATGAACTGTAGATGATGGGATATTCAGTCTTCCCAATTTTCCATTGATTCTGAAATTGTTCCACTGTTATTTATTTTATTTTTTATTTTCTACAGACTGACAAACCTCCGCCAAGTTTTACTTCTGACAGATTCAGTTTCTCTAAAATGCTCTTTTTATACCCAGTCCTCTTAATGACCTGCTGCTAATAAACCTAATTAGTTGCAAAAAGCTCCTCCAGTTGTTTCTTCTTTGTACCTCTTAGTTTTACAGCCTTTTTTGAGATGTGTTGCTGCCATCAAATTAAAAACTACTTTGTTTATTTCCTGAAAATGGTACAATTTCTTATTTGATATATTTTCTATATAACTAACTGGGTTTATGAGATTTGCAAATCATTGCATTCTGTTTTTATTTACATTTTACACAACGTCCCAACCTTTTCAGAACTGTGGTTGTAAAAAGAAAACGACAAGCACGTAAGATGAAACATAGATATAGGAAAGTGTAGCAAGTAATGTTGGAAAACACACTAATTTTTTAGGCCACACATGTAATTAAATCACATTTCAACTATAAAGCAAGAATAGTCAGAGAACACAATAAAGAGGAACTATGAATATTATTTTCCACAAACATCTCCTTATACGAAAGCATTTTTTTTTTTTGTTTGTAAAATTTATAACCACTTGGAAGTAGATGTTTCAGATTTCAATCACAACAACCTTGAGTGATCGACTGATTTTTGTTCAATAAACTAAAATAAAAGAAAACGGCGTCTCACATGGACAGAAACGCAACCTGCAGACCCGGCCGCTCGCAGCAGGGCTAAATGCGGGCACGCTGCGGTTTAGAGGAGTAAAGCTGGATAAATCTTTCCAGACTGATCTCTGACATGGTCTGAAGAGCGACAGCGAGAGGATGGGAGACGGGCAGGGGGGAGGCGGAGGTGATGCAGGGACACCTGCGGAGGATGGACAGGGGAGGAGAAGATGCTGGGTTGGTGGAGAAGTTTGGCTGACCTTTAAAAGTGACCATGTGACTGGAAAGAAAGAGGGTGCAGGGATTAGGAGGGACGATATAAAAGCACGGGTTGGACAAAGCGCGCCACTAAAAACCAGGAGAAGACAGAAGCAGCCGTGAGAAGCAGCCTCGGAGGATTTCTGAGAGGAAAGGTAGGAACAACTTCCATACTCCCGATACACACACAATAATACGAGTTCATTCGGAATAACTACCAATTAAAGGATCATTGATGGGAAATATCAAATGTTAAAGAGAAATAGTCATGTTCTGGTGAAGCTTTTAGACTCAAGGACACAGTTGTAGCTGCTTTTAAAAAAAAAAAAAGCTAATATGTTAAATGTCTTGAGCAGAAAGTTAAAGAGGTGTGTGGATGTTTGATGCTCAGGTTAAAGCGGGATGACTTTCACAGCCAGTTCCTCAACTAGAAACCTCTCAGATCTGGGTTCAGTAGGTGTTTAGACTGTAACACGTAGGGCTCAGCTTCCTAGGAGGGGGGAACGTTTTGTTCAAAGACTCGGAAAGGAACAAAAACAGCTGCAGGATATGTTTTCACGACAGCGGCCTGATGCAGCCTCACTCTCCTGTGTCAAAACATGAGGTAAAAAAAAACTGAGATTTGTCAAAAGCCTGCTGCTCCGTAGAGGTGGAAGGACTGATGAGAAGTAATTGAGGTCAAGAATGAACGATGTTCTGATGCATGTGGGGAAGGGCAATTAGTGGGTTGAGATTAAAGCTAATCTGGTTGTTTAACCTAATCGGGTTTAATCTCCACTGATTGGGATTAGGAGGTGGGCGGCAGAAGACAGAACGAGCCACAGGAAGGAAGCATATGACTAACAAAAAGCCATTTTCTTTTTCAGACACTCATCAGAAATGAACGCCAGCCCTCCTGCAGCAAGCGCCCTGGCCCCCGGCGGAGCCACGGGCCCCACCACGCCCAAGAAGGGCCCACCCAAGTTCAAACAGAGGCAGACTCGTACATTCAAGAGCAAGGCTCCCAAACCAGGCCAGAAGGGGTAAGTTTTTTATTCTTTACTGAACGCACACATTCTTAATGCGACCACAGACTCTGATGTCTTTGCTTCCCTCTTTGGCAGCTTCGGTGACGACATCCCCGGCATGGAGGGTCTCGGCACAGACATCACAGTGGTGTGCCCATGGGAAGCCTTCGGCGACATGGAGCTCAGCGACTTGGCCAAATACGGCATCATTTAGCGCTCCCGAACCTCCTCCTCCGACCCTCTCCGTCCTGCCTTCTGTTCGTGTCAGCTCAGCACGCCGCGATAAGGCTGCCGGGGTCCCCCTAACGCCCTCTCGTCTGTCTACCTCACACTCGACTCCACTGTGTGGATATTATTATTTTTATATTATTATTATTATTATTATACAATACTGTTTACAGTATATACACTTGAAACGAGAAGACGAGAAAAAAGAAAATCCACATTCCTTGATCCTTACCCATGTGAAGTAGCTCGCCTGACCTCTCTTCTCTCCCACGGCGATGGCAGCCAAACGTTAGCTCAGGACCAGCTTGTATTTGCTTCTAGCTGTCTGTTAAAATGTACATAATGCGTTCTCAGAGTTGTCTTCCTTTTGTACTTCCCCTCCTCTTTCACTCTGAATTTCTGCTCCTTCTGACTGAAGTTGTTGGAAACACCAAAGGGATGCCGGTTATTGGCGCGAAACGCTGCAAAGGTGAAAGCCACGCTTTCACTCGATCGTGGAGGAGGAACTCAAGTCTCCCGGGTTTTTTTTTCTTGCTGCTATCAGGACCCTCCTCCCAGAGAAAATAAAGACATATGCTGTATGTGTTCGAGAATGTACTGCAAACTGTACGGATAGCTGCAGTAAAATCTCCATTTGTAGCACTTTTGTTGGATGTTTTTTTTCATGAAACAGACGCATCTCGTACGTCTACAACTGATCGCCTCATTTCAAGATGGCTGCCACAGCTAATCAACATTAAACGACACGGTCGGTTCTACAGATATTGAGCCAAGATTTGATGCGGTAGTAGCTGAGAGTCACTCTCAACATATAGTCTCAGATCACATGACATCGAGCAAAACTTCATTTTCAAAGTTTGATCAAGTGATCTTAGTCAGAAGAGGCGGCGGGTGATATGCATTCCTTCAAGGAATGGGGGACCTTTATATTAATAACTGCATTGTCCCTGCACCGTAGGCTGTTGTTGCCATCAGCTAACTAAACACAGGGACATAACGTGGAAATTAAAGCCAAAACGGGACAAGCGCCCCCTGCAGGCTAGCTGCTTTACAGATTTAAGTTCATGTAAATGACTATCCTCAGATTATTATTTTTTAGTCCCATCCTAACTGCATAGACTCTGGTTCCAAAAGTACAACCTGAGGTGTCCATAAACTGAGCTAATTTGACTGATTTTGAACAACGGGAGACACTTTGTCCATCTTTTCATGTTGATCACTAAAGGACAAGAAAACTAAAGTCGATTTAATTCAAAAGGAATAATCCAGCAGGTCGTCAGTTCGCTGTTCAGAACTCAGCCACGGTGACAATATGTGTGGTAAAAGAAAGGAATCACCGGTTCAGTTTATTTATAGATGTACAGTACGTCCCATTCCACTCCGTGACAGTGAGGCTCCGCAGAAGGTCATCTTCACGCAGAAACTAATAGTCGTGCAGAAAACGGCAGCTTTTGGTAATTAGACGTTACGCTGCACATGGTCGTGCAGAGAGCAGCAGTTAGAACCTGACTCACTGCGGTCACAGACAGGTGGATCTGGTCAGCAGTAATACTCAGGTGTAAAAGTGGCATTTAAAGACCGCGTAGTTTATAAAACACACAAATAACCCCTGAGATATTAATTGCTTCATATTTTTCTGAATAAGTGAAGTCAAAGCCTGGTCATGTGGTGCGTGCAGAATAAGATTTGGATGCTGTGTGTTTAGTGTACACTGCAGCGTTGTCACATGGACGACACGTCGAAGGCTGGTGTCTTCTGAGACAGATGTCCTGATCAGTGACTGGAGAAAACTCATCATCCCTACAGCAGACATCTTCTCACCCAGAGGGAGCTGGGATCATAACACAACAGTGTGTAGTTTATGAAATAAACACAATAGCCAATTTGACAACAATAACTGCTCCACGATTAAAATGGCTGAAATCACCTCCTTCCACATCCTAAAGCTCGGCTCAAACAGCAGAACCGCTCCACCAACACCACATACATCAATATCGCTTGCCAAGTGTGTGGGTGTTCGTCTGTCTGTTAGCAAAATATCTCATAAACCACTGACCTTATTTTAGTCAAACATTCAGGAAATAATCTTTAAAGGTACATCTACAACTCATCAACTTTTGGAGTTAACCACTTTAAAGACGGTTGCCACAGCCGGCTGACCTTAGCAAACACAAAATCGGCTCTACCGCATTCAGCTTCACAGATACTGAGCAAAGACTTGGTGCGATAGTAGCTGAGAGTCATCCCCAACACATCCTCTGAACACAACACAATCAGCAACATCTTTGCTTAAAACTTTGGCATTACCTGTTGGAGTAAAGCTTGTTCGTCTGTTAGCAAAACATCTCATGAATCAGTGGATGGATTTTAATGAAACTCTCAGAAAGAAATTATTGGATGTGCGTCTAGCACCAATTAACTTTTAGAGTCAATCCAATTTAAGATGGCCGCCACAGCTAACTGAATTCAGGAAATACAAAAAGGGCTACAGCTCAGTCATTTTTAAAGACATTGAGTTGAAATTTGGTGTGACAGTAGCTGAGAGTCATCCCCAACAGATACTCTGAGTGCTAACAGATTGGGCACAGTGTTATTTTTGAAATTTGACCAAAACGGCTACAACTCCAATATTTCTCAGCATAAGATGATCTTAGAGTAAAATCTCGACACGAAAGGCGGCGAGCAATAAGCATGCCTTTAATGAATGCCTGTTTTATTAACCAATCAAGTTTATGCAACTTCCCTGGCTGATTAGGTTCAACTAGTGAGTGTCTAAAGAGAAAAAAACATCATGTAAAACTCAAACCTTCTGGTTTAAAAACATGCAGTAAGCAGTACAATATCAGAAGACCAAGTGCTGTTCCAGTAAAACGATTTAAAACATAAAAAAGGTGAGGCTGCACAGAACCAGTCCGGCTCCTGAATGCAGATGGGCGTATTTGAAGAGTGACTTCAGAGTTCAGTTGAACACACCCTAATAATGGTGTACTTGTACAGGCATGAGCTGAAGGCGTCTCAAACGGGCTTGTGAAAGACAACTCACTGTAAGCACTCTCTGCTCCCGACGCTACGCACCCCCGGGGGCCGGCCAACTGATTTCTGATGTTGTTGCTGTGATTTACCAGTAACCGCGGCAACAGGGCGCTCTGGCCCCGTGTCCCGGTGACACCGGGGGATGAGTCAGTCGGATCTACCTCGACGGCGGCGTCTCCTGAGCGCGTCGGCTCACGTGACACCTCGCACGCTCGTCCCAGACTCTCCGGTCGCTCCAGTTAAGAGTACGATCAGCAAATGGGATGCAAATTCTGATAAAAGGAAATAGGATTCAGAACCAGCCGGTGTGTGCGTGTGTGTGTATAACTTTGCTTCTATCATCACTTCCAGGTGTGTGAGCCCCACCTATAATCTCAGGGAGGGACCCAGGCGGAGAAGAGCAGGACAGACAGGAGGGGTGTGGGAGGGCAGGGACAAGTCGGGGTGCAGCTTTCTGTTTTCTGCGCAGGGAAAAAAAACAATCCCTTCGCCGAGGCATTTTTGCTTCTGACCTCACAGCTTCTCCGCCGTCCTCGTACTCTTTCTTACTTTGAGCCGGTACAGACCGCAGCACATCATCAGAGGAGGAGGAGCCGCATGGCGCAGGAAGGCCAGCGCCACACTTCGGAGTTTTGAAAGGGGTTTAAATTTGCATCTGAAAGCACGAACGGTAAGTGCTTTTGAAAAGAAAAATGAAATGAAGTTTGGCAAGGCGCAGACTGAAGCCGCTTCTAATTATTCTAAAATGATTCAGAAACACTAAAAAACTAAAAAATTCATAAACACAATCCATCTCGGCTCACTTTCAGCCATTAATCAGCAGCTGTCATGGATTCTAAAAGACAAAAATCACCTTTTTTTACGTTGTATGAAGACAAACTTATAGACATGAATATCAGCGTCGAAGTTCAGATTTGCTCAGGACTGAAACTCGTCAAAGATCACCTCAGAGCGTCCACTGTGGGCTGACGGAAGTGAATCGTCTATCAGCTCATCTCCGATCTGAGCTGGACAGAATCTAAACCCGGATTGTTTTCAGCCTCGCGTTTCTCTTTCCGCTTCGGCCTCTCCTTCCTGCCGAAGTTTTGAGGTCTGGCTCACTCCACTTATCGGCTTTGTTCTGGCATGTTTTGTACACTCCCTGCTCCTGCACTCTCACAGACAAACCTCCTCTCCTTCAGCTCTCATCAGTCCTCGCTCTCCTGTTGAATGAGCTCACGGATCTGCTTTTTTTTTTCCTTCGCAGGTTGGACCGTTCAGACAAACCACTGGACCCTCTTGGATTATTACAGCGATTATGGCCTTTCCGTCCACGAAGAACAGGCTCGTCCTCCCCCTCCTCTTCCTCTGCTGCGCCCCGCTCGCCTGCCTGTGCCAGTCGACCGACAGCAGCTCGGTCAACCTCACAACCAGCACCTCGACCTCTTCCTCCAACAGCACCTCCCCGGAGAGCGTGCGAGGCTGCGGCGCCGGGCTGCATCGGATCTACAGGTTCCTGTGTGACCGTCGGGCGGTGTGGGGGATCGTCCTGGAGACCCTGGCCTCCGCGGGCTTCCTGTTGAGCGCCGGCCTCCTCCTGGGCGTCCTGCTCTGGACCTTGTGCAACTGCGTGTCGTCTCAGCAGCGGTGCAGCAGAGGCTTCGGCGGCACGGTGCTCTGCATATCCCTGTTCCTGCTGGCCACGGCGGGGCTCTTCGGCCTCACCTTCTCCTTCATCGTCCAGCTCACCCCTCAGACGTGCCCCACCAGGCTCTTCCTCTTCAACGTGCTCTTCTCCCTGGCCTTCTCCTGCCTGCTGGCCCGCTGCCTCGCCCTGCTGGGCTTCGGAGCCGCCCGCGGCTGGGGGGAGCCCGCCGTGGCCCTGGGGCTCTTCACCGTGCAGGTCATCATCTCCACCGAGTGGCTTCTCCTCGTGCTGGTCCGGGACAAGAAACCCTGCGAGTACAGCCAGGGCGATTTCACCATGCTGCAGATCTACGTGCTGTGCCTCCTGGCCATCGGCCTGATCCTCTCCCTGCACTTCCTGTGCCGCTCCTGCTCCCTGTACAGCTACAACTACACAGGGCCCATCAACCAGCAGTGGAGGATCCAGGCCTTGCTCCTCTTCTTCACCCTGCTGCTCTCCGCCTGCATCTGGGTGGTGTGGATCACCATGCTGACCTGGGGGAACGCCAAGGTGGGCCGCCGGCCAGCCTGGGACGACCCGGTTCTGTCCATCGCCTTGGTGGCCAATGGCTGGGTGTTACTCATGGGGCACGGGCTGTCCCAGGTGGCCTTCTTCTGCAGAGGCGAGGCCACGGCCAAGGACGTCCCGCTGAGCTTCGCGGGCTGGACCAGTCCCAACGCCGACATCCCCGGACTGGGAGCTCCTAAGGAAGGGAAGGAAAACGGGAGCTTTGAGAATGAAAGTGAGAACAAGAGAGGTGAGTTAAACTTGTTTCACTTATTGTTTCTAATTAATGACGAGAACTGCCACAGCTGGAGCACTTTGTTACAACACAAAGCCCTGAACAAAAACAATGTTTTAGGCGTCACTGATTGTAAAGTAAAGAAAATAAATCCTTTTAGCAGGAAACATGTTGCAGATTTTTCCTCTTCATTTAAGTCCTCTGTCTGCTTGATTAGTTTGTACAAAATGCTGAAAAAAATAGTTATTTTTCTGGGCAATTTACAATCTAAAAGTCAGTGATTTAGAAGATACTGTAAAATGATGAAACACCCTCCACACTCGTGAAGACGCAAACCTTCATGTATGGAAAGTTAAGAGTTAAGCTTAAAAAGAAAACAAAAAAAAATCCAATTAGTTCCAAAATGATTTGATTATTTCGCCTTGTTTCATCTGAACCGGTACTTTATTTGATACCAAATATTTAGAATCCCCGAAAAGCAACGAAGGCAAAAAGTGTCGTGAAAATAAGAAGTTTAACACAAACAGCTACCTCTAAAACTGCACATTTAAACGACCTTGGCTTCCAGATCTCACTGGTTCTGCTGACATGATGATGTTAACTCATCCTGTGCTCTCATGGTGTTCATAGCTTCCAGGAATATTCAGTAACTCTGTCCTAAAACAACTGCGTCTAATTAGCTGCGAAACCTTTGAACGTGCCACTTCTAAAAGCCAGGTTTTCTTCTAAAAACAAATCACACTTCGACGACTCACAGAAACGAATCGGCTCGTTCTGGTCCAGCCTTACAGGACGGACTCGGGCCTTCTGATAACGACTCGATGATAAAGCGTCTGTGTCATGTCTCCCTCCAGGCCGGAGAGCTGAGCCGGCGCTGCGATCCCCCTACGAGTCGGGCTTCTCCATGACGGTGAGTATCGAACCAGTTGTGCAGTTTCACGCGGTGACCTCTGACCTCCGCAGATTAGGATCATAGCCTAATAACCTCAGAACCACGATTAACGGATCTCTGTGTGTTTCAGGAAATCGACCCCGACAAGGATTACACCATCCCTCGCCCTCAGACCACCAACTACAATGAGCCGTACGATGAATATTATGGGCAGGAATAAAACCCCATCATCTCCAAATCTACAGCAAGGCCAAAGAAAAAGGAGGGGGGCAAATATGCACTTGTAAATATGCTGATGTAAATACTGTTTGGGTTTAGAAGTGTTGTCAAATGCAAAATCATCCGTTCCAGTAAGTATAAAACAAAAAAAAAAGGCACACCTGTTTGGATTCAGAGTCCTCCACATGGCAAACACTTCAGAAAAGCCTTTCGTTATAAGATGTCTGCGTGTGTGACAGATACATGCACTCCGTGCTCTACCCACAGAGGTAGATATTAGCCCCGAGGTGATAAAGGAGGTGTGAAACTGTCACTCCGGAGGTGCCAAACCGCCGAGCCGAGCCGAGCCGAGCAGCGGCGCAGAAGGAGCGAGATAAAAGATGGGAGGTGAGATCCGAGAGGAAGACAGGACTGGACGAGATGAGACGAGACAGGAGGAGGACAGGACAGGACAGGAGACGTGGCAGCGCCGTGGGACGACCCGTGCCATCACTGATTAACGTCCTCCCACTTAAAACGAGAGCGTTCGGCTCGGTTGTTGCTCCGGCACGAGTTCAACCAGGAGAGAAGGGAGATATGAAGAAGAAACGAAATGCTGGTTCTCAACCAAAGGCTTTTATAACAACTGTAAAAAATAAAAAACTGTAAAAAAAAAAAAAAATTATATATAAAATAAAATTGTTATTTTATGGAAGCTCTGCAGTTCTTCCTTAATTTACCCTCATGAACAGAAGCAGTGAATTCCTACTCTGAGGAAACTAAAGTCCTCCCTGTTTTTAAACATATCAGGACAGAAAACTGATCTGATCTTTATCTGCTCTAAATATGTTCAAATTTATAATCAAGTGTCCAAAAACACCCAGCAGATTCCACCATGTCAGTTATTAAACAGAAATGACGCCAAAACTGAGAAGCTGTGTGGAAAAACTAAACCCACGCTTGGTGCTTCCACAGGATTTAAAGAGGGAAAGTTTCAGCCAGGAGCTGCTGATCGGATGTATTGATTACCTGATCATCATCAGTCTGATCACCTCTACAAGAAGCAGGTTTGTCAGTTTTGTTGCAGAGGAGGAAAAGACATCAGCAGTGACTTTAGAGAAGCAACTGTTGCTGCCCCGTCTACAGCAGAAAGATTATTTGTAGGTGGAAAGCACTTCAGACAGCTGCCGGTCTTTCAGAGAGTGGACATCTTGGCAAACTCACCCCGAGGTCGGACCAAGCAACGCTCAGAGAAATGACTCCGTCTCAGCCTTTTACAGGCCTCGGCTGGCAGGTCAAACGTTCCTGTTGGGACAATCAGAGGAAAAGGAAAAATGAACAAGTGTGGCTTCATGAAGCTGCATCTAAATTACAAGGAACGACGTCCTTTGGACAAATGAGACTAAAGTAGTGATGTTTACTCAGACTGCACCGCTTAATGATTAAAAACAAACAAACACAGCATGTCAGCACAAGTAACTGATACTAACTGTAGAGCACGGTAGTGGAGGGCTGATGATTTGGGCACCTTGAGGTCATCGAGTCGATCCAAGTCTGTCACCTTTTGACCTGCACAGATTACAATCAAAGAGAGGTAGTTTAACGAACCTGATGCGTCACCTAAAGCTTCGGTCCAAGCCTCAGCTGTCATCTGTCTGACAGCTGAGGCTTGGACCGAACTGGGTCATGAAGCGGAGCAACGATCCCAAACACAGCTGAAGACCTAACGATGCCAAAAAGACCTAACAACGGTCCAGTAAAGCCCAGACTGCAGCCTGACTGAACTGCTGGGATGGTACTTTAAAAGAACTGTGCAGGGGTTATTATCTGGGCTGAAGAAGACTAAAGCTACGCTGTAGAGAAGAGTGGGACAAAATTCCTCCACGACCATGTGGGAACCAGAGGTACTGCTGACGGAAGTTTTACAACCTTCTGAATCAGGGGGTAGGTTAATTTATCACACAGCTTTTCCATTTGTCTTCATTTTTGTTTAAAAAATATTGACATGGTGGAATCAGTTGTGCGTTTTTGGACACTTGAAGTTAAATTTGAATACTTTTAGAACCTTGTAAAGACCAATGTGTGTGTGTGTGTGTATATATATATATAAACCCTGAATGGAAAGAAGGTGAGCTTTCATTTTACCATGACTAATCACCCTGAGCTGCAGTGTCACATTTTAACCACAAGAGGGCAACATCTGGGCATATCAGACAGCAGCCACAGAGACAGAGATGAAGGGCTGAAATGGCTTTGTGTTGTAGTTATCGCCGTCTCATTTAGGTCAAAAATGTGTCAGCGTAAGCTCCAACTGCTGCAATCGACAGGGTGAGACGCTTCAGCTTATTTTTCGCCCTCTGCTGTGGCCCGTAGTGGATCCAGCGTCCTAAGGTCAGCCTCCATCTTCATCACATTCAGCCCACTGCCGCTCCCCCTTTTGAGACCCGTCTTCAATCTATTCCTCCAATTACCCAAACTTCAATTACTCAGAAAGACCGTGCCGTCAAATTGGCAATTGGCCTCTTGTGCATTAGAGCAATTAGCGGGGATATGAGGTTTCCTGCCACATTCAACCCATTTACTGGCCATTAGCTCCACATGCAATTAAAGCCTGTTCCAGATTGTTTCCCCCTTGGCAGCCATGAGGAAGTTTGGAGGTGGTGGAGCTTATCGCGCCGAGGATTTCAGTCTGCAGGAGCAAGAGTCAAGAATTAACAGCACTGTACAGCCGGCTGAGATGTTTTAATCGTCTGCAATCGCAGCTTCCGTCAATCATTCGGCTTGCCCGAGCCGATGAACCACCGAGGAGGGAAACTTTCAGGCTGTTGTGGAAGTTTTGCAACCCTTCCAGGCCATTTTACCTCTGTGGTTTCAGAATTAGACAAACACTGAGCAGAAACGATAAGCTCGTGACACAATCATAGGAGGAGGCTGACACAATACAAACCAGCTCCAGGATATAATCTCAACGTACGTCACATCGCCTCCTGGTAAAAACACACACACACACACACGACTCCACGATGTCAAACCTGCGAAAAGACACAAACCATCCAAAGACCAGAATAAAAACCAAACAGTTTATTTATTATATACATTCAATAATAATGGAGAGAATAAACAGAAGGCAGACACAAGGATGGCAAAATAAAACATGAGAAAATACACTTATTTACTGTCACTTATTTAAAAAACAAAAACACTTGGATAAATGAGTTTTTAAGAGCATGTGACCAAAAACAAAAAAAACCTTCACATGCAATTCAAACCCATTCATTATTTGCTGTACAAAACCTCCTACTGGGGCTGACTTGAGCACACGGTGCAGAGCCAGCGTCGGCCAACGACAGCGGAGGAGGACCTTTTCTGGGTGTCACGCCTCTGTGGCTGATCTGCACGCCCTCCGAACACGATTTTGCCCCAGCTGGCGGGGGATGAAAACGCGCAGAACGCGTGCCGCCGCTGCGCCGAACGTTACGTCGTCGTAAATGAAGCCTTTGCTGCGCGAGCACGACATGATCACAGAGTTCTTCCCGGCAAAGGAAAAAGGAAACCGCAGGGGTCCGGATAAACCCAATTAAACTTTACATATCTCTTATGACTGGTGATCACCATGACGACCACAGAGGCACAGAGAACACCGACTACTGCAGAGGACGGACTTCTCTTCACATTGGACCTTCACCAACCTTCCTCGCCGCTCGCCACACGTCACATCGCAAAACCTCTCCCCTCTTCCTACCGGGCGAACCCCGTCCTTATCACCATACCCCCCACCCTCCCCCCACCCCACACACCCTCCAGCACTGGGATTTGAACTCGTGCACAAAAAGAAAAAAACGACTGACACCCTTCCTCTCTTTGCAAAAAACATGCATAGAAACACTGCCAATAATACTTGTAAGGAACATTTAGATTAAAAAAAAAAAAAAAAGGAGGTAATGCTCGTCAAGAATACTCATTGGACCTACTGCACACTGTTTCACGATCATACAAGACAACCCCCCCTCCCTCTCATGCTGGCTGTACCCCCTAACAGACAGCGGGGGACGTTGTTATTCTGTCAGCTAATGATTAATAGCTCAGCTTCTCACCTTCACCACAGTTCCCCCCTCCTCTGCCAACCACCCACGTCATTTCATTGTTCAGAAGGCGCCTACTGCTGGGCCCCTTTTGACACAACGTGGACACCCTTTTCTGTAAATTTGTCCCTGCTGAGAAAAGCCAAACCCGGCGTCCTCCTGTTTCTACCCGTCCTTCCGCTCCGATTTCCTTTGTCTCCAGCAAACAAACCTCCTCGTGTACACCGTGTGAGTGTGTGAGTGTGTGTGTGTGTGTATGGGGGGGGAGCGTCAATAAATTAGGGGTGCGAAGCAAATTGAGTTTAACAGCGTTATGTTAGCGAGTCAGACGTTCCCAATTGGCTGTGACCTTTTTCTGCAGATGCTGCTTCGATGACATTTTCCCAAAGTGCTGCTACAACACTGCACTGTAAAAAAAACAAAAAAACAAAACAAAAACGGCAACAAATTGAAATACAGCCAAAAAAACAGAGGCAAACATAGGATATTTGGAACAACAAAAACTTAGTGAGTAACATACAGGTCTGATGTAGGTGGAAAACTGGTTGCCGGACCATTTTTTTTTCTTTTTTCTTTAAATGTCGCCTTCAGATTCACCGGAAGTAAAAGTTTAAAACTACTTAGAGAGCAATCCTTAGGAGCATGATGGGAATTAAACTACAAAAAGACTGAAGAACGTGTGACTATAAGTCTAATAGAGAAGCCATGATCAAATCTCTTTTTATGCTTCCATACTTCATTACATCGCTGCACCCCCTGCGTGCCTCGTCCCCCCCACCCCCACCCCACCCCCTGACATCGGCTCTGCCTGGAGCTGAACGCCACCGTCTCCCACGCAGGCACTCCCGCTTTCGCCACGTCTCGTTTGTCTGCGTTCCAACGGTTCGTCGTCCATCAGATCCGCTGGATCTCTGCGCGACTACTGGAATGTCTAGGTTTAGGAGACAGAAATGTACAGAGTCCTTTTTTGTTTTTTGTCTTTTTCCTTTTTTTTCTCTGGAAGAAGCAAAAGAGCATCGAGGGCGAGTCACTGATGGGGAGCGCGCTGAATTATTGAAAGTTACTGCAGTTGTTCAGATTGCAGAATGAGCAAATGATGAACAGAACCTGGGTTCTGTCGTGGACAGTATCAGAGGTAAAATGCAACATCCGTGTCATTAATCGAGACATTTCCTGGCAGTAAGAAGAAACTGAGGCAATGCAGAAAAAAACTAACTCTTCGGTTTTCTTTCCTTGTCGTTCTCACACACACATATATATATATATATATATATATATAAACATTTTTTTTTTTTTTTTGAAGCATGAATTTGTTTCCTTGCTTTAGATATGGGATGAAAGTGAGCAAAGAAAGGGGCAGAACGAGAGTGGTTTCTGTCGGCGAGATGTCTGAGTGTTCCCTTCAACGGATTGTTCCATATTCAAGCTTTCAGAAATAAAAAAAATGATGAAAACAAAAAAACAAAACATAATTCCTATATCTTCTGTACTCAACATTCCATTTGATCTTTTTTTTTCTTCTTGTTTTCATTTTTCTATAGTGTTAACATGAACGTAATTCCGTAGTGAGCTGACGCTTTATGTCAATGTAGTGTTTAAAAACATGAGTACCTTTATACAGTAGTGCTCTGGCAGTTCTATCACTTTCAGAAGAACGTTGGAGGAAATGAGAGAGGAAACCGTATACTTGGTGCTGAATGTGTCTGTACAGATCGAATTACAGGAAGTTCATATACTGAGTTATGTGACTCTTAGGGTAAAAGGTTTGTAGTGTGCTGGAGCACACAGGAAGATCAGTCCCTCTCCTCCTGGCTCCCAGAGTGTAGGTTTTTTTTTTGTAATATTATTATTATTATTATTATCCTGCACTGCAGTTCAAAGCAGCAGACTCCAGAGTTTCATGTCAGAGACTTTCCTGGTAGTTTTTCTCTTTTTTTCATTTTTCTTCTTTGATCCCATGTCAGCGACAGACAGAAGAGGACGGACGGAGTTGGACTTGATGATGTGGCGACGGCCCTTCTCGCCACAAAGAAAAAAAAAAGAAGAAAAAAATCTAAACAAAAACACATGACTTGTCACTAGAGTCTGCCTGCAGAAGAATGAAGGGGTGCTCCTGCCAAATACTGAGCTGAAGAAGAAGAAGAAGAAGGGGTTTTTGGAGCAAAGTGAAATTCCTTGGGTGTGGTTTGTGGATTTAGTACGGAGCAAACCGACTGTAGCCTGCTCGATATAAACTCGCCTGAAAGAGAAAAACAGAGAGATGTAAAATTAGATCTTTACATTTGTGTTGGAGAAATTATTCTATAAAATCCAATAAATACAGCTTATAAATTTCTATCTCGAGCAGAAGTCCAAAAACTGCAGCTTAAAACGAACAGCACCATCAACTTTTTATTCTTTTCACTAAATAAACAAAGTATCCGCTATATTAACCCTCCACCTATAAAAACACAACTCGTTCATGTGTTCATAGACAGATTACTCACCATGGCTCCAACTCCGTAAGCAGCAGCAGCTGGAGCTAAAGCATGGTACGGGTCTGTGGTGTACACCCGACCGTAACTAGGAACACAAAACGAGAGTCATGTTGGATTATTAAAGCATATTTTACACACAAAAACACTTCAGTAACTCCTGTTTTAAAAGCACGTAGAACTGCTGATGTTGGTGTAGATATGAGAAAATGCCTAAAACAAGAAAACGAATAATGTGGCTCCACTTGCCTTTTCAAACAAGGGAAAAAACGTTCAGAATAAAGTGTTTAATGTTGGGCTGGGGTTAGGGTTAATAAGGTTTCTCTTTGTGAAAAAAAAATTCCTACAAAAATGCTGAAATACCCCTGCTGCTCCGGTCCATATTAACGACACATCATGAAACAGAATTGGTCTAAACAGCTATGGAGTCGTTTTAAATCGGCATCGATCCGCTTCAGAAGAGGCCCGCTTGGACCGCCCTGGCGAGGTAACGGCTGGTCGGAGCCAAGTCAGGACCAAAAGACGATTTCTGCCAATTTATGATGACTCAAATCTTTAAAATGTCTCAGCCCTGCTTTATGAATCTTTACACCGCTGTCAGTTTTGGATTGCACAGTTATTCCAGCAGAAAAATTACAACATTCCTGCTGGAAATGCACCAGAAGTGCTACAGCTGGCTGCTGTTGCTGATATATGCACTTGGTAACAACTACAGATTTCTTTGTAAATGGGGTTTTCAAAAATAGTTCTTGCATGTAAATGTTACGAGTTGTTTTACGACAGCAGTGGTCAACTTAGCTTTATCAACCAGCTCAGACTAGCTGTTAGCTCGTTAATAATTAAACTCTATTTTCACAAACTGAGGTTTTTAAAGAGCCATCTACAACAACTCCCCCCTTTAGGATGTTCAAACTATCCCTTTATTAATCCCTCAAACTGCACAGTAGAATAAATAAAGATCCAGCTTAATGTGTTAACCGTGTGACAGATAGGACTCTAAAAATGAACGCCATCACACTTCTATTAACTCAGGAAGGTGTTTCCTTCCCTGCTGGGTTTCAGTCCTGAGGCCTTTGATCAGTTCTGTATGTCAGGGTTACGTCGTCCACTGGTGTGTGTGTGTGTGTGTGTGTGTGTATTTAGCAGTGCATGTTCTGCGTCGGCCTCACCTGTCACTGTAGGCGGCTGCGGCGGCGGTTGCTCCGGTTACGGCTGCAGGCTGGGCGTAGCGATAGGCAGCAGCAGCGGCAGCAGCGGGGTAGCCTCCCTAAAGACACACACACACACACGCAACACACACACATCACAACTAACTGGTATGTTTCAAGAAAAGGAACTTTACAATTAACAAATATCTGCGTCAATAAATGCTTTAATTGTGCTTCCTGGCATCAAACAAGTCCAGCTTTGACAACATTTACAGAGAATAATTGTTTATTTGTGTCTTACGTGTGAATGAGGAAAGGAGGAGTGTGGTGTTGGATGTGGGACAAGAAGTATTTCATCAGTGAGACAGAGATGGAGGAATTAAACTGTCAGAGTTACTGTATTACCACTAGATGAGTAGAGGGAAGTAAAAACAGAGGAAGACAAAATGCTCACTAAGCTGGGAACATGAAAAAACTATTGATGAGACAGAAAACAACGCCTACAGTCTGAGGACACTAATGGATGCTAGAAGCTGAAACGTTCCTTTGCTTACAGACAGATCAACACATTTGTTATAATTATCTGTTTTTAAAATTAAATAAGTAAAAAAAAAAAAGGGAGTGGGGGTGAAGATGGAGGACAGAGTCGCACACAAACGCATCCACACAAGTCTAGACTGACACTAAAATCATCTCCTCGCGCTGAGACTACATGCATGACCCAGAAAACAAACACACCACCCCACTGCATTTGAACCTGATGTGAATAGAGATCAGCAAAGCACAACAGAAAACACCCGAGCACTCCGAGACACCTGCAGGACACGGAGCAGAGGCAGGAAGCGGGGTTATTAATGGGAGAGAGCGGCGCTCTGCGGGTGAGTGGAGGGTGGAGGAGCGGTAATACAGTTTGTCTGCATGCAGCAGCTGATCAGCACATGCTTCACTTATTATCCGAGGAAGGCCGGTTAATTCAGGAAGAGAGCATGTTCTCCATTTCAACTAGAGCCCCTTGAGGCAGACGGCTTTAAGAGCATCCCACGCTGCTGAATTCAAAACCTTCCATTTGAAAGGAATATTTCAGGCTACACAGTTTAAACCATCAGGGTTGCATCAAATTTTGACTGCAAATGCAATAAACACTTTGGTTTTTATGCAAATAATGGTGAAATGTACATATCAGTACAATTTAAAGGACATTCATTGCAGCAGAACTGGGATATTTTTTCTGCGGCAGTTTTTGTGACAAAAAGCACCAAGATTGAATCAATTAAATCGATGTAATCCTAACAAAACAATCCAACTGATATTGCTCCCTTCTAAGTAAATTTCTTTTCTTAACTGTGTAAATTTGGATGCAAATTATTTTGCGAAGCAGGGAATCAATTCGAATTCTCAACTAAATAAACTTTTGTGCAATGAAGACTCACAAGTCTCGGCTCATTTTCTGCAGGAGGATTATGAAAACGCAGAGGTTTTGCATTTCAAATACTACTTGAATGCAGCGGCACTTCATATTTACAGTCGGCGAGATATGCGGAAATACGTGCCTGAGTACGAGGTGACGGACAACATAATTTCTCTGGTTTTAGCTGAGAACATGTAATTAGCATCATCTGACACCAGAACCCTGACATAAAATGTATTTACACCTATATTACACCTTTTCATTGTGCTCTATTTAGTTTACATAAGCATGGACTGTAGGAGTAACTATATAAGAACCTTCAATATACTAGAATTATGAAGTAATACCACCTAGGAAAGATTTCTGTGTTTTAGGTTTGTAGTATGTGTGCAAATACAGAATTGTAGCTGTTAAAGTACATTTACATTGTGCTTTATTCTACATTATATCTTTAACATGTTTCAAATTTAGACTTAAACATTTTAAAGCCAGGATTGGTTCACATTTTCCTTCAGTTCAGACAGGGAGGAGACAAGACATTTTATATGACACATCTAGATAATTAAAGGTATTTTAAACCAGTCTGAAAATCCCAACAATGCATCGATGCAGATGTTAGCATTAGCTTCAATTAGCATGAGCCTTAGCTCAAGCTAACTGGTCTTTTTTTTCCACCAATGTTGTGTTCAGCTTCTTTAACTGAACAGTGATGCTCATCAGGAACCAGTAGGCATCTGATACCCAGACAAGGTGAAGCTGGTCAGAGTTGACTGAACCCTGTAATTATAATCAGCTGTTCTTGAAGCAAAAACTCAGTTTCCCTGCTCAGAATAACTTAAAGTTTGTTGAACGTCCTTCTTGGAATTACCCCACCATCCCCATCAGTTTTCTTCTCTTCTCCACATTAACGCCGCAGTGCAGTCAGTCACATGACATGGTGCTGACATTACGTATAAACAGAGAGGTAAAGTGGCAGAACTGAAGAAGGAGGTGTAACTCGGGGGTAAAATAAAAGTCAGCATGGAGAATCTGTGTGGAGAAGAGAAGAGAAGCTGTAACTAACTGTTTTGGGGTGTGGAGGCATCACCCTATAAACGTATTATAATAACAGACTAACTGTCCCTGACTTCTCTCGTAGTTGGGACTCGAAGCCAGCAGGAACCGTTTTACAGAAGCAGCCATGTTGTATTTTTTTTTGGAACCAGAGTCTGTGCACTAGAGATGTGGGGCTTTATTTATTTTTCTGACAACAGTGCAAAGGAACGCAGCACCAGAAGGTAACATATATATTTAAAGAAGTAAAGAGCAACACAGCAGAACCATCTGATGCGATGAAGAGACTTCTATTGATACAGAGTTAGGCTCATTTTGCTCACATGCTGGCAGGTTTGTCCTCTTTTAAACTACATTTCTAACACAACTGAACATAATTCTTAATTATAACCATTGTCATCAAACACACAACATATACTGAAAATAATCTGGTGGACAAAAAGCCCTCACAAATGTCCCACAAAGGACTGACCGAGGTAGGCTTTTAATTGTTTGCTTTAATTTCCTCACTCTTGATGCTATTATAACACCAGGTAATAATATTAATTTAATAGATACAAACTAATTGCACCCAACATGTAACTGGTACTTTATAAAGTTTATTTTTCTCAGCAGGATTAGCTCCACTGGTGGTTTTTAAATTGTACAACTATAGTGTCAAAGTTAGGAAATGTAGAAAATCGTTATGTAAATATAAATGTTTTAAAAGTCACAAAAAACAAGCAGAAAAAGCCCAAACTGCCATTATGTGCTCTCTGATAAGAGTATGCAAATATTTGACCATAAAGGCAGGCATTTAGTCACTTTTGCCAGCAAGAAAATTACATAAGAAACATTTTTCTCCCAAACGAAGAAACCAAACAAGAGAGACCAGGTTCTCTTTGGTGAAAGGCTGAAAAGGAAAAATCTAAGCAACGCAGTTTAGTAGTTTAGTGAACAAGCATGTTTCTTTCCCACAACTAAAAGTAAAAAAAATAAAATAAAACGGTGAGTTAGTAGAAAAACAAAGCAAACTTGGAAGCAGCTGTAAATCTCTTTAAAACATCTAAAAGACGACATGTTCCAGATAAGATCAGAAGATGATTCGTAAGATCAGAGGAGGTAAAAGCAAAGCACACTGTGGGTTTGGTGGTGAGTTGACCCTACCTGAGACAATCTGGGACTAAGGACTGAGTCCTGAAACACTAGTCTACAGAGAAAACAGAAACAACCGTTGTCAACCTGGATACACACACACACACGCGCACGCACACACACACACACAGATGCACGCTGCCTCATCCGCCTACAGAGCAGCCTCCGTAGTGGTGTTTCCTATCATTAATTTGTCTTTTTTTATTATTAAATCAGCTGATATTGTTTTAAAACTCGACCTTATTTTGTTGCAGTTGGTGCACAAAAAGAAATCTACCGCAAACAAAGATGATCCTTGGGCATAAATCGCTTCATGTCAAAAACGGACCTGCATCTAAAGATCAGTTCACCATTAGGCAGGCAGCTCTGTGCAGCGCATGACTGGATGCACATGCAGAATCACCCCCAGAGGAGGAAAAAATAAATAAAATAAAAATAAAAAGCTGTGAGGGGAGGGACAGAGATGTTGTGTTGGTTGCAGGTGAATTTACTTACATATAACTCTGCAGCTCCATAAAACCCATCCTGATACACCACGCTGAGAGCGGGGGGGGAACACAGCAGAGACACAGAGAGGGGAGGGGAGGGGTGCAAACGGAGTGGTGCACAGTCCCAAAAACCCAAGGTGGAGGAGGATCACAACACGGCAGAAACACAAGTGGGAAAAGGAGGAGAAAGAACGAAAGAAAGAGAAAAAAGTGGTTAATTCACACCCATGCAGCATGCAGAGGAAATACAACTTCCATTTAAGCTCCACAAGTGCAGCTAAAAAAAAGGAAAACATTAAACAACGCACTCATGGGGATAATACATTAAGTTCACTGAACTGAAATGAGACCATAAACTGCTAATGTCCCCCCTGCTACAAGAAGACCGGTGCAATAAAGGCCACTTTGATTGGGTCGTTTTACAGGAAAGGAAGTCTGGAAGGTGTAGTTTTCACTGGAGCCGACATTTCCTGCATTCTCCAATTTCATCTTCTTCAGCTTAGTTTTAGCCCATCATATCAAGTCACCACTAGACCAGAAATCTGTCAGATCTGCTTTGATCAGGAAATTACAGCGGTCTCCGCCCAGTTAGCCAATCATCATAGCGCGATGACATGCACAGATCGCACGGTGAGGAGATACAAATAAAAACAGACCACAGCAAATCATGTGTAGCAAATCTCTGCGCAAGGCGGCTCCATTTGTATAAAGACTAAATGTGGTCTGTGTGTGTTTATGCAAATCTGCTGCCGGTGGTATCTGTTTATTTAAATGAACATTCGCCAGTGCGGTCCCATCAGAGTGTCACGCTCCGCCGGACTGCTTGTGGACTGACAATCTGCCAGCTGGACTGCTGAATGGAGTGAAGTGTGAATAATGTTTGAGAAGTGAAGGAGCACTTCAGTCAGACAAAGATCTGTGCAAATAGAAAATAACTCCAGAGGTAAAGCTCAACAGATTTGCTGGAGCACCACACAAATCACATTTCTGAATTTTTTGTTTGTTTGTTTTGTTTTATGAAAAAATCTGGGACAGCTACGCAGCTGTTGTTTATTACCCGGGATAGGCAGAGATGGCAGGCTGAGGCACAGCAGCCCTCACGGCGCTGTAAACAGGCCGACCTCGGCCCCGCAGGTGGGCGCCGCGAAACGCCGCAGCGGCTGCTGTTGTGGCGGCGGCTGCTGCTGCTGTAGGATAGGGAAACCCTGGGACTGAGGGTGAGGAATGAGAACGGCAAATTTTAGAAGAACAGAGATGACAGCGCAGGCAGGAAAAGAACAATGAAGAAAAAATTGAATGGTTCAGTTAGGAGAAATGCAAGATAAACAGAGCAATAATATAAAGACTGAATATAAGGGTTCACGTTATATCACAACATTTATTGTCATTGCAGCATCAATTAATATCACAAAAGACTAATATATTGAGTCCTCCAATGAGGATTCAGCTTAGGGAAGTTGTAACCTTTGAGTTGTAGTTGTATTTAAAATAAAAACACCAATTTAAAAAAAATATATACACAAATAAATAACTAATTAAAATGTTGTAACTGCTATTATATTTAAGTAAATGTAATTTTACACATTTGTAAATTGTGCATTCAGGAAATATTCGTGTAAAAGGTTTTTGCGGGTGAAGTTTTTACACACGAGTGCACATTTTTCCTACAGATGCTCAGATCTTCAAGTTTCAAGTTTATTTACCTTCACATGAACCTCAGAAGACTCAAACAAGTTCCTCTCATGAATTTCTTTGCATTTTATCTATCCATCTTTTCTTTAAATCTGACCAGTTTCCTAGTTTTTGCTGATGAAAAACATCCCCACACCATGACGCTGCCACCACCATGCTTCACTGTGAAGATGTTTTTTTTCCAGCATAATGAGAGGCGGCAGGCTTGTAGTCGACATGGAATTGTCCTTAATGGCAAACAAATTATTTTAGTCTCATCTGATCACCTTCTTTAAAATGATCTGCCTTTCTTTCTTTTTTTTCTTAAAGCAATCTTATTTTTCTACCCACTCCTCCAAAAAGGCCAGCACTGTGCAGCTTATTGGCATTATTATTGGTATCTATGCAGAAGAGCTGCCCAGCTCCGTCAGGGTTGCTTTCTGCCTTTTGGCTGCTTCTCTGATTAATGTCCTCCTTGTCGTTGTAGCATGTGTGCAAATAAGAAAAACGAGCCACACAGCACGAATAACACAATCCTTCCATTTTCTAATAATGGATTTAATGGTGCTCTGTGGAATGTTCAAGGTTAGGGATGCATTTTTTTGTTTGTTTTTTTTTACTTTCCACAACCTAAATTAAAAATTTAATTAAACTCCAGGTTACAAGGCAACAAAAATAAAAAAAACAAGTGGTTGAATACTTTTACAATCCACTGTAAGTGGCTGAGATGCTAAGAAACACGGAGCTTCGAGACGTCACGGCAGATAGAAGCGTGAGGAAGATGTGGGTTTATCGCAACTGATACTGTCACACAACATTTCTGCAGCCGTATCATTTTCTAACATTGCGCAGCCTTAATGTAAACGTGGTCAGCAGACAGATGGAGGTTGGTCTTACCTGCATAGAGCTCTGGTCCATACACAGCCCCCACCATGGGGCTCAGTTTCCACCCTGCTGATAGTTGAGCAGAAAAAAAGGAACAGATAAACAAAACATAGGAGCAGTTTTTATGAAAGAATTATTCCTTCATACCTGCAGCAGATTTTGTCACATTTCGTCCTTGTAATATTTACTCTCTACCTTCGCTTCCTTCTGTAGTTAATGATTTAGCTTGAAACATATTGTGATGCTTTCTTCAACAGATTTGACTTTCAGAAGTCGGACTCGCTTGCAGCACAAAGTCCACGTGTGTGTTCACCTACACATTTCATGCGAGCAGCAGAGACGGCGAGTACTTTTTACCTCCAGCTGTCGCTCCCCCGTGTACCTGTGCTGTTTGGGGCTATTAGACCAGCTAGGGTTCATTGTTAGTGTGCGTCACTGCGGTTGTTACCATAGGGAAGCGTGCTGAGAGCCTCTCCGTTAGGGTAGGGGCTGACCATTTTCTTGTTAGTCATCACCCTGGCGGTGGCATTATTCACCTGGGGGTGGAGGAGCAGACAGTCAAGCGCACAAACATCACAGAGTGGGGGTGGG